>NC_084568.2:37657500-37725000 GCF_033978685.3 Nerophis lumbriciformis | reverse complement strand
AGTCGTCGGAATCTTACAACTCATGATTCAATTTTATTCCTGTTTCTACCTACTCCTTTTCCGATATGTTAGAATGTGAAATTAACATGTAAGTATTGTAACTTTATACATGTTGGAAACCCATTACTTTTTTATCCTCTTTAAAAAAAACAAAAAAAACAACAAAGAAAACAAAAAAAAAACATGTCCGAAATAAATACAATTCCTGGAGTGACTTTTCAATTCAGAATACATTTCCACTTCAAAACACTTATTGCAATATACAGTATTATTTAGTATAAAATTATCATAAAACCTTATTTTTTATTTTTAAGTAAGACAAGGCAAGTTTTGTTTTTATAGAGCACAATTTTTACAAAAGGCAATTTATAATGCATTATAGAAAATTACATGGCAAATTTAAAAACTCATAATTGTTTTAATTATTTTATTTTATTTTTTTTATTATTTATTTTATTTTAACATTTATATATTTTTTCAAATAACAAAAGAAAGCTCCTTTTGGCTGCTGACGTAAACATGTAAAAGTGTGAGATGGCCTTAAAAACATATTTTAAAGTAGATTTTATATAAAAAAAGAAAAATTATTGAAATAAATTCTTCAAAATCATGACTCATTTTAGAATCAGAATAGTTAAGAATCGCAATCGTATGAATTTGCCAGAAGTTGAATAATTTTTCCATCTATAGTAAAGTAATGTCAAAACAATTATTGAAGATTTTATTTTTCAAATTAAAAAAAATAAAAAATCAGCTAATTTTCCTGATTTTTTCCCCAAAGATAGAAGTGGTACCGTTTAATACACTGTTAAAAACGACCTTAGATTTTACAGTAAAAAAAACGAACAGCTCAGTTGCTGGAATGTTACCGTAAAAATAACTGTGGTACGCTTTTTCCATTTACAGTAAACTGTTTTTTTACCATAAATCAACATGTTTTAACTGTGTAGGACCTCTCACACTTATTTAAAAACATTGAAACATAACGAAGGCTGTCAACATTTACGAGTTTCCATTCACAGTAAAGCACTGTAAAAACGAGGATTTTACAAAAAAAAAAAATGTCAGCTCAGTTTCCAGAATATTACCCTACAAAATAAAATTGGTACCGTTTTCCTATTTATGGTAATGCAGTGGATTTTACGGTAAAAAAAAAAATACAGCTCAGTCGCTAGAAACAACAACAGTGGTATTGTTTGTAAAAAACAACTACATTTCACGTTCACTTTTTTTTGTTTTTACTGTGTATAAAATTAACGAGTTAACTCATGCAATTAATCAGACAATTTATTGCAGACTAGTGGTCTCGCTGGCAAATATTATTTAAAAATAAGCCAGAAATAACTTTGAATAAAACTGTTAGCAAGTTCTGTGCAAATAATCCAATCCCCTTTATTTCTATCGCACTATTAACAACAAAACTGTCTGCAGAGTGCTGCACATTAAAAAGAAACAATAAAAGTAACCAAGTTACAAGCATTTAAAATGAAACAATAAAAAAACAAATAATAATAGAATAAAATAATAAGACATCAATAAAATAGAATAAAACAATAAAAACAAATCAATATACAGTATTTTCCAGACGATAAGACGCACTTAAAAAGAACGTTTTCCTCAAAACTCGACAATGCGCCTTACAACCCGGTGCGCCTAATGTATGGAATAATTCTGGTTTTGCTTATCGACCTCGAAACTATTTTATTTGGTACGTGGTGTTATGATAAGTGTGACCAGTAGATGGCAGTCACACATAGGAGATACGGGTAGACTGCAATATGACTCAAGTAAACAACACCAACATTTTATATGTTCCATTGAAAATATAGAACAGGGGTGCTCACACTTTTTCTGCAGGCGAGCTACTTTTCAATTGATCAAGTCGTGGGGATCTACCTCATTCATATATATAATTTATATTTACTTATTTATGAAATATATGTTTTTGTTAACAAGTTAAAGGTGGTTGATGATAATGCAAGCATGTTTAATACATATAGTTAATATTGTTAACAAGTTAAAGGTGTTTAAAGATAATGCAAGTATGTTTAACACATATAGTTAATATTGTTAACAAGTTAAAGGTGGTTAAAAATAATACAAGCATGTTTAACACAAATAGTTAATATTGTTAACAACTTAAAGGTGGTTAAAGATAAAACAAGCATGTTTAACACATATAGTTAATATTGTTAACAACTTAAAGGTGGTTAAAGATAATACAAGCATGTTTAACACATATAGTTAATATTGTTAACAACTTAAAGGTGGTTAAAGATAATACAAGCATGTTTAACACATATAGATTCCTTTCTTTCATGAAGACAAGAATATAAGTTGGTGTATTACCTGATTGTGATGACTTGCATTGATTGGAATCAGACAGTAGTGATGATAACGTCCGCATTTTTGAATGGAGGAGAAAAAAAAGTCCTCTTTTCTGTCCAATACCACATGAAAGTGGTTGGTTTTTGGCATCTTATTTGTCCAGCTTCCGTACTCCTTTGTATACACTTTACAAGAAATACATTGTCGGCAAACTCCGTAGCTTGCTAGCTTGTGCACGCCAGCTTTCTGAGACTCTTATTTTGGTAGCGCAGGCAGGATGAAGCAGAGCTTTTATTGTGCAACTGTGCAGTCGGTCTTTGGAGTTTTGACGACAGGTGCGGCGCCAGAGTCTGTTGAAATAAAGTGTTTCTCGCCTTCCAGTCGGTAATTTTAATGAGCTGGCAGCAGCCAGCGTCATCTCAGAAGACCCTCGGGTGCCGTGAATGTCAATCAAGTGACGAAAGTGACGTCATAGTGAAGATTTATGATCGCTCATTTTTAGGACTATTTTTTTAATGCCTGGCTGGTGATCGACTGACACACCCTCCGAGATCGACCGGTAGATCGCGATTGACGTAATGAGCACCCCTGATATAGAACATTACACACGCCGCTCAAAAATCTATCAAAAATGTTTTAGTAGGCCTTTGGTAAGCTATGAAGCCGCACCGCTTGATGGATTGTACTGTGCTTCAACATAGGAGTATTATTATGCTGTGTGTATAATATAGGACATATTATCTGCCGTTTTGTTTCGCAATATTATGTAAAAGCAACTTTTCTTACCTTCTTGTACCTGCTGATCTGTATTTGGGATCTGCATAAGTCCTGAAAAATGTGCGCACATCCGCCTTTGTAGTCCGTGAAGACACCGTAGTTGATAAGTTTATCCTTTTTCTCTATCTTCTTGTTATGAGACATTCATCCTCCACTGTTATCATTTCTAATATAAAGTAGTGTAAAGTTCTTACTTATATCTGTCAGTAAACTCACCATGAAAGCACTAAAACATACCGGTGTAGTGACTTTACATTATTCACCCAAGGAACTTTAGTTATTAGAGAGTTCCGGTCGGATGTTTTTTCACGGGACACATTTCTGGTGTTGTTTCCGGATGAGGAGATGCTGCTCCATTATTGATGGAAGTAAAGTCTGAATGTTATTAATTATTCTTCCACCCCCGTCCTTGCATGCTACACCGCTACAACAAGGAGAAGACACTGTCCAAGTGGAGGCACGTAAATAAGACTGCCCACAAAACGGCGCATCCTGAAGTGACTTGAAGATGATGGGTAAAACATCATCTATGCAACATTTTGAGCAAAGAACCACCATTACATGTTATGTAGACCACAAGGAAGACTTTTACATTTAGAAAATAATCATAATTAAAGCTGCAAGCAGCATTGGTCGGGCCCGCATATTTGGCAGGTGCTAGTCCTAAGTGTCCCAATACTTTTGTTCAGTTTTCGTCATAAGTGTCCCAATACTTTTGTCTACTTTTAGTCCGAATTGTCCCAAAACTTTTGTGTAGTGTACCTACCTTGTCTGCATTGTGTGGGCACGCTGGTGCTTCCTGCTTTTAAGCAGCCTTCTTGAAAAAACAGCAGCATCAGCGCAGCAACTCTTTGAAGGGTCATAAAATCAAAACCGGAGCCGGTATTAAAACTCTTTCGATAACTTTTAATCAAAAGGGTTCAATCTCTCTCCTGTGTTAGTTTGAAGCCGGAACAACAAACACGCTCAGAGGAGATAATGTTTGAAGAAAGGTGACCGGTTTTTACAAAAATGTTGTGTTGAAGGGGGAATAGCAAGCTTCTTGTAGATTTTTGCTGGGGGTTGTCAGTTTATGAAATGTAGGTCTAAGTGAGACCTACGGAGAGGATGTTGTTTCATGTCTCTCCGACCTTCCCAGTGGGAGTTACAGGCAGTTTTGTCATTTTTTTCTTCCGAGGAGCAGTTTTTTCTCCGTTTTATTTAAAAAATGCTCTAGAGCGCAATTTTTAAATTTGGGGTAAGGTTTTTTATTACATCACAATTTCTGCCAGTCCTGATGTGTGCGTTCAGTTTGGTGAGTTTTGAAGCGTGTTAAGGGGGTCAAATTACAGCTCAAAAAGGCAAAAGTGACTGTTTTTAGTACTTTTTTGTCTTGAAGGGGGAATTGCCAACTTCCTGTTGATTTTTGCCCGAGGATATACAATTATGAAAACTAGGTCTAAGTCAAACCTACATAGAGGTTTTTGTTTCATGTCTCTCCGACCTTCCCAGTGGGAGTTACAGGCAGTCTAGTTTTTTTTCCTAGGGGGCGCTAGAGCGCAATTTTGAGTTTTGGGGTTCGGTTTTTTTATTAAAAGACAATTTTCGCAGGTCCTGATGTGTGGGTCAAATATGGTGAGTTTTGAAGCATGTTAAGTGGGTCAAATTAGTGCTCAAAGAGGCGGCGGAAGAATAATAAAGAAAGAATAAAACCTTACAAATTCAATAGGTCCTTATGTCCCATTGCATAAGGACTCCCTGTGGGAGTCCTTATGCAATGGGCCATGCGGGCCCTAATAATATCACTCCTTTAATGCGCCTTACAATCTGGTGCACCTTATATATAAAAGAAGATTTGAAAAAATAGACCATTCTTTAGCAGTGTGCCTTAATAATCCGGTGCGCCCTATGGTCCAGAAAATATGGGAATAGAATAAAACAATAAAAGACGCAGAGGACCACAAGATGAAACTTCAAACATTCAACATTCTGACATGAGGGGCCCAAACATTCCAAAGTTGAGGACCAACAAATCGAGGGAAACGTTTCAAAACGTTCCTCGATGACATTGTGGCGACAAATATTGGGGCTTTTTCTTAAGCACATTTGAAGTCATCATCTGTGATGAATCCAAATGTGATGTTAAAATAATATTTCAAGGAGAAAGTGCTGGTCACCAAAGTGCAGCGCAGGTCTGATGCCATCAGCGAGTTAGAGCGAGGGGGCGGGGCCAAGGTGGTGTTGACGTGAATCAAAGCGACACATCACAACATCCATCCCAGAGCGCCACTTCCTCCGCTTTCACCCGGGTGTCATCACCTCGCCTGCACCCCCCCTTCCCTCACCTTAAGTCACCCTCCATCACTTCCTGTTTCAGCCCCTCCTCTTCGCACACATTAGTCTCCAGGCGGAAGGAGAAGAAAAGCATTTCTTTTAAAGCAACAACGTTCAAACTCAAAGGCCCTTAGGGCGCAGCTCTATTGATCGCACGCCATCAATGCGCGTTTCTTTTCCCCTCTTGTTGCGTTTAAAACACTGAATTAGTCAGGACTAATTAAACGTTCCAGCAAAAAGAGGCAAACTAATGCGGCCCGCCTTCATGAATAGTTCATCTGAAATGGTTTGCTTTCATAAAATCATCATGACCTCGGCTGACTTCACACTACAGCTGTGTGTGTGTGTGTGTGTGTGTGTGTGTGTGTGTGTGTGTGTGTGTGTGTGTGTGTGTGTGTGTGTGTGTGTGTGTGTGTGCGTGCGTGCGTGCGTGCGTGCATGCGTGTGCAAGCACTGCAACAACAATCACATTAACAAGCGTGCAACTTGTTTACGTCCCGCCCTAATGGCTTCCAACTCCCCAAGAATATCACATGAGGACCATCCCGTCCAATGGAGGCTAATTAGTTACAGGCCTGACTGTTGGAAACAAATTCCCACAAACTACAAACCCCGTTTCCATGAGTTGGGAAATTGTGTTAGATGTAAATATAAACGGAATACAATCATTTGCAAATCCTTTTCAACCCATATTCAGTTGAATCACTGATGGTGGAAACTTTACACTAGACTTCAGGCAACGTGGATCCTGTGCCTCTCCTGTCTTCCTCCAGACTCTGGGACCTCGATTTCCAAAGGAAATGCAAAATTTGCATGGTTGGGTGATGGTTTGGGGTGCCATGTCATCTGCTGGTGTCGGTCCACTCTGTTTCCTGAGATCCAGGGTCAACGCAGCCGTCTACCAGCAAGTTTTAGAGCACTTCATGCTTCCTGCTGCTGACCTGCTCTATGGAGATGGAGATTTCAAGTTCCAACAGGACTTGGCGCCTGCACACAGCGCAAAATCTACCCGTGCCTGGTTTACGGACCATGGTATTTCTGTTCTAAATTGGCCCGCCAACTCCCCTGACCTTAGCCCCATAGAAAATCTGTGGGGTATTGTGAAAAGGAAGATGCAGAATGCCAGACCCAAAAACGCAGAAGAGTTGAA
Source organism: Nerophis lumbriciformis (assembly GCF_033978685.3). Lineage (NCBI taxonomy): Eukaryota > Metazoa > Chordata > Actinopteri > Syngnathiformes > Syngnathidae > Nerophis > Nerophis lumbriciformis. The sequence goes on along the minus strand of NC_084568.2, from coordinate 37,718,432 downwards.
GGCCACTATCAGAGCAACCTGGGCTCTCATAACACCTGAGCAGTGCCAGAAACTCATCGACTCCATGCCACGCCGCATTAACGCAGTAATTGAGGCAAAAGGAGCTCCAACCAAGTATTGAGTATTGTACATGCTCATATTTTTCATTTTCATACTTTTCAGTTGGCCAACATTTCTAAAAATCCCTTTTTTGTATTAGCCTTAAGTAATATTCTAATTTTGTGACACACGGAATTTTGGATTTTCATTTGTTGCCACTTCAAATCATCAAAATTAAATGAAATAAACATTTGAATGCATCAGTCTGTGTGCAATGAATAAATATAATGTACAAGTTACACCTTTTGAATGCAATTACTGAAATAAATCAAGTTTTTCAAAATATTCTAATTTACTGGCTTTTACCTGTATATGGTGTATCGTGACATGGACTAAACATCCATCCATCCATTTACTACCGCTTATTCCCTTTTGGGGTCGCGGGGGGCGCTGGAGCCTATCTCAGCTACAATCGGGCGGAAGGCGGGGTACACCCTGGACAAGTCTGGACTAAACATATCCACATATATATGGTGTATGGTGACATGGACTAAACATATCCACATATATATGGTGTATGGTGACATGGACTAAACATATCCACATATATATGGTGTATGGTGACATGGACTAAACATATCCACATATATATGGTGTATGGTGACATGGACTAAACATATCCACATATATATGGTGTATGGTGACATGGACTAAACATATCCACATATATATGGTGTATGGTGACATGGACTAAACATATCCACATATATATGGTGTATGGTGACATGGACTAAACATATCCACATATATATGGTGTATGGTGACATGGACTAAACATATCCACATATATATGGTGTATGGTGACATGGACTAAACATATTCACATATATATGGTGTATGGTGACATGGACTAAACATATCCACATATATATGGTGTATGGTGACATGGACTAAACATATCCACATATATATGGTGTATGGTGACATGGACTAAACATATCCACATATATATGGTGTATGGTGACATGGACTAAACATATATATGGTGTATGGTGACATGGACTAAACATATCCACATATATATGGTGTATGGTGACATGGACTAAACATATCCACATATATATGGTGTATGGTGACATGGACTAAACATATCCACATATATATGGTGTATGGTGACCTGGACTAAACATATCCACATATATATGGTGTATGGTGACATGGACTAAACATATCCACATATATATGGTGTATGGTGACATGGACTAAACATATATATGGTGTATGGTGACATGGACTAAACATATCCACATATATATGGTGTATGGTGACATGGACTAAACATATCCACATATATATGGTGTATGGTGACCTGGACTAAACATATCCACATATATATGGTGTATGGTGACATGGACTAAACATATCCACATATATATGGTGTATGGTGGCCTGGACTAAACATATCCACATATATATGGTGTATGGTGACATGGACTAAACATATCCACATATATATGGTGTATGGTGACCTGGACTAAACATATCCACATATATATGGTGTATGGTGACATGGACTAAACATATCCACATATATATGGTGTATGGTGACATGGACTAAACATATCCACATATATATGGTGTATCATGACATGGACTAAACATATCCACATATATATGGTGTATAGTGACATGGACTAAACATATCCACATATATATGATGTATGGTGACATGGACTAAACATATCCACATATATATGGTGTATGGTGACATGGACTAAACATATCCACATATATATGGTGTATGGTGACCTGGACTAAACATATCCACATATATATGGTGTATGATGACATGGACTAAACATATCCACATATATATGGTGTATGGTGACATGGACTAAACATATCCACATATATATGGTGTATGGTGACATGGACTAAACATATCCACATATATATGGTGTATGGTGACATGGACTAAACATATCCACATATATATGGTGTATGGTGACATGGACTAAACATATCCACATATATATGGTGTATGGTGACATGGACTAAACATATCCACATATATATGGTGTATGGTGACATGGACTAAACATATCCACATATATATGGTGTATCATGACATGGACTAAACATATCCACATATATATGGTGTATGGTGACATGGACTAAACATATCCACATATATATGGTGTATCGTGACATGGCCTAAAAATATCCACATATTAATAAAAGTTTATATCGCCCAGCTGTATTGTGTTGTGATGAAGCCGCAATATTCAACTTCAGGGGAAATTCACCATTTCATCGTCACTGGTGACAGAGCAGGAAGGGGCTAGGAACACATTTGCAATACAATGTGATGAACAGTGTCGAACTGCATTTTATTTTTCATTGTTTGTTAACTTCAGCCGTTAGCAGCGGGAGTTTGTCGGCTCTTTTGAATCTTTTCACCGGACTGTGTTACCTCTGCTTAACACGTAGATCAAAGGTGCTTCCATGGCCGTTATATCTTCTTGTCAACAAACGGGGTATTGTTTGGATGACAAGTTTGTCACTCCAATCACGGATTTGCGGTTGATGACTATGACCATCGTGTCACAGTGTGATGTTGCCTCTTCCTATTTGATAAAGTTCATTCTAGTCATAAGTCAAAAGTTACTTCCTGTATTGAACTCGCCGCGCTTATGACGCCGTCCTGTTGTTGACATAAAACAACATCAAGCGTAGCGTGCCACGTTACATCAAGTTATAGCCAGAGGTGGGTAGTAACGCGCTACATTTACTCCGTTACATCTACTTGAGTAACTTTTGGGATAAATTGTACTTCTAAGAGTAGTTTTAATGCAACATACTTTTACTTTTACTTGAGTATATTTATAGAGAAGAAACGCTACTTTTACTCCACTACTTTTATCTACATTCAGCTCGCTACTCGCTACTAATTTTTATCGATCTGTTAATGCACGCTTTGTTTGTTTTGGTTTGTCAGACAGACCTCCATAGTGTTTCAACAAATACAGTCACTGGTGACGTTCACTCCGTTCCACCAATCAGATGCAGTCATTGGTGACGTTGGACCAATCAAACAGAGCCAGGTGGTCACATGACCTGACTTAAACAAGTTGAAAAACGTATTGGGGTGTTACCATTTAGTGGTCAATTGTACGGAATATGTACTGTACTGTGCAATCTACTAATAAAAGTTCCAATCAATCAAAAGTGTGAAGGAAAAAATACCCTTTTTTGTTTCAACCGTACATCCCGTCAAAAGCCTAAAGACTGACTGCACAGTTCCTGTCTTCACAATAAAAGTGCCGCTCCATTGCGCCTGCGCTTTCAAAATAAGAGTCTCCGAAAGCCAGCGCAAACAAGCTAGCAAGCTACGGAGTTTGCCGCCAATGTATTTCCTGTAAAGTGTATAAAAACGAATATGGAAGCTGGATGAATAAGAAGCCAAAAACCAACCACTTTCATGTGGTATTAGACAGAAAGGAGGAACTTTTTTTCTCCTCCATTTGAAAACGTGGACGTTACTAGCACTACTGTCTGATTACAATCAATGCAAGTCATCAGAATCAGGTAATACACCAACTTATATTCTTGTTTTCATGAAATAAATGAATCTATATGTGTTAAACATGCATGTATATTCATTAAAACACCTTGAACATGTAAACAAAAACGGCAAAATAAATAAATATAAATTATATACTGTATATATCAATGTATGTATATATATATATGTGTATATATATATATATGTGTGTATATATATGTGTGTGTGTGTGTGTGTGTGTGTGTGTGTGTATATATATATATATATATATATATATATATATATATATATATATATATATATGTGTGTGTGTGTGTGTGTGTGTATATATGTTACTCATCAGTTACTCAGTACTTGAGTAGTTTTTTCACAACATACTTTTTACTTTTACTCAAGTAAATATTTGGGTGACTACTCCTTACTTTTATTTGAGTAATAAATCTCTAAAGTAACAGTACTCTTACTTGAGTACAATTTCTGGCTACTCTACCCACCTCTGGTTATAGCTAACAGACCTTAAATTAGTTTGGTTACTGGTTCTTATATAACGCCGTTATTAGGAACACTTTAAGAATATCATTGATAAATTGATATTTAGGTGGATGCACGTTTTGAATGTGTTTTGTCAGATTTTGTGAGGGGAAAAAAAAAAACAAAGAGACAAATTGAAGTATTTTTTGAGGGAGTCAACATAAGTTTTTACAAAGGACTTCACTTGCATGTGAAATTTCCAGTAACGGATGTATTATTCACGCAGTTATGTATTCAACACCTTTGGGAGAAGGCCTCTATTATTAACATAGTGTGAAACATTCTTTTAATCACTTTTAATTGCCGCGCGCTCAAGCACTCAGCGCGTTGAAGTGGCTCTTAAAAAGAGGAAACGTGCCATTTCGACAGCAAACTTTTAACGATGATGTAATAAAGATGTGTGGAGTTTGTTTTGGTCGGACTGTTATGAGTTGCTTCAAGCGGCACTTTGTGATCACTGCCTGACATCAAATTGCACACAAATCATACACTTGTTTTTCTAGGCTTAAAAAGAGGACAATTTATATGCTATATTATCGCCTTCTTTAAAAAGTACACATGTACAAGATAAAAGGGCAAGAGTGCAGGGAATGAAGTAACCTAAATGGTGCGTACTTAAAATATAACTCATACTTGCCAACCCTCCCGGATTTTCCGGGAGACTCCCGAAATTCAGCGCCTCTCCCGAAAACCTCCCGGGACAAATTTTCTCCCGAAAATCTCCCGAAATTCAGGCGGACCTGGAGGCCACGCCCCCTCCAGCTCCATGCGGACCTGGAGGGTCTGCATGGAGCAATGTTGTTGTAATATGTTGAGTTGGAGGCAATAAACAGGCGAGGTGATGAAGTATGTCTCTTTACTGTAGACTTCAGAACAGACTCACACACTTGACGTCAGGTGCGCAACACCACGTAAATCGTTGGCCAACCAAAAAGTAACCCCAGTATGCTATAGCCAACATTCACCAGGAGATGGCAACAGACAAACATAGATCACCCAAACAACCCAACCAAAAAATGCAGCAGCTCAATTAAAAAACTGTACTTAAGCCACATTCTTTTTTTTTTTTTAGTACTGAACTCTTAACCCTCATTTGTAAACAATAACATGCTTATTATACAAACAGTATTTGTACATCTTTAACACAGATTTTTATTCTGTCTTCAGAGATTCCGTTTTTTTGGTGGTACTCGAAACCTTTCTGGGTACCTGCGGATCACTGGTGGGGTTTTTGTTGTGGGTGATCTGGGTTCTGATGATGGCAACTCAGCAGCCCTTGAATCTGGTTCAATGATGAGACTAGTTTGTGTCTGACTCACTGATGGTCCTGGTGATGGAACTGAAACAGCACTGTCCAGTTGTACTGATTGCACATTTTCTGCAACTGGTGGAGACTAGATAACTGGCAGTCTCTCCATGTTTTCTCGCCATGGTAACATGTGATCCACATGCACTGTCTCTGTCCCTCTTGATATATATATATATATATATATATATATATATATATATATATATATATATATATATATATATGTATGTGTGGGAAAAAAATCACAAGACTATTTAATCTCTACAGGCCTGTTTCATGAGGGGGGGTACCCTCAATCATCAGGAGATTTTAATGGGAGCATTCGCATACCATGGTTTATATAGGGCACAGAGTGGGTGGGTACAGGCTGGCCTAGGGGCGTGGTGATTGGCTCATGTGTTACCTAGGAGGTGTTTCCGTCTATGGCGGCATGTTGTTACAATTTCGCTGCGCTTGTTGAGGGATGACAGGTCTGGACGGTAAATAATAAACAGTTTCTCTTTCAAGCATAGGTTGCATCTTTTATTACCACTATTGTAAGGTGTGCTGGATACCCCAAACCATCACCCAACCATGCAAATTTTGCATTTCCTTTGGAAATCGAGGTCCCAGAGTCTGGAGGAAGACAGGAGAGGCACAGGATCCACGTTGCCTGAAGTCTAGTGTAAAGTTTCCACCATCAGTGATGGTTTGGGGTGCCATGTCATCTGCTGGTGTCGGTCCACTCTGTTTCCTGAGATCCAGGGTCAACGCAGCCGTCTACCAGCAAGTTTTAGAGCACTTCATGCTTCCTGCTGCTGACCTGCTCTATGGAGATGGAGATTTCAAGTTCCAACAGGACTTGGCGCCTGCACACAGCGCAAAATCTACCCGTGCCTGGTTTACGGACCATGGTATTTCTGTTCTAAATTGGCCCGCCAACTCCCCTGACCTTAGCCCCATAGAAAATCTGTGGGGTATTGTGAAAAGGAAGATGCAGAATGCCAGACCCAAAAACGCAGAAGAGTTGATGGCCACTATCAGAGCAACCTGGGCTCTCATAACACCTGAGCAGTGCCAGAAACTCATCGACTCCATGCCACGCCGCATTAAAGCAGTAATTGAGGCAAAAGGAGCTCCAACCAAGTATTGAGTATTGTACATGCTCATATTTTTCATTTTCATACTTTTCAGTTGGCCAACATTTCTAAAAATCCCTTTTTTGTATTAGCCTTAAGTAATATTCTAATTTTGTGACACACGGAATTTTGGATTTTCATTTGTTGCCACTTCAAATCATCAAAATTAAATGAAATAAACATTTGAATGCATCAGTCTGTGTGCAATGAATAAATATAATGTACAAGTTACACCTTTTGAATGCAATTACTGAAATAAATCAAGTTTTTCAAAATATTCTAATTTACTGGCTTTTACCTGTATATATATATATATATATATATATATATATATATATATATATATATATATATATTTATTATTTATTTTATTATATATATATATATATATATATATATATATATGTATATTTATTTTATTATATATATATATATATATATATATATATATATATATATATATATATATATATATATGTATATATACTGTATATATATATGAAATACTTGACTTGGTGAATTCTAGCTGTAAATATACTCCTCCCCTCTTAGCCACGCCCCCAACTACCCCCCCGCCCCACCCCGACCACGCCCCCCCACCCCCCACTTCCCGAAATCGGAGGTCTCAAGGTTGGCAAGTATGATATAACCAGATACACATTTTGGACTTTGAGTGCTCCTACACTGGGAATGCGGAAGAAAGAACTGCAAAATTGCATGGAACGAGAAAGACACCAACGTCAAGGGTAAAAAATTAAAAAAATCAAAGCAGTGATAGAGCCCCAATCCACAATATAAAATATTCTGGAAAATAGGAGCACGTGCAAAGGAAGTTATGACGGTTATAATTTTCTGCCACCAGGGGGCGATCTTGAAGTTGATAAGCATAACAGAAATGCTAACGTTAGCATGCCAACAGTGAGAATGCATCATGAATCGAGTCATATGACTCGTTGTTGTACGTTTGAAAAATGGGCTAAAAAAAGTTAGCATGTGTTAGCATGCTTATTGCAAACACTTATTTACAGTAAGTCATTAATTTGACTTAGTAAGTCAAAATATTGACTTACTAAGTCATAATAATGACATACTTAGTATCTCAGGTAACTAGGACTGTTTTGTTTTTACTTTACGGAAAAAATATCGAGATACATATCGTATATTACCATTCAGCATACGGAGCGGAAAACACAACCAAAAATTGTAGGCTTCTTCATGCGACGAAGCCGGCCTACTTCACCACAGTCTGTAGTCTATTGCCCCCCCAGGCTGTGGTGGCAGCAATGAGATGGAGACGTGATGGTGGCGACAGGCCAAATTACACTGTTCCTTACACCCACCCACACCCTTCCCCGCCCGTCTGCCTGTCCCGGGAGAGACACCACCTTAACTAACAAATGTTCTGGGGCAAACACTGATTCAGCATTAGACGAATGCAATGATTAAACTAGGGTTGTGTTAGCCCCGCCCACTGACTTTGATGGGTGAATCTGACAGAACCAGTGAACCTTCATGAACTGGTTTTATTGGTGAAGTCAGCTATCAAGGTACAACATAAATATAGTCCCATCATTGTTTCTCTGGTTCAAGGGGAAGTGCTGGCTAACTCATCAGGTGTTAGAGTCTTTGATGGCTAAAATTCATGGAGTGCTGAACACACGCGTTCATGAAATAATTTAAAACATCATTAAATGGTGAATTAATTGAAATAAATCATCAAATTAGAGAAATCATGAAATAATTAAATCATGAATTCATTAATTAAATTGTGAAAACAATGTACCGTATTTTCCGCACCATAAGCCGCCCTGGGTTATAAGCCGCGCCTTCAATGAACGGCATATTTCAAAACTTTGTCCACCTATAAGCCGCCCCGTGTTATAAGCCGCATCTAACTGCGCTAAAGGGAATGTCAAAAAAACAGTCAGATAGGTCAGTCAAACTTTAATAATATATTAAAAACCAGCGTGATGTGGGCGCGCATGGAGTCGTATATCAACATGGACGGAGCTGCGTGAAAAAAGCCACCCGGCCTCTTCGCGTAAACTTACCTTAACCACTCGCTCATCTTTTCTTCATCCATCCATCCCTTCGAGTTAGCTTTTATGATGACGCCGGCTGGAAAGGTCTCTTTTGGCAAGGTCTTCCTTTTGAATATCACCATGGGTGGAAGTTTCTGGCCATTAGCATGGCAAGCTAGAACCACAGTGAAGGATGACTTCTCATTCCCTGTGGTGCGAATATTCACCGTACGTGCTCCCGTTGTATCCACAGTGCGGTTCACAGGAATATCAAAAGTCAGTGGAACCTCGTCCATGTTGATAATGTTCTCTGGCCGGATCTTTTTTTCAGCTATCTTGTTTTTACAATATGCACGGAAAGTAGCCAGCTTTTCTTGAAAGTCTTTAGGCAGTTGCTGTGAAATAGTAGTCCGTGTGCGGATGGAGAGATTGCGTCTTTTCATGAACCGGAAACCTGTCGCTTAGTAGGAGCCATTTTGTGGTCTTTACAGATGTAAACACACAAAGGAAATGAAACGTAATATCCGCGCGCTTCTTCTTCTTCTACGGGGGCGGGTGGTTGCTTACAGTAGAAGAAGAAGCGCTTCCTCTTCTATGGGGGCGGGTGCTTCCTCTTCTACGGGGAAAAAAAGATGGCGGCTGTTTACCGTAGTTGCGAGACCTAAACTTTATGAAAATGAATCTTAATATTAATCCATATATAAAGCGCACCGGGTTATAAGCCGCACTGTCAGCTTTTGAGTAAATTTGTGGTTTTTAGGTGCGGCTAATAGTGCGGAAAATACGGTAATTGCACATTGAATAATATAATGACGCATTTAATTTTTATTTATTTAATACCAATTATTAATTGACAAATTTTGGTAATTACTTAAATATTTATTTATTTATTTAGTCCCGATTGGTCTTCCATAGAAATCATATTTACTTTCTTCTTTGCTCCACTTGGGAGAGAATATTCAAATGTATTTAGACATATTTGTTTAAACTTTTTTTAGATCATGTTGAACATCAATTACATTTTACTTACATTTGTGTCTTTAATTTTCTTTTCTGTACAAAAAATGATCTGCTTTTTCCTTTTGGAATTGTTCAATCATTTATTTAAGAGTATATTTCCTCGTTCTTTTCTCTGAGACATCTCCCACTGTTGAGCATTAACCCGTTGCATTCCGTTCATTTGAAAAGGTGTACTGTCACTTTAAGAAATGTGCTGAGCTGTGATTTACTGTCACAGCCCTTACGTACAGCAAAGCCATTGAAATTGTACAAACATGAACACACTCACACAGTCAATGAACAACCCTGAGTGAGTGACGGGAGAGGTATGATGCTGCAGCGCATCCAAGGTGATCCAAAGCGTCTATAAAATATGGAATGATTGCACTCACCGGAGATGTCTTGTTGGAAGTGGTGCTTCATATACATTTGCTGGTCTTTGCTGGATGGTGGATGGCGGACGTGAAGCTCCATGCGCTGTCATGCAGGTCATCGGCTGCAGGTGCGGCACGCCAACTTTCCGGAGGAGTTGTCCAAAAGGTGTCCTGAAAGTTCACCAAAAGGTTTACTTGTGTCCTCTTCTCAATAAATGCAGGTTGTTATGTTATACTGCCACCTGTGGACACCTGATGTATTAACATGAAAATAAATATAAGAATGTGGCTCCTACACACAGAGATAATATATTTGTTGTAATAAAAAAATTGGCCCCCCAAATCGGCCAAAAATGGAGACAGAACTGCATTACAAGTACAGGGTGGCCCGTTGCATCCTGGTATATCCACGACACTCAAAATAGTGTGGCATTTAGCAGCCTTTAAATACTTTGTACCATTCTCAACCCAATGTTGTTGTACTACTTCCAGTATCAATACTCCCGGTAAAGTACACATGACAGTGTTTCCCACAGGACAGGCATCTATTTGTGGTGGTGTGGCCGGGGGGTGGCGGCGGCAGCGGCGATGACCAAGAAGAACGCGGAGTTGGAATATAATTACAACATTTTATGTACATATTTATATACAGATTTGAACAATTAGTGATTCACTGAAATATATTTATTAATTGTGGTTCTTACAAAAAATATATCTTATAAAATATAAAAGCTAAAATGTCTCTTAAAGCTCTGCCCCTTTAATTAGTGAATACTAAATAATTTAACTTTGGCCTACTACTACAACCATATTATTTACCAGCAACATGAAACAGAGGTGTCCTGCCACAGTCAGTCAACCTCCTCCTCCTGCTGCTGCTGAACAGGTCACACCTGTGGTCCGGACTGTAGGCCTACCTCCTCTCCAAGTCGAGCCCTTTTCGGCCGTTGAAAATATTTTTCTATACTCATCTGTGTGAAGGAGTGAACATCCAACATTAGAATTTATTACTAACGAGCAGAAGCGCTCTATGTACAGTGCCGTCTAACCTTAAGCGGCAGCAGCTCAACACATGCAGGGTTCAACGTTAAGGTTTTTTTCTACTTGCCTGACTTCTCAAATCTACTTGCCCCAATATTTTTACTTGTCCTGCCTAGGTTTTTTTCTGGCTGTGTAGTGCTCATGGCTTATATCTTACTAAAATCCTTCCCGTTGACTATTTACAACACTACACAGTATATTATTATTATTATCTATAATTACATTTAAATGGCATTGCATACATGTAAAATGAAATGCTATTTGACATTATTTGACCAGTAGCAGTTACACCCATCTGAACAGGTCATCCACCTGTTTAAAGCCCGATCACAGTTGAAATCTTTAAATGAAGGGCCTTTAATGGCCAAAACATTAACCTGGACAACATTTTAACAGCTGCTTGGCTCAGATTGTATTCTTTTCATTGCATTCACATGCTGCAGTGGACAGTGGACAATTTAGCTTCAGTCCACGTGTGTTTATTGACAACAGGGTTATAACCTGGACACGTTAGCTCGTCGGTATGAAAACACGTGACTGTTACTACGTGCGTCTGCCCCGGCCCCTGAGTCAAACAGCGGCGGTGTTAATGAAGCAGCGTCAGGCTGCTCACCGTCAGTAAAACGCTTGGTGAAATCGCGGATTAACGTTAAATATATGACGAGCCGCGAGCGATGCATCTATAACCTATCTACCTATAACCTATATTACCCTCGTATTTTGATCCCGTCCGTCCGTCAGTCCGTCCCTCTTCTTCTTCTTCTTCTTCTTCTTCTGGCCCACCAGGTGAATTAAGTGCTATTGGCGGAGTTACAATGCATAGTAGGCTACCGCCATCTACTGCACCGGAGTTGTAACTACAAGCAACATTCACAGACAGTCCCATTGCTTTTATGAGCGGTCGAGCGAGTCAAAAGCCGAAAAATCCATTTGTGGCAGACGTAATTCTTTCGTGGCGGGCCGCCACAAATAAATGAATGTGTGGGAAACACTGCATGACATCGTAATAGTATAGGATATTTCATAAGGGGTTATTTTCCTTCTAAACGTCTTCTTGTTTTCAAACTGTCATACACAGTTTAAATATGTTTATTCACATGAAATAATATAGTATGCAACACTAGTTTTAACAATACTACATATTATTAGTATTATTATAGAGGTTTAATTGAAATAGGGACAGATACAGAAACATAGATATCTGAAACAGTTATGCATCATAGTGTTTGTAGCCAAAGCTCATTTACAACACTTGTCCCCAACAACAACAACACAGATCTAACATCATTAAAGTAGGAAAATAAAAAATAGAATGAGTCGATAATAATGATAATAGCAATAATACAGAAAGTGCAAACTAGATAAAAGCCAATAATAATAATAACACAGACAAAGTGCAGACTAGATAAAAACCAATTAGTAAAAATTAGTAAAAACTAAACATGGGAACACGATTGTTGCTCAACTAGCCATAAGTTTGTTTGTTTTTTGAAAGTGTTTTTTGAGTGCTATTCCGCGCACCTGCTTTGTGTTAGCAAGCAAGGCTATTTACGTTGTTGCTACCCTTCTTTGTGTGGACTTTGTTGATTGTCACGTCATGTACGGATGTACTCTGTGGACGCCGTAAGTTTTTGCTGTCGTCCAGCATTCTGTTTCTGTTTACTTTGTAGCCAGTTCAGTTTTACTTTCGTTTTGCATAGCCATTGCCTTTTCCTTTTGTTCATTTTTGGTTTAAGCATTACATACCTTTTTACCTGCACGCTGCCTCCCGCTGTGGTCTGCATATTGGGATCACAACAAACCATCCTTGTCCCACCCAACACATTTGGACTTTGACAAAGCAATTAACTACGTGCTGCCACCTACTGACATGGAGTATTACATGGTTACCCTACTGAGTATTACACAGCACGGACACGAAGCAACTGCACATTATTTGGAGATTATACTTATTGATTTACAAAAAGTAGTTTTTGGACCAATTGGGTGAAGTTACATAATTTCCCACGGCACACCAGACAATATCTCACGGCACAATAGTGTGCCGCGGCACAATAGTGTGCCGCGGCACAGTGGTTGAAAAACACTGATGTAGACCACAAGGAAGTATTTTACATTTTGAAAAAAATCATAATAATATGAATGCTTTAATGCGCCTTATAATCCAGTGCGCCTTATATATGAAAATAGACCTGATTAGACCCGCTCATCGGCAGTGCGCCTTATGGTCCGGAAAATAGGGTCAGTACATGATTTCTACAGGAATATAGTGGTTGAAGAAGCTTAGCAGAGCAGCAGTGTGGTTGATTTGTCATGTCAGAGATGTGACACACATTCTGACTGCTCAGTCACACACATTTACATGTGATTAGCATCAGAGAGTGACGGATGAGGAAATCATCCCTGGCGTTATGTTGATCTGCGGCCTCCCGACTGGCAAACTGTCCTTTATTCATCTCACCCCACTTCCACAGTGATGTGCACACACCTACACCTACACGTACATGTACACACACACACCTCAGTGCCAGGCCTTGCAGCTCCCCTGGCACCAGGCTGCAACATAACACCTTCCGCTGCCCTCCCCCTCTCACAGCATGCCAGAGCGCCGTGTTTGATTCCGCAGGAGCGAGCGCCGCGAGAGTTTGACCTTTACGGCTTCTCGAGGCCAACACTTGATATTTTTGGATATTCCTTGGCCGGCGGTATTTTCATCGCGGCGCGCTCACGCATCCTGTATTTGCACTGGAGAGCATACATAAGCCCGTCAGTCCCATGCCAAGCATGAATCCTTCATTTATGGCCCTAGAATTCAGCAACACAACAAACTTAACATTTTAAACCATTTTTACATGCATACAACTTGAATTTTTCAACAAAGTCATCACATGATTATGCAATTTAAGATCCTGCTTTATCTCAGAAATATATTTAACAGACATTTTATTTTAGTGCTCCTTTTAGAGATGGCCGATATTATCGGAGTGCCAATATTATCGGCCAAAATGCTTTAAAATGTGATATTGGAAATTATCGGTATCGGTTTCAAAAAGTAAAATGTATGACTTTTTAAAACGCCGCCGTGTACACGGACGTAGGGAGAAGTACAGAGCGGCAATAAACCTTAAAGGCACTGCCTTAGCGTGCCGGCCCAGTCACATAATATCTACGGCTTTTCACACACACAAGTGAATGCCATGCATACTTGGTCAACAGCCATACAGGTCACACTGAGGGTGGCCGTATAAACAAGTTTAACACTGTTAGAAATATGCGCCACACTGTGGTCCGACACCAAACAAGAATGACAAACACATATCGGGAGAACATCCGCACCGTAACACAACATAAACACAACAGAACAAATACCCAGAACCTCTTGCAGCACTAACTCTTCCGGGACGCTACAATATACACATATACATACACATAAACATATAAACATACACATATTTATATATACACATATACATATATATATATATATATATACACACATATACATATATATATATATATATATATATATATATATATATATATACTAGAGATGCGCGGATAGGCAATTATTTCATCCGCAACCGCATCAAAAAGTCGTCAACCATCCGCCATCCACCAGATCTAACATTTGATGAGAACCGCACCCGCCCGCACCCGCCCGTTGTTATATATCTAATATAGACGATGCAAGGCATTAGTGAGGTTATAAAGCTTTTGCCTGTTAAAGAAAGGAGACTGATCCAATGCAACACAGACATTCGCGTGCCACGCTGTCACGACCCAGACGCACACCAGTGCGCAATCATATGGGAGCCGCGCTGAGCGCACCTCCAAGCGCGTCTCGCTGCCGGCGACGGCCGGGTATGGGCCCGACGCTCCAGCGCCATCCATTTTCAGGGCTAGTTGATTCGGCAGGTGGGTTGTTACACACTCCTTAGCGGGTTCCGACTTCCATGGCCACCGTCCTAGCTGCTGTCTATATCAACCAGGGTGAGCCCCACCCCTTTCGTGAGCGCACTGCGCGTGGAGTGACCCCTGTTACGCGCCCCCGGCTACAGGGGTGGCGGGCAGGTAAGCTGCGCGGGCGGAGCGCGCGGAGTGACCCCTGTTACGAGCCCCCGGCCACGGGGGTGGCGGGCAGGTAAGCTGCTTACCTGCTGCGTGTGACGCCGGCCTCGGCGAAGGCGGACGAGGCGGGGTGTCGGTGCGGTGGGCGCGGTGGTGACTCTGGACGTGCGTCGGGCCCTTCTCGGGGATCGCCTCAGCTACGGCTCCCGGTGGGGCCCTCTCGGGGGAAGGGGCCTCGGTCCCGGACCCCGGCGAGGCGTCCCTTCTCCGCTCCGTAAAAGTGTCCATCTCTTTTTTTTTTTTTTTTCTTCTGTTGTGGCATATGCTGCAGGTGCCTGCTCGTTTTTCGTATGTGGGTAACAACATTTAACTATGTATATATATTTCCGAATTGGTTTAACTGCCACCCGCCTGAATCTATTTAAAATCTATTTTTTTTCTATTTCAATTAACCACCCGACCCGACCCGACCCGCGGATAAAATCTAATTTTTTTTAATTTCATCCGCCCGATCCGCGGATAATCCGCGGACTCCGCGGTTGTGCCCGCAAACCGCGCATCTCTAATGTATATATATATATATATATATATATATATGTATATGTATATATGTATATGTATGAAATACTTGACTTGGTGAATTCTAGCTGTCAATATACTCCTCCCCTCTTAACCACGCCCCTAACCACGCCCTGCCCCACCCCCCACCTCCCGAAATCGGAGGTCTCAAGGTTGGCAAGTATGTACTAAAGACTATGAAAATGGGAGCCATTACCTCCCTGCTTGGCACTCAGCATCAAGGCTTGGAATTGGGGGTTAAATCACCAAAAAAGAACCTCTGAAAGCCGACCCTAACTAACAAGAGGCTCTTGTGCAGATGGAGCAGCGCTCCTAGCACCAGCAAGCTGAAAGCTGTCCAATTTTAGCATATGGAAGTCTCCCGCCGACACCTCTCGGCGTCCAACAAAAACCTGACTATTATTAAATGTTCTGGGCAATGAGGCTATGAGGATATTTTTAATACAACCCAAAAATACAGCATAAATCTGCCAGCGAGACTCAGTCAACGACGCCGGCGTAACAGAAGGTAAATTCCGCCTTCGCCAAACTTAAAAAAACAGCAGCCTTTGTGCGCTCAACTGCAGAGTTCAGCTCGATAAAACCCAAATTCTAATACCATCTTATTATAATTTCAAAGTCATCGCCAGATCGCAAAGTTTGCTGTTCTACATCCCAATATAGAATCCCGGATTTTTTATAATTTTTTTTTTATAAGGGTGCTGAATTGGCAAATCATATTTAAGACGTCCTCCCTGCAGGCGCACATTATTGTTTGTTTTAGCCGGCTAACGTGTATTTATAGGTGTGGAGGCCAAGAGAAAGACCACAGCGGCTCCACAAATAAGCGTGGCCCGGTCGTTACACAGACCATTAGCTGGAGACGCCTCGCAGGGAGGCGGGACTCGGTCTCACGGGCCAAGAGACACGTCTGCATTAATAATAACGGATAGGCCCGAGGCAGACACAACTTTAGGTACACCTGCACCATCCCTAATACAAGTGCTGTCTGCTTTGCTTTCACACTTAAAGATGCTTGCTTGTCATTAGTAGTCAGAGGTGGGTAGAGTAGCCAGAAATTGTACTCAAGTAAGAGTACTGTTACTTTAGAGATTTATTACTCAAGTAAAAGTAAGGAGTAGTCACCCAAATATTTACTTGAGTAAAAGTAAAAAGTATGTTGTGAAAAAACTACTCAAGTACTGAGTAACTGATGAGTAACATACACACACATATCATATATATATATATATATATATATATATATATATATATATACACACACACACACACACACACACACACACACATATATATATATATATATATATATATATATATATATATATATATATATATATATATATATATATATATATATATATATATATATATATATATATATATATATACACATTGATATATACAGTATATAATTTATATTTATTTATTTTGCCGTTTTTGTTTACATGTTAAAGGTGTTTTAATGAATATACATGCATGTTTAACACATATAGATTCCTTTCTTTCATGAAGACAAGAATATAAGTTGGTGTATTACCTGATTCTGATGACTTGCATTGATTGGAATCAGACAGTAGTGATGATAGCGTCCACGTTTTCAAATGGAGGAGAAAAAAAGTTCCTCCTTTCTGTCTAATACCACATGAAAGTGGTTGGTTTTTGGCATCTTATTTGTCCAGCTTCCATATTCGTTTTTATACACTTTACAAGAAATACATTGGCGGCAAACTCCGTAGCTTGCTAGCTTGTTTGCGCTGGCTTTCGGAGACTCTTATTTTGAAAGCGCATGCGCGATGGAGCGGCACTTTTATTGTGAAGACAGGAACTGTGTAGTCAGTCTTTAGGCTTTTGACGAGATGTACGGTTGAAATAAAAAAGGGTATTTTTTCCTTCACAATTTTGATTGATTGATTGGAACTTTTATTAGTAGATTGCACAGTACAGTATATATTCCGTACAATTGACCACTAAATGGTAACACCCCAATAAGTTTTTCAACTTGTTTAAGTCGGGTCATGTGACCGCCTGGCTCTGTTTGATTGGTTCAACGTCACCAGTGACTGCATCTGATTGGTGGAACGGAGTGAACGTCACCAGTGACTGTATTTGTTGAAACGCAGGCACCATGGAGGTCTGTCTGACAGACCAAAACAAACAAAGCGTGCATTAACAGATCGATAAAAATTAGTAGCGAGTAGCGAGCTGAATGTAGATAAAAGTAGCGGAGTAAAAGTAGCGTTTCTTCTCTATAAATATACTCAAGTAAAAGTAAAAGTATGTTGCATTAAAACTACTCTTAGAAGTGCAATTTATCCCAAAAGTTACTCAAGTAGATGTAACGGAGTAAATGTAGCGCGTTACTACCCACCTCTGTTAGTAGTACATGCATACCTTGGGTTTGGGTGGAAAGGGTCTGGACTAGTGTTGTCCTGATACTAATATTTTGGTACCGGTACCAAAATGTATTTCCATACTTTGATACTTTTCTAAATAAAAGGGGATCACAAAAAATGTCATTATTGTCTTTATTTGAACAGAAAATGTTAGTGTACATGAAACATATGTTTATTATTGTCATGTAGTCCTTAAATAAAATAGACAACTTGTCTTTTAGCAGTAAGTAAACAAACAAAGACGCCTAATTAGTCTATGCAGTAACATATTGTGTCATTTATACACCTATTATTTTCTACACATTTTCAAAGTTTATTCAAGTTTACTTATATAGCCCTAAATCTCGAGCGTCTCAAAGGGCTGCACAAGCAGACCCCACATCAGGGCAAGGAAAAACTCAACCCAATGGGCTACAATGAGAAACCTTGGAGGGAACCGGTGCAATTATGAGGGACAAAATTGATTATTAATCCACTTGTTCATTTACTGTTAATATCTACTTATTTTCTGTTTGAACATGTTCTATCTACACTTCTGTTCAAATGTAATAATCACTTGTTCTTCTCTTCTTTGATACTTGACATTAGTTTTGGATGATACCACACATTTGGGTATCAATCCGATACCAAGTAGTTACAGGACCATATATTGGTCCTGTAACTCATGTGTCAAAGTCCTCGTGTGTCCAGGAACGTTTTTCCTGAGTTTATAAACATAATATAACTTTTTTTTAAACGAAAGAAGATGCTGTGATGCCAAAAAATGTCGACATAAAAAATACACTCCTGTACTTGGTATCATTACAGTGGATGTCAAGTATAGATCCACCCATGGCGTTTGTTTACATTGTGACGCCGGTGAGCTACGGTGTGTAGTGAAGCATGTTTAGCTATTCCTCGTCCTCCAGTGATAATGGTACTTGTAAGAAACTTACTTTATTTGTCGCCATGGAGGCCAGGATTAATGATTTAGAATTAGCTAAAACTCTGCAGACTGCGGATGGACTTTAGCCGCTAGCTAGCCATGTTTTAAAGTAGCTCTTCCTGAGGGTGTTTCAGTGTTATAACTTCACCTTTATCTTGACTTTTTACACCAAAATGTGTCCATTCTCACTTTTCTGTCTACACACTGTGTCTGCTTGTAAATACTCCGTGTGCGCGCTGCCGAACATGCTCATCTGCTCATAAAACCAGCAATGTCACGACGTGACGACGGGGGGGGGGGGCGGTACTTTTTAGAGGTGGTATAGCATCGAATATGAATCATTAGTATCGCGGTACTATACTAACACCAGTATACTGTACAACCCTAGTCTGGACCGAAACCAAACACAGTATTCCCATAAGACATGATCACAGTTGGACTCTCGCATTTCATCAACAACAAGTCTGATTACTTGTTTGGGCACTCCATTACGCAAACTGACATGTGGCCAAACAAACTGACTGTTTTTGTTAGGCTGTATGATAACCAGAGGTGGGTAGAGTAGCCAGAAATTGTACTCAAGTAAGAGTACTGTTACTTTAGAGATTTATTACTCAAGTAAAAGTAAGGAGTAGTCACCCAAATATTTACTTGAGTAAAAGTAAAAAGTATGTTGTGTAAAAACTACTCAAGTACTGAGTAACTGATGAGTAACATACACACTCATATCATATCATATATATATATATATATATATATATATATATACATACATACATATACATTGATATATACAGTATATAATTTATATGTATTTATTTTGCTGTTTTTGTTTACATGTTAAAGGTGTTTTAATGAATATACATGCATGTTTAACATATATAGATTCATTTCTTTAATGAAGACTAGAATATAAGTTGGTGTATTACCTGATTCTGATGACTTGCATTGATTGTAATCAGACAGTCGTGATGATAACGTCCACGTTTTCAAATGGAGGAGAAGAAAAGTTCCGATCCTTTCTGTCTAATACCACATGAAAGTGGTGGGTTTTTGGCATCCTATTTGTCCAGCTTCCATATTCGTTTTTATACACTTTACAAGAAATATATTGGCGTCAAACTCCGTAGCTTGCTAGCTTGTTTGCGCTGGCTTTCGGAGACTCTTGTTTTGAAAGCGCAGGCGAGATGGAGCGGCACTTTTATTGTGAAGACAGGAACGTCCTCATGTGCGGTCAGTCTTTAGGCTTTTGACGGGATGTACGGTTGAAATAAAAATGTATCTTTTTTCCTTCACACTTTTGATTGATTGGAACTTTTATTATTAGATTGCACAGTACAGTACATATTCCGTACAATTGACCACTAAAGGGTAACACCCCAATAAGTTTTTACACTTGTTTAAGTCAGGTCATGTGACCATCTGGCTCTGTTTGATTGGTCCAACGTCACCAGTGACTGCATCTGATTGGTGGAACGAAGTGAAACGTCACCAGTAAGGCAGGCACTTTGAAGGTCTGTCTGACAGACCAAAACAAACAAAGCGTGCATTAACAGATCGATAAAAATTAGTAGCGAGTAGCGAGCTGAATGTAGATAAAAGTAGCGGAGTAAAAGTAGCGTTCCTTCTCTATAATTTTACTTAAGTAAAAGTAAAAGTACGTTGCATTAAAACTACTCTTAGAAGTACAATTTATCCCAAAAGTTACTCAAGTAGATGTAACGGAGTAAATGTAGCGCGTTACTACCCACCTCTGATGATAACTAAGGCATCATTTTGTTATTCTCATCGAAAAACTGAATCTTACGAAAAACAGGACAAGATTCAGTCACCAACACATGGAATGTAGTTTTGTTTCGACACTTGATTTCTACTAAATACGTGGTCAATCTCACTTATTTGTTAGGATGTACAAGTATGTTAACCGAGGCAGTATACGAAAACCAAGGCATCATTTTGGCAATCGCTTTCGTAGACAAACTGTATCCTACGAAAAACACAAAAAGACTGAGTACATATATTTGGCAATTTTTTTCATTGAAAAACTAAATCTTAGGAAAAAACACGACTCGACTGCTAGGTGCAATGTTTGGTTGTACAATAACAGACATATGTGGCAATGATTTTTGTAGAGAGACAGAATATTACAAAAAACATGACAAGACTGAGTCACCGACATTTTGGGTTATTTTTTTCGACCCTGGATTTCTACTAAATACTTGAACAATCTGACTCATATGTTAGGCGCAATGTTAGGATGTACAAGTACGTTAACTGAGACAGTGTTTGAAAACCAAGGCATCATTTTGACAATCACTTTTGTAGACAAACGGTATACTACGAAAACCACAAAAAACTGTGGTATTATTTGTTTGGACACTAGATTATCTACTAAATACTCGGGCGATCTCACTTATTTGTTAGGCGCGATGTTTGGCCGTACAGTAACAGACATATATGGCAATCACTTTCGTAGAAAAACAGAATCTCACAAAAAATACGAGACGGCGTCACTACTCGTGGTATTTTATGTATGGACACTGGATTCCCTGTAATATGTGAGTAAAACTTATTTGTTAGGGGCAATGTTTGGCCGTATGATAACTAGGACATATATTTGGCAATTTCTTTCGTAGAAAAACAAAATCTTACAAAAAACACAACTAGACTGCTAGGTGCAATGTTTGGCTGTATGCTAACTGAGACAGTGTATGAAAATCGAGACATCATTTTCATAGAAAAACTGAATCCTATGAAAAACATGACAAGACTGAGTCACCAACATTTAGGATTATTTGTTTGCATGCTCGATTTCTATTAAATACTTGGGCAATAAGATTTATTTGTTAGAAGCAATGTT
This sequence comes from Nerophis lumbriciformis, assembly GCF_033978685.3. Lineage (NCBI taxonomy): Eukaryota > Metazoa > Chordata > Actinopteri > Syngnathiformes > Syngnathidae > Nerophis > Nerophis lumbriciformis. Next base: position 37,696,607 of record NC_084568.2, on the reverse strand, counting down.
TGGCTGTGCGATAAACATATCTGGCAATAATGTTTGTAGAAAAAGAGAATCTTGTGAAAAACCAAACTGAATCCTACAAAAAACACAAAAAGACTGAGTCACCAACATGTGGGATTATTTGTTTGGACACTGGATTTCTACTAAATACTTGGGCAATCTCACTTATTTGTTATGTGCAATGTTTGACCGTACAATAACAGACATATATGGCAATCATTTTCGTAGAAAAACAGAATCTTAGGAAAAACACAAGACGGAGTCACCACACAAGGAATTTTTTGTTTGGACACTGGATTCCCTGTAATATGTGAGTAAAACTTATTTGTTAGGTGCAATGTTTGGCCGTACAATAACTAGGACATATATTTGACAATTTTTTTCCAAGAAAAACACAATTTTACGAAAAACACGACTAGACTGCAAGGTGCAATGTTCGGCTGTATGCTAACTGAGACACTGTATGAAAACCGAGACATCATTTTCATAGAAAAACTGAATCCTATGAAAAACACGACTGGACTGAGTCACCAACATTTAGGATTATTTGTTTGCACGCTTGATTTCTATTAAATACTTGGGCAATACGATTTATTTGTTAGAAGCAATGTTTGACTGTACGATAACAGACATATCTGGCAATAATGTTTGTAGAAAAAGAGAATCTTGCGAAAAACCAAACAGAATATTACAAAAAACACAAAAAGACTGAGTCACCAACATGTGGGATTATTTGTTTGGACACTGGATTTCTACTAAATACTTGGGCAATCTCACTTATTTGTTATGTGCAATGTTTGACCGTACAATAACAGACATATATGGCAATCATTTTCGTAGAAAAACAGAATCTTAGGAAAAACACAAGACGGAGTCACCACACAAGGAATTTTTTGTTTGGACACTGGATTCCCTGTAATATGTGAGTAAAACTTATTTGTTAGGTGCAATGTTGGGCCGTACAATAACTAGGACATATATTTGGCCATTTTTTTCGAAGAAAAACACAATTTTACGAAAAACACGACTAGACTGCTAGGTGCAATGCTTGGCTGTATGCTAACTGAGACAGTGTATGAAAATCGAGACATCATTTTCATAGAAAAACTGAATCCTATGAAAAACATGACAAGACTGAGTCACCAACATTTAGGATTATTTGTTTGCATGCTCGATTTCTATTAAATACTTGGGCAATAAGATTTATTTGTTAGAAGCAATGTTTGGCTGTGCGATAAACATATCTGGCAATAATGTTTGTAGAAAAAGAGAATCTTGCGAAAAACCAAACTGAATCCTACAAAAAACACAAAAAGACTGAGTCACCAACATGTGGGATTATTTGTTTGGACACTGGATTTCTACTAAATACTTGGGCAATCTCACTTATTTGTTATGTGCAATGTTTGACCGTACAATAACAGACATATATGGCAATCATTTTCGTAGAAAAACAGAATCTTACGAAAAACACAAGACGGAGTCACCACACAAGGAATTTTTTGTTTGGACACTGGATTCCCTGTAATATGTGAGTAAAACTTATTTGTTAGGTGCAATGTTGGGCCGTACAATAACTAGGACATATATTTGGCAATTTTTTTCCAAGAAAAACACAATTTTACAAAAAACACGACTAGACTGCTAGGTGCAATGCTTGGCTGTATGCTAACTGAGACACTGTATGAAAACCGAGACATCATTTTCATAGAAAAACTGAATCCTATGAAAAACACGACAGAACTGAGTCACCAACATTTAGGATTATTTGTTTGCACGCTTGATTTCTATTAAATACTTGGGCAATAAGATTTATTTGTTAGAAGCAATGTTTGACTGTATGATAACAGACATATCTGGCAATAATGTTTGTAGAAAAAGAGAATCTTGTGAAAAACACAAGATGTTTTCATTGACAAACTGAATCCTACGAAAAACACGTACAGACTGAGTCACCAACATGTGGAATTATTTGTTTAGAGACTAGATTTCTACTAAATACTTGGGCAATCGGACTTATTTGTTAGGTGCAATGTTTGGCTGTACAATAACAGACATATATGGCAATCATTTTCATAGAAAAACTGAATCTTAAGACAAACACGAGACAGAGTCACGACACAAGGGTTTTTTTGTTTGGACACTTGATTCCCTGTAATGACATGTAGGTAAACAGTGACGTGCAGTCACTAGAGGCAGGTGAGGCGGGGCCTCACCTGCCATCATGGAAAGAAAAAAAATGTAAAAAGAAAAAAAAAAAATTAAATTGTTATATGTATCCAGTGATTATACTATAAAGTTATTTTCCATTTAACTTCACCAGTTTTAGATTATTTTTTATTCAAAATCGCTGAATTTTCACATTTGCCGTTCAAATACTGAGAAGAGACGGTGCGGTGAGTCAGCAGCCAGTTGAGGCATGTCACTCAGTGCCTCAACATGGATTGCGCAATGACTCTGCTAACTGCTGGCCTGCTGTGCAGTGAGACTGTATTGCTATATGAATTATATTATACATTTCCATAGTTTAGTTAGCTGAGGTATATAATGTACAGTGTATTTTGTCAACAACTGTATGTGTGTAAAGTATTTCTTGTGCTGAGCGATCATAAAACGGCTGCAAAAGACGCACTGGCTGAGGCTCGCCTCCTGCACCCCCGCCGTAGAATTGTTATATCAACTAAAGCCCACACTTAAACTTTCCATGTGCAAGATTGAATCTATTTTAAAAAATTATTTCATAAGAAGCCAAAAAGTGCAAAAACAATGTTCGTGTTGGAGGAGTTGTGAATGACTGCAGGGACACAACATTAGATACACCTGCAGACTGCAGGTGTACCTAATTCACAACTCCTCCAACACGACCATTATTGTTTTTGCACTTTTTGGCTTCTTATTAAATAACTTTTGTAACCTATTTTTATGGGCTTTCCTCTTTGTGATGTTAAGTTCCTGTTATGCGCTGTTATACAGTATATGCCTTGAGCTCTTATTTTGAAGGCGCTAAGAGCGGAAGTGATGTCACGTTGCGGAGGTTTTTGAAAGAAGGTAAATAAAGTGGTCCTCGTGTAAACTGGAGCCTCCGTGTTTGTTATTTTGTAGTTTCATACAGTATAGGCGACATTTATAAACCCTCAGTTACACTTTTTTAAATAGATTCAATCTTGCACGTGGAAAGTTTAAGTGAGGGCTTTAGTTGCGGCGCATGGACTTAATTTCTAAGTAAAGGTAAGACCATAATAACGTTTTTTTTATGAAATGTGCTTTTTTGTGTGCTACAGTTTGTATGTGTAAAGTTAAAGTTAAGTTAAAGTACCAATGATTGTCACACACACACTAGGTGTAATGAAATTTGTCCTCTGCATTTGACCCATCCCCTTGATCACCCCCTGGGAGGTGAGGGGAGCAGTGGGCAGCAGCGGCGCCGCGCCCGGGAATCATTTTTGGTGATTTAACCCCCAATTCCAAGCCTTGATGCTGAGTGCCAAGCAGGGAAGAATGCTGGTATGAGCTTTTAAACATAACCCGTTAACTGCTGCCAATCAAATGGTGAATAAGATACTCTTTAGGGTTCATATGTTTGTAAATCTGACTGTGATGAAGTCAGTGCCTCACCAGCCATCAACCTCACCGCACGTCACTGGTAAACAAACATATTTGTTATGCGCAATGTTAGGCCGTATGATAACAGACATATTTGGCAGTCATTTTTGTGGAGAAACAGAATTTTACGAAAAACACGACAAGACTGAGTCACCGACATGTTGGGTGTTTGTTTTCGACACTGGATTTCAACTAAATACTTGGGCAATCTGACTCATATGTTAGGCGCAATGTTTGGCTTTAAGATAACAGACATTGTATGAAAACCATGACATCATTTTCGTAGACAAACTGGATCCTATGAAAAAGACGAACAGACTGAGTCAACAACATTTCGACTAAGTACTTGGGCAATTGGACTTATTTGTTAGGTGCAATGTTTGGCCTTACGATAACTGTGACACATATTTGGCAATAATTTTCGTAGAAAAAACAGAATCTTAAGAAAGACACAAGACTAAATCACCACACGTGGGATTTTTTGTTTGGACAATCGATTCCCTCTAATGATAAGAGGGTAAACAAACTTAGTTGTTAGGCGCAATGTTTGGTCGTAAGATAACTGAAACATACATTTGGCAATCATTCTCCTAGAAAAACTGAATCCTAAGAAAAACACAACAAGATTGAGTCACCGACATGTGGGATTATTTGTTTGGACACTGGATTTCTACTAAATACTTGGGCAATCAGACTTATTTGTTAGGTGCAATGTATACCACCTTTTACCATTGCTTGAGTCATATAACTCTGTAGTAATGGAACAGTCATTTTACTTGAGTACAATCATTGGCTACTTTACCCAACTCTGGTAGTGGGACTAGAGGACTTGCTGTTAGTTTTATCAATTGCCAATGGTTGGGTTTTTACTGCAATAAATGTCCAAACTGAGATAGTACATGTCAGTACTGGCACGGCTTGGTTTGGGATTGAAAATAGTACCGTAACAATCCTAGTCGTGTGTTCATAGAGAACAAGGGTCTTTTGTGTTCACTTTAGGAGACTGCTTTAATCCAAGGCAGGAAAATGGTCAGCAGAGACTGTGGAGCCTCATAAAGGCTAAACTAACATTAGCTAATGAGTTAATGACCAGTGGTTACACCACCCATACCTGACTAAGCAGAAACTGGGAGTATTATCTGATTAGGAATGGGAAGCTTACAAGTCACGATTCAACTTGACACAGATTCTTAGGGTGACCATTCAATTCACAACCGCTTCAACACAATTCCAGATTAAAAAAGATTCTCAACATTTGCTATGTAAATTAGACTACAACCAAAAAAAACATACTTTGAAAAATTGATTCTTGAAAATGTTGAATCAATTCATAGTCGTAATGAATATCAATCAATCAATCAATCAATCTTTATTTATATAGCCCTAAATCACAAGTGTCTCAAAGGGCTGCACAAGCCACAACGACATCCTCGGTACAAAGCCCACATACGGGCAAGGAAAAACTCACCCCAGTGGGACGTCGATGTGAATGACTATGAGAAACCTTGGAGAGGACCGCATATGTGGGTAACCCCCCCCTCTAGGGGAGACCGAAAGCAATGGATGTCGAGTGGGTCTGACATAATATTGTGAGAGTCCAGTCCATAGTGGATCCAACATAATAGTAAGAGTCCAGTCCATAGTGGGGCCAGCAGGACACCATCCCGAGCGGAGACGGGTCAGCAGCGTAGAGATGTTCCCAGCCGATGCACAGGCGAGCGGTCCACCCCGGGTCCCGACTCTGGACAGCCAGCACTTCATCCATGGCCACCGGACCTGTGCCCCCCCCCCCCCCCCCCTCAAGGAAAAGGGGAGCAGAGGAGAAAAGAAAAGAAACGGCAGATCAACTGGTCTAACAGGGGGGCTATTTAAAGGCTAGAGTATACAAATGAGTTTTAAGATGGGACTTAAATGCTTCTACTGAGGTAGCATCTCTAATTGTTACCGGGAGGGCATTCCATAGTACTGGAGCCCGAATAGAAAACGCTCTATAGCCCGCAGACTTTTTTTGGGCTCTGGGAATCACTAATAAGCCGGAGTTCTTTGAACGCAGATTTCTTGCCGGGACATATGGTACAATGCAATCGACAAGATAGGACGGAGCTAGACCGTGTAGTATTTTATACGTAAGTAGTAAAACCTTAAAGTCACTTCTTAAGTGCACAGGAAGCCAGTGCAGGTGAGCCAGTATAGGCGTAATATGATCAAACTTTCTTGTTCTTGAATACAAATGGGTAGTCAGCACCCAACATGACCTTGAAAGGGACAAGCGGTAGAAAATGGAGGGATGGATGGGTGGGTTGTGCACCCCCACACCTGATAGTACCTTCTACAACTGGACCATAGATTAGATTAATACATAATCAGAGTGCATTGATGTCTTTTCTATGCAGCTCACAGCCTCTAGAGGACATGTTTGTATGCGGCCTGCAAGTAGGGGATTGATTGATTGATTGATTGATTGAGAAGTTTATTGACATCTTAAAGAATTGTAATGCTTTAAAAGGGCAAATGGATGGCACAAAAAGCCAAAAGGCTTGTTTCCATTGGGGTCCATTAAATATTCATCACATTTGATACATTCAATGATAAAATATATATAACCTGTAACATGCATATAAAAAAATTACGTTTAAAAAATCTGGCAAGTTTATCTAGGGATGGGTACCTTGCAAATTTAAACCGATACAGCACCGTCTCCCCTACAAGGAAATCAATACCGGTACCCAACTGTACCAATTTTTGTGTAGTCATTGTTTAATCATAAAATCAAACATTTAAACATGGGCTGCTAATAATAACTGTGCTCTTCAGTTATTTGTTTCTTACACTTCTGGGTCTCATTTGCAAGTATTATATAGCACACTTGGCATGCAGTTGCAATTCCAAGACGTTAGACGGCAGTAGTGTATCGACTACGATGTGCTGCCTAGCTAAGATGTAGTCTTTGTCATGAAGTTTAAATGTGCCAGTCTTGTCTTTTGTTGCTTGTTCACACTGTAGCTAGCAGGCGCGAGACATTAAAACAGGGGTGCTCATTACGTCGATCGCGAGCTACCGGTCGATCTCGGAGGGTGTGTCAGTCGATCACCAGCCAGGCATTAAAAAAATAGTCCTAAAAATGAGCGATCATAAATCTTCACTATGACGTCACTTTCGTCCCTTGATTGACATTCACGGCAGCCGAGGGTCTTCTGAGATGACGCTGGCTGCTGCCAGCTCATTAAAATGACCGACTGGAAGGCGAGAAACACTTTATTTCAACAGACTCTGGCGCCGTACCTGTCGTCAAAACTCCAAAGACCGACTGCACAGTTGCGCTACCAAAATAAGAGTCTCAGAAAGCTGGCGTGCACAAGCTAGCAAGCTACGGAGTTTGCCGACAATGTATTTCTTGTAAAGTGTATACAAAGGAGTACGGAAGCTGGACAAATAAAATGCCAAAAACCGACCACTTTCATGTGGTATTGGACAGAAAGGAGGACTTTTTTTCTCCTCCATTCGAAAATGCGGACGTTATCATCACCACTGTCTGATTCCAATCAATGCAAGTCATCACAATCAGGTAATACACCAACTTATATTCTTGTCTTCATGAAAGAAAGGAATCTATATGTGTTAAACATGCTTGTATTATCTTTAACCACCTTTAACTTGTTAACAATATTAACTATGTGTGTTAAACATGCTTGTATTATCTTTAACCACCTTTAACTTGTTAACAATATTAACTATATGTGTTAAACATGCTTGTATTATCTTTAAACACCTTTGAGTTGTTAACAATATTAACTATATGTGTTAAACATGCTTGCATTATATTTAAACACCTTTAACTTGTTAACAATATTAACTATATGTATTAAACATACTTGTATCATCATTAAACACCTTTAATTTATTAACAATATTAACTATATGTGTTAAACATGCTTGCATTATCATTAAACACCTTTAACTTGTTAACAAAAACATATATTTCATAAATAAGTAAATATAAATTATATATATGAATGAGGTAGATCCCCACGACTTGATCAATTGAAAAGTAGCTCGCCTGCAGAAAAAGTGTGAGCACCCCTGCATTAAAACAATGTTGAGAACATGTTGACATAGGTTGTGACGTTGAGCAACTCAAACCTAGCGTTGAAACAACATGCTTTTTGACGACGTTTAATCAATGTCGGGTTCTGACGTTGATTTGACCGTTGAATTTTGGTCATTGCCCAACCAATAATCTACAACATAAATACAAGGTTGAAACAACATGCTTTTTGACGACGTTTATTCAATGTTGGGCTGTGACGTTTATCTGACCATTGAATTTTGGTCATTGCCCAACCAATATTCTACAACACAAATACAAGGTTGAAACAACATGCTTTTTGACGACATTTTTTCCAATGTCAGGTTGAGACATTGATTTGACCATTGAAATGTGGTCATTTTCCCAACCAACAACATGGATCCATCAACTACAAACCCCGTTTCCATGAGTTGGTAAATTGTGTTAGATGTAAATATAAACGGAATACAATGATTTGCAAATCATTTTCAACCCATATTCAGTTGAATATGCTACAAAGACAAGATATTTGATGTTCAAACTCATAAACTTTATTTCTTTTTTGAAAATAATAATTAACTTGGAATTTCATGGCTGCAACACGTGCCAAAGTAGTTGGGAAAGGGCATGTTCACCACTGTGTTACATGGCCTTTCCTTTTAACAACACTCCGTAAACGTTTGGGAATTGAGGAGACACATTTTTGAAGCTTCTCAGGTGGAATTCTTTCCCATTCTTGCTTGATGTACAGCTTAAGTTGTTCAACAGTCCGGGGGTCTCCGTTGTGCTATTTTAGGCTTCATAATGCGCCACACATTTTCAATGGGAGACAGGTCTGGACTACAGGCAGGCCAGTCTAGTACCCGCACTCTTTTACTATGAAGCCACGTTGATGTAACACGTGGCTTGGCATTGTCTTGCTGAAATAAGCAGGGGCGTCCATGGTAACATTGCTTGGATGGCAACATATGTTGCTCCAAAAGCTGTATGTACCTTTCAGCATTAATGGTGCCCTCACAGATGTGTAAGTTACCCATGTCTTGGGCACTAATACACCCCCATACCATCACACATGCTGGCTTTTACACTTTGCGCCTATAACAATCCGGATGGTTCTTTTCCTCTTTGGTCCGGAGGACACGACGTCCACAGTTTCCAAAAACAATTTGAAATGTGGACTCGTCAGACCACAGAACACTTTTCCACTTTGTATCAGTCCATCTTAGATGAGCTCAGGCCCAGCGAAGCCGACGGCGTTTCTGGGTGTTGTTGATAAACGGTTTTCGCCTTGCATAGGAGAGTTTTAACTTGCACTTACAGATGTAGCGACCAACTGTAGTTACTGACAGTGGGTTTCTGAAGTGTTCCTGAGCCCATGTGGTGATATCCTTTACACACTCATGTCGCTTGTTGATGCAGTACAGCCTGAGGGATGGAAGGTCACGGGCTTAGCTGCTTACGTGCAGTGATTTCTCCAGATTCTCTGAACCCTTTGATGATGTTACAGACCATAGATGGTGAAATCCCTAAATTCCTTGCAATAGCTGCTTGAGAAAGGTTTTTCTTAAACTGTTCAACAATTTGCTCACGCATTTGTTGACAAAGTGGTGACCCTCGCCCCATCCTTGTTTGTGAATGACTGAGCATTTCATGGAATCTACTTTTATACCCAATCATGGCACCCACCTGTTCCCAATTAGCCTGCACACCTGTGGGATGTTCCAAATAAGTGTTTGATGAGCATTCCTCAACTTTATCAGTATTTATTGCCACCTTTCCCAACTTCTTTGTCACGTGTTGCTGGCATCAAATTCTAAAGTTAATGATTATTTGCAAAAAAAAAATAAAGTTTATGAGTTTGAACATCAAATATGTTGTCTTTGTAGCATATTCAATTGAATATGGGTTGAAAAGGATTTGCAAATCATTGTATTCCGTTTATATTTACATCTAACACAATTTCCCAACTCATATGGAAACGGGGTTTGTAATTGCAAGGTTTTCTCAAAGTCACTTTGAAAGGACATGTATGTTTAATCAACGTTGTATCGCGGTCTTGTGCCTGCTGCGTAAGTACTAGGGCTGTGAATGGTTGGGCACCACAAGACTCGATTAGATTCTTGGCGGTAACAATTTGATTCAGAATCGATTCTCGATTCAAAATCAATACTTTTTTTAATACCATTGGGTGCCAGTTCTTTGATGAACGACATTCCTCCAAAAAGCAGATTAACAGCTCAGATACATTTATATATTACTGAGAAGAAAACTGGTTTTGTTTGATAAAGTTTCACCCAAACATTGACTTAAGTGGCTGGACAGGACAGATATAGAAAAAATAAATAAATAAAAAGAACACATTTTAGATTTTTTAAAATTGATTAAGAATCATTACAAGAATTGCGATTCATTAAAACATTATAAAAAAAATGTGGACACCCCTAGTACTTATTACATATCAGCTGTTTGATTGTTATGTGTCATGTCTGTGTAATCAGGTTTTCTTTTAAGTCATGTTTTGTTTAGTTTCTGGCTTTTCACTCCCTTGTCTTGTTTGCATGATTACCCATTAGTTTCACCTGTTCCACGTTTGGACTCATTGTGCACTCTTGTTTGTCACCATAGCAACCATTAGTTTTCACCTGTCACGTCACGCACCTGTTTCACGTTTTGAGTCACGCACCTGCTTTCACTAATCATGTCCATAGTATTTAAGTTCATTCATTTTCTGTTGTTCGTCCTGACGACCTCACCACATTTATGCTCTGTCCATTCTTTCCATGTCCATTCCTCAAGCAACTATTTTTGTCCAAGCCAAGTAAGTTTTTGTTCCATGTTTATAGTCCTTTTGGTTTCATAGTTTGTTCTCCGCCATTGTGCGTGTTTTTCCGTTTGTACTTTTTTGCTATAGTCTTTTGGTTTCATAGTTTATTCTCCGCCACTGTGCGCGCTTTTCGTTTGTACTTTTTTTTTTGATATATTAATAAATCATGTACCTTCATTCCCGTCTCGCCCGTGCCATCTTTCCGTTGCATCCCGGAAAAGCAAATACCCAAGACCAAGTCATGACATTATGTGTATTTTACAGTGAGTCTGGCTTAGTTTTGACCTCAGCCCTCACTTAAAGCGTGATTGAAGGATGCACTACCAACCTATTAAGTCCGAAAGAGACTAAGATGATACAGTATTACATGCTTACGGATGCCACCTGGTGGATGTTTGAGCACACTGCGGCTAGTGCTTGGACAGTGCCACTCCTTACGGCTTAGTCACACGCAGGATTCTCACAGGAATGAGGCAAAAATTCGACCTTTCCTACGGTAGTCGTAGTTCACATTACCAAAATAGGTGTTGAACTCGCCATGTAAAATCTCAAATGCTAATCTGTAGCATGTCTGTGGCATAGGGTTGTACAGTATACCGGTACTAGTATAGCATCACGGTACTAATGAATCAAAAACTGTACTATACTCTGTTTGTAAAGTACCGTTTCCCCATTTTAAAAAAAAACACTTTTTAACGGGCATGATGGCGTGTCGTCACGTGGTGACATTGCTGCTTTTACAAGCAGAGGAGCATGTTGGGCAGCGCACACACACACAGAGTACTTACAAGCAGACACAGTGTGTAGACAGAAAAGGGAGAATGGACGCATTTTGGTGTAAAAAGTAAAGATAAAGGTGAAGTTATAACACTGAAACACCCTCAGGAAGAGCTGCTTTAAGACATGGCTAGCTAGTTAGCAGCTAACATCCATCCACAGTGTTTTAGCTACTTCTAAATCACTAATCCTGGCCTCCATGGCGACAAATACAGTAAGTTTCTTCCAAGTAATATTATCACTGGAGGACGAGGAATAGCTAAACATGCTTTACTACACACCGTAGGAGGATACAATAGCTCACCGTTAACAGCAAGCTAGCACCCCTGAATGTAAACAAATGCCAAACATCCACTGTAATGATACCAAGTACAGGAGCATATCTGGTTGATACTACTATGACTACATCGATATTTGTTAGCATCACAAAATCTTATTTAATTTTTAAAGACTGTATATTATGTTTATAAAGTCAGTAAATATGTCCCTGGACACATGAGGACTTTGAATATGACCAATGTATGATCCTGTAACTACTTGGTATCGGATTGATACCTAAATGTGTGGTATCATCCAAAAGAAGAGAAAAATAAGTGATTATTACATTTTAACAGAAGTGTAGATAGAACATGTTAAAACAGAACATAAGCAGATATTATCAGTAAATGAACAAGTAGATTAATAATCCATTTTTACAGTTTGTCCTTTATAATGTGTACAAAATAATAGGTGTATAAATGACACAATATGTTACTGCATACGTCAGCAGACTAATTAGGAGTCTTTGTTTGTTTACTTACTACTAAAAGACAAGTTCACTATTTTATTTAAGGACTATGTAACGACCTGGTCGCATCGTGATGCGGATGTGGTTCTCCCTAGGATGCAGACGGCTTCGGACACAGCTTGCAGGTAGGAATATGATTTATTTAAAATATAAATCATACGATGAATAAACAAAAATACATGCACGTAGCACAAAAGGCAAAACAAAAGGACTAGCGTGGGAGCTAGCAGGCACAAATAGCATAGCGTGAAAAGCTAGCAGAATCAAAGTAGTCGTTAACAGTTGTATGGGAACAAACTAGGAAGCCAGACCGAGTGAGGCCAGGGCAAAGACTAAATAGCCCTCTGATTAGTGCCCGGGCAACAGGTGCGCGTCCCGAACACTAACCAGAGGCAGGTGCGTACAATCTGCCGTCATGGCAACAGAAACAAACAAAACTCAAGGTGCTGAAAACACATGTGACTCAAACATAAACAAACTATGATCCGAGCAGCGGATCGTAACAGACTAAATGACAATAATAAACATATGTTTCATGTACACTAACATTTTTTGTTAAAATAAAGCCAATAATGAAATTTTTTATGGTCCCCTTTATTTGGAAAAGTATCGAAATACATTTTGGTACCGGTACCAAAACATTGGTATCGGGACAGCAGTACTTTGGCATATCTTACAATAATAATCAATTCATATTACCATGAATTGATTAACGTGGACCCCGACACAAACAAGTGTAAAAACTTATTGGGGTGTTACCATTTAGTGGTCAATTGTACGGAATATGTACTGTACTGTGAAATCTACTAATAAAAGTCTCAATCAATCAATCATCAAGTTAGCATCGAGCTAGCTCATTTTCAAACATGGAGCCTTACTGTACTTTTAAAGCCTTCCTCTTGCTTTGTTGGCGTGGAACTTTACTTTTTACACCAAAATGCGTCCATTCTCCCTTTTCTGTCTACACAATGTGTCTGCTTGTAAGTACTCTGTGTGTGTGCGCTGCCCAACATGCTCCTCTGATCGTAAAACCAGCAATGTCATGACGTGACGATGTCATGCCCGATACTATACTCGTACCAAAAATGATTCCCGGGCGCGGCACCGCTGCTGCCCACTGCTCCCCTCAGCTCCCAGGGGGTGAACTAGTGTGATGGGTCAAATGCAGAGGACAAATTTCACCACAGCTATTATGTGTGTGACAATCTTTGCTACTTTAACATTGTAAGGTTACCTACAGGCTGGTTTCCCCACTAAGCGTTTGAGTCATGTCACATGCAAAATATGGCACGTAATTCACTGGCACATATGAATGTACCCAATTTGGTAGCCATCCCTCCCCTCTTAAGGTGTTATTTATTGCTACTTCTATTCAATTGACACCCACGTGTTCCAAAATGGGTGTTCCAAAATGGGTTTGGGATGTTTATAAGTGCCCTAAATGCGTCTTTGAAGATATTTTTACCATGGTCCCACATGTCTGTCACAGCTTTTTTGCTTCCATGCACACTGGCTGCCACGCGTCCTCCATGCCCGTCTTTCTGTCAACTTTTGGCCCCGTGGAACCTGCTGGAACCTCACCCTCATGCCCCCCCCCCCGGCTCTTGGAAATACATGTGGCAAACACACACACACACATGCAGTCAGCGGTAGGGTTCGCTCGTGTGTGTGTGTGTGTGTGTGTGTTCTTGTACTTCTAGCCTTCTTGAGACGTGAAGAAGGAAAAGTATCTTCCATATGAGGAGGTGTGAACAAGTGATGACATAAATCAATAACATTGCATCTAATAGACAATAAAAGTGCTCACCCTCTGGTCAACATATGAAATAACAAGTGTGTGCAAGACATTGAAATGCGCCCTCTTTGGCCCAAATTAATTACAAAAAATAAATAAATATATGTATATCGAGACATACCATATTTTTCTCACAATGTGTCGACTTTTTTCTTATACAATTGGGAACAATTTTTCATATTTTTTCTGTTTCTGTAATATTGACATATTTTCTCGTCAAATTATTACTTTTTAATGTAAAATTATTACTTTTTAATGCAAAATGTGACATTTGTCTTCCAAAATTCAGACTTTTATTGCAATTTTTTGTTGTTCTTGTAAAATGGTGAACTTTTTTGTGTAAAATTATGACTTTTGTCATCATTTTGCTAAATAAAATTCCAATTGTTATTACAATATTGCCAACATTTTAAAGTTTTTTTTAAAAATGTAGATTTTGTTGATTAAAAATGACGACTCTTTCCATAAAATTGCCACAATTTTAAGCTTTTCTTGTAAAATTGCAACTTGTATCATAATATTGCACAAATGTTCCGTTTTTCTTGTACAATTTTGACTTGTGTTGAGTAAAATTACGACTTTTATTATAATACTGCCAACACTAAGTTTTTCTTGTGAAATTGTGATCTTTTTCTTGTGAAATTCCAACTAATTTTTTACAACACGCTTTTTTATATGTGCATAGTATGTATATATTATTAATGTTGTAAATACACTTCTTTATATATCTAGAAAGGCTGGTCCTAAAGAGGGAGGCATTTTTCTCATGTCTCACAAAGGTAACAAATACAAGTGTGTGTGTGTGTGTGTGTGTGTGTGTGTGTTTGTGTGTGTGTGTGTGTGTGTGCGTGTGTGTGTGTTCTTGTATTGCCACCCTTCTTGAGACATGAAGAAGGAAAAGTATCTTCCATATGAGGAGGTGTGAACAAGTGATGACACAAATCAGTAACATTGCATCTAATAGACAATGTGTCATTTGTGGTGACATCTATCAAAATGAGGGTGGTCCCAAAAAGGAGGGATTTTTCACATTGACTGTGTGTCGCTTTTAAAAGTGCTCCCCCTCTGGTCAACATATGAAATAACAAGTGTGTGTAAGACATTGAAATGCGCCCTCTTTGGCCCAAATCAATTACAAAAAATAAATAAATATATGTATATCGAGACATACTGTAATAACTTGAAGTAAATAATGACATTTAAAAACCAATTACAAAAAAATAAAAAAATAACAAGTCGCTGTCTTTTTCTCACAATGTGTCGACTTTTTTCTTATACAATTGGGAACAATTTTTCATATTCTTTCTATTTCTGTAATATTGACATATTTTCTCGTAAAATTATTACTTTTTAATGTAAAATTATTACTTTTTAATGTAAAATGGTGACATTTGTCTTCCAAAATTCAGACTTTTATTGCAATTTTTTGTTGTTCTTGTAAAATGGTGAAATTTTTTGTGTAAAATTATGACTTTTGTCATCATTTTGCTAAATAAAATTCCAATTGTTATTACAATATTGCCAACATTTTAAAGTTTTTTTTTTTTAATTTAGATTTTGTTGATTAAAAATTACGACTCTTTCCATAAAATTGCCAAAAATTTTAAGCTTTTCTTGTAAAATTGCAACTTGTATCATAATATTGCACAAATGTTCCGTTTTTCTTGTACAATTTTGACTTGTGTTGAGTAAAATTACAACTTTTATTATAATACTGCCAACACTAAGTTTTTCTTGTGAAATTGTGATCTTTTTCTTGTGAAATTCCAACTAATTTTTTACAACACGCTTTTTTATATGTGCATAGTATGTACATATTATTAATGTTGTAAATACACTTCTTTATATATCTAGAAAGGCTGGTCCTAATGAGGGAGGCATTTTTCTCAGGTCTCACAAAGGTAACAAATACAAGTGTGTGTGTGTGTGTGTGTGTGTGTGTGTGTGTGTGTGTGTGTGTGTGTGTGTGTGTGTGTGTGTGTGTGTGTGTGTGTGTGTGTGTGTGTGTGTGTGTGTGTGTGTTCTTGTATTGCCACCCTTCTTGAGACATGAAGAAGGAAAAGTATCTTCCATATGAGGAGGTGTGAACAAGTGAAGTGATGACACAAATCAATAACATTGCATCTAATAGACAATGTCTCATTTGTGGTGACATCTATCAAAATGAGGGTGGTCCCAAAAAGGAGGGATTTTTCACATTGACTGTGTGTCGCTTTTAAAAGTGCTCCCCCTCTGGTCAACATATGAAATAACAAGTGTGTGTAAGACATTGAAATGCGCCCTCTTTGGCCCAAATCAATTACAAAAAATAAATAAATATATGTATATCGAGACATACTGTAATAACTTGAAGTAAATAATGACATTTAAAAACCAATTACAAAAAAATAAAAAAATAACAAGTCGCTGTCTTTTTCTCACAATGTGTCGACTTTTTTCTTATACAATTGGGAACAATTTTTCATATTCTTTCTATTTCTGTAATATTGACATATTTTCTCGTAAAATTATTACTTTTTAATGTAAAATTATTACTTTTTAATGTAAAATGGTGACATTTGTCTTCCAAAATTCAGACTTTTATTGCAATTTTTTGTTGTTCTTGTAAAATGGTGAAATTTTTTGTGTAAAATTATGACTTTTGTCATCATTTTGCTAAATAAAATTCCAATTGTTATTACAATATTGCCAACATTTTAAAGTTTTTTTTTTTTAATTTAGATTTTGTTGATTAAAAATTACGACTCTTTCCATAAAATTGCCAAAAATTTTAAGCTTTTCTTGTAAAATTGCAACTTGTATCATAATATTGCACAAATGTTCCGTTTTTCTTGTACAATTTTGACTTGTGTTGAGTAAAATTACAACTTTTATTATAATACTGCCAACACTAAGTTTTTCTTGTGAAATTGTGATCTTTTTCTTGTGAAATTCCAACTAATTTTTTACAACACGCTTTTTTATATGTGCATAGTATGTACATATTATTAATGTTGTAAATACACTTCTTTATATATCTAGAAAGGCTGGTCCTAATGAGGGAGGCATTTTTCTCAGGTCTCACAAAGGTAACAAATACAAGTGTGTGTGTGTGTGTGTGTGTGTGTGTGTGTGTGTGTGTGTGTGTGTGTGTGTGTGTGTGTGTGTGTGTGTGTGTGTGTGTGTGTGTGTGTGTGTGTGTGTGTGTGTGTTCTTGTATTGCCACCCTTCTTGAGACATGAAGAAGGAAAAGTATCTTCCATATGAGGAGGTGTGAACAAGTGAAGTGATGACACAAATCAATAACATTGCATCTAATAGACAATGTGTCATTTGTGGTGACATCTATCAAAATGAGGGTGGTCCCAAAAAGGAGGCATTTTTCACATTGACTGTGTGTCGCTTTTAAAAGTGCTCCCCCTCTGGTCAACATATGAAATAACAAGTGTGTGTAAGACATTGAAATGCGCCCTCTTTGGCCCAAATCAATTACAAAAAATAAATAAATATATGTATATCGAGACATACTGTAATAACTTGAAGTAAATAATGACATTTAAAAACCAATTACAAAAAAAATCAAAAATAACTAGTAGCTGTCTTTTTCTCACAATGTGTCGACTTTTTTCTTATACAATTGGGAACAATTTTTCATATTTTTTCTGTTTCTGTAATATTGACATATTTTCTCGTCAAATTATTACTTTTTAATGTAAAATTATTACTTTTTAATGCAAAATGGTGACATTTGTCTTCCAAAATTCAGACTTTTATTGCAATTTTTTGTTGTTCTTGTAAAATGGTGAACTTTTTTGTGTAAAATTATGACTTTTGTCATCATTTTGCTGAATAAAATTCCAATTGTTATTACAATATTGCCAACATTTTAAAGTTTTTTTTAAAAAATGTAGATTTTGTTGATTAAAAATGACGACTCTTTCCATAAAATTGCCACAATTTTAAGCTTTTCTTGTAAAATTGCAACTTGTATCATAATATTGCACAAATGTTCCGTTTTTCTTGTAACATTTTGACTTGTGTTGAGTAAAATTACGACTTTTGTTATAATACTGCCAACACTAGGTTTTTCTTGTGAAATTGTGATCTTTTTCTTGTGAAATTCCAACAAATTTTTTACAACACGCTTTTTTATATGTGCATAGTATGTATATATTATTAATGTTGTAAATACACTTCTTTATATATCTAGAAAGGCTGGTCCTAAAGAGGGAGGCATTTTTCTCAGGTCTCACAAAGGTAACAAATACAAGTGTGTGTGTGTGTGTGTGTGTGTGTGTGTGTGTGTTCTTGTATTGCCACCCTTCTTGAGACATGAAGAAGGAAAAGTATCTTCCATATGAGGAGGTGTGAACAAGTGATGACATAAATCAATAACATTGCATCTAATAGACAATGTGTCATTTGTGGTGACATCTATCAAAATGAGGGTGGTCCCAAAAAGGAGGGATTTTTCACATTGACTGTGTGTCGCTTTTAAAAGTGCTCCCCCTCTGGTCAACATATGAAATAACAAGTGTGTGTAAGACATTGAAATGCGCCCTCTTTGGCCCAAATCATTACAAAAAATAAATAAATATATGTATATCGAGACATACTGTAATAACTTGAAGTAAATAATGACATTTAAAAACCAATTACAAAAAAATAAAAAATAACTAGTAGCTGTCTTTTTCTCACAATGTGTCGACTTTTTTCTTATACAATTGGGAACAATTTTTCATATTTTTTCTGTTTCTGTAATATTGACATATTTTCTCGTAAAATTATTACTTTTTAATGTAAAATTATTACTTTTTAATGCAAAACGGTGACATTTGTCTTCCAAAATTTAGACTTTTATTGCAATTTTTTGTTGTTCTTGTAAAATGCTGAAATTTTTTGTGTAAAATTATTACTTTTGTCATCATTTTGCTGAATAAAATTCCAATTGTTATTACAATATTGCCAACATTTTAAAGTTTTTTTTAAAAAAATGTAGATTTTGTTGATTAAAAATTACGACTCTTTCCATAAAATTGCCAAAAATGTTAAGCTTTTCTTGCAAAATTGCAACTTGTATCATAATATTGCACAAATGTTCCGTTTTTCTTGTAACATTTTGACTTGTGTTGAGTAAAATTACGACTTTTATTATAATACTGCCAACACTAAGTTTTTCTTGTGAAATTGTGATCTTTTTCTTGTGAAATTCCAACTAATTTTTTACAACACGCTTTTTTATATGTGCATAGTATGTATATATTATTAATGTTGTAAATACACTTCTTTATATATCTAGAAAGGCTGGTCCTAAAGAGGGAGGCGTTTTTCTCAGGTCTCACAAAGGTAACAAATACGTGTGTGTGTGTGTGTGTGTGTGTGTGTGTGTGTGTGTGTGTGTGTGTGTGTGTGTGTGTGTGTGTGTGTTCTTGTATTGCCACCCTTCTTGAGACATGAAGAAGGAAAAGTATCTTCCATATGAGGAGGTGTGAACAAGTGATGACACAAATCAATAACATTGCATCTAATAGACAATGTCTCATTTGTGGTGACATCTATCAAAATGAGGGTGGTCCCAAAAAGGAGGCATTTTTCACATTGACTGTGTGTCGCTTTTAAAAGTGCTCCCCCTCTGGTCAACATATGAAATAACAAGTGTGTGTAAGAAATTGAAAAGCGCCCTCTTTGGCCCAAATTAATTACAAAAAATAAATAAATATATGTATATTGAGACATACCATATTTTTCTCACAATGTGTCGACTTTTTTCTTATACAATTGGGAACAATTTTTCATATTTTTTCTGTTTCTGTAATATTGACATATTTTCTCGTAAAATTATTACTTTTTAATGTAAAATTATTACTTTTTAATGCAAAATGGTGACATTTGTCTTCCAAAATTCAGACTTTTATTGCAATTTTTTGTTGTTCTTGCGGAATTTTTTGTGTAAAATGATGACTTTTGTCATCATTTTGCTAAATAAAATTCCAATTGTTATTACAATATTGCCAACATTTTAAAGTTTTTTTTTAAAAATTTAGATTTTGTTGATTAAAAATGACGACTCTTTCCATAAAATTGCCAAAATGTTAAGCTTTTCTTGTAAAATTGCAACTTGTATCATAATATTGCACAAATGTTCCGTTTTTCTTGTAACATTTTGACTTGTGTTGAGTAAAATTACGACTTTTATTATAATACTGCCAACACTAAGTTTTTCTTGTGAAATTGTGATCTTTTTCTTGTGAAATTCCAACTAATTTTTTACAACACGCTTTTTTATATGTGCATAGTATGTATATATTATTAATGTTGTAAATACACTTCTTTATATATCTAGAAAGGCTGGTCCAAAAGAGGGAGGCATTTTTCTCAGGTCTCACAAAGGTAACAAATACAAGTGTGTGTGTGTGTGTGTGTGTGTGTGTGTGTGTGTGTGTGTGTGTGTGTGTGTGTGTGTGTGTGTGTGTGTGTGTGCGTGTGTGTTCTTGTATTGCCACCCTTCTTGAGACATGAAGAAGGAAAAGTATCTTCCATATGAGGAGGTGTGAACAAGTGATGACATAAATCAATAACATTGCATCTAATAGACAATGTCTCATTTGTGGTGACATCTATCAAAATGAGGGTGGTCCCAAAAAGGAGGGATTTTTCACATTGATTGTGTGTCGCTTTTAAAAGTGCTCCCCCTCTGGTCAACATATGAAATAACAAGTGTGTGCAAGACATTGAAATGCACCCTCTTTGGCCCAAATTAATTACAAAAAATAAATAAATATATGTATATCGAGACATACTGTAATAACTTGAAGTAAATAATGACATTTAAAAACCAATTACAAAAAAATAAAAAATAACTAGTAGCTGTCTTTTTCTCACAATGTGTCGACTTTTTTCTTATACAATTGGGAACAATTTTTCATATTTTTTCTGTTTCTGTAATATTGACATATTTTCTCGTAAAATTATTACTTTTTAATGTAAAATTATTACTTTTTAATGCAAAATGGTGACATTTGTCTTCCAAAATTTAGACTTTTATGCAATTTTTTGTTGTTCTTGTAAAATGCTGACATTTTTTGTGTAAAATTATGACTTTTGTCATCATTTTGCTGAATAAAATTCCAATTGTTATTACAATATTGCCAACATTTTAAAGTTTTTTTTTAAAAATTTAGATTTTGTTGATTAAAAATGACGACTCTTTCCATAAAATTGCCAAAATGTTAAGCTTTTCTTGTAAAATTGCAACTTGTATCATAATATTGCACAAATGTTCCGTTTTTCTTGTAACATTTTGACTTGTGTTGAGTAAAATTACGACTTTTATTATAATACTGCCAACATTAAGTTTTTCTTGTGAAATTGTGATCTTTTTCTTGTGAAATTCCAACTAATTTTTTACAACACGCTTTTTTATATGTGCATAGTATGTCATACTTGCCAACCCTCCCGAATTTTCCGGGAGACTCCCGAAATTCAGCGCCTCTCCCGAAAAACTCCCGGGACAAATATTCTCCCGAAAATCTCCCGATTTTCAGCCGGAGCTGGAAGCCACGCCCCCTCCAGCTCCATGCGGACCTGAGTGAGGACAGCCTTTTTTCATGACGTGAGGACAACAGGGTGACAAGAACTAAATCATCCAGACTAGAGATAAATTGTATTATTATGTTTATTTTACCTAAAAATAAATATATTTATTAATTAAAAAAAAAAAAAAAAATACATTTTTACTATATTTTGCTAAAAACATCAAAATTAATTGTATTTTTATTTGTATTTTTTCGTGACTCCTTATTACATCCAGCGATAGAATTATACATTAAAATAAACATATTTGAAATAATTGATTTTAAATTATCATAATAATTCATTTAAAATGACCATATTTAATTATTAAAATAATTGCTTGTTTATCAACAACTTTAGCATTTTATTCATTACATTTTGAAACTCTCAGAAGCCAAGTTATGTTACATTCCTTAATATTTATTTATGCAAGTTTGAAGTATCAATTATCTAAATACAGTTTTGTTTGCATATTTTCAGGATGTAGATATATATATATATATATATATATATATATATATATATATATATATAATATGTATGAAATACTTGACTTGGTGAATTCTAGCTGTCAATATACTCCTCCCCTCTTAACCACGCCCCCAACCACGGCCCGCCCCACCCCCCGACCACGCCCCCACCCCCCACCTCCCGAAATCGGAGGTCTCAAGGTTGGCAAGTATGTAGTATGTATATATTATTAATGTTGTAAATACACTTCTTTATATATCTAGAAAGGCTGGTTCGAAAGAGGGAGGCATTTTTCTCAGGTCTCACAAAGGTAACAAATACAAGTGTGTGTGTGTGTGTGTGTGTGTGTGTGTGTGTGTGTGTGTGTGTGTGTGTGTGTGTGTGTGTGTGTGTGTGTGTGTGTGTCAGCCATGCAGACCTCAGTGCACGGAGGAAACTGCACCCTGCAACACAAACAAGCCGGCAGCCGTCCGCTCCGATCACTAATCCCCGCACCTCCCTGTTAGGTAGACGCCCGTTCTTTTCCTCTTTCCATTCCAAAGCGTTGTTCCACCGGCACCATTCGTCCTAAATATTGCCGCGCTCATTTAGCGGGCGGCGACAGTGATGACTCCATAAAGCATGTGAATGGAGAGTTGTCTCATCATCCTAAATCAGAGGGGACGGGCACAGTGGGGGGTTGCAGCAGAGCGACTATAACCACTAACTCGCCTCACAGTCACCCTTTCCACATCATAACTATTAGATGAAGACTATATACATCTCTGCAGGTCTCCCATACGTGCATACATCTTCATCATTACAATCATTTACACATGCATGCTGACTTATGTGTGGGAGGACTAGCAGGAGAGTAAAAAAGCTCACAAATCTGGAGTAGTGTGCTTGTGAGATCCAGGATAGTCTGACCAAGAACCTCCATTTACGAACTTAAGCAGTGCTTGAACATGGTTCGTAAATCAGAAAGTTTGTAAAGTGAAGCAGGAATAATTGGTTGTAGCTTCGACAAAAGTCCCTATTTTAGTAAAGAAATGCACTTTTTCAAGACACTGTAATACACGCACACGCACACGCACACGCACACACACACACACACACACACACACACACACACACACACACACACACACACACACACACACACACACACACACACACACACACACACACACACAGGGGTTGTACTAGTATAATATCGCCGTACTAATGAATCAAAAACGGTACTATACTCTGAAAAGTACCGGTTCCCCATTGTATAACAGTGAAAAGTATTGCTCATTTGCAGTGGTTTTTCTTGAACTATTTGGAAAAAAAAAGACATAAAAATAACTACAAACTTGTTGAGAAATAAACAAGTGATTCAATTATAAATTAAAACTGCAAGCAGCGATGGCCGGGATCGACTTTGAGGGCTCATAAAATCCAAACCGGAGCAGTAATTAAAACTCTTTCATCAACTTTTAATCAGAAGGGTTCAATCTCTCTCCTGTGGTAATTTGAAGCCGACACGACAAACGCGCTCAGAGGAGATAATATTGGAAAAAAGGTGACTGTTTTTACACAACTTTTGTTTTGAAGGGGGAATTGCAAACTTCCGGTTGATTTTTGCCGGGAATTGTCAGTGTATGAAATATAGGTCTAAGTGAGACCTCCATAGAGGTTTTTGTTTCATATCTCTACGACATTCCTACTGACAGTTACAGGCAGTTTTGTCTGTTTTCTTCCTAGGGGGCGCTAGAGCGCAATTTTAAGTTTTGGGGTTTGGTTTTTTGATTAGATCGCAATTTTCACCAGTCCTGATGTGTGTGTCCAATTTGGTGAATTTTGAAGCATGTTAAGAGGGTCAAGTTACAGCTGGTTTTACAAGCAGAGGAGCATGTTGGGCAGCGCGCACACACACACACAGAGTACTTACAAGCAGACACAGTGTGTAGACAGAAAAGGGAGAATGGACGCATTTTGGTGTAAAAAGTAAAGATAAAGGTGAAGTTATAACACTGAAACACCCTCAGGAAGAGCTGCTTTAAGACATGGCTAGCTAGCTAGCAGCTAACATCCATCCACAGTGTTTTAGCTACTTCTAAATCACTAATCCTGGCCTCCATGGCGACAAATAAAGTAAGTTTCTTACAAGTATCATTATCACTGGAGGACGAGGAATAGCTAAACATGCTTCACTACACACCGTAGGAGGATACAATAGCTCACCGGCGTCACAATGTAAACAAATGCCATGGGTGGATATACACCTGACATCCACTGTAATGATACCAAGTACAATAGCGTATCTAGTCGATACTACTATGATTACATTGATAGTTTTTATCGTGCCAAAATCTTTTTCCTTTTTTTAAAAGTAATTTTGTGTTTATTAACTCAGTAAATACGTTCCTGGACACATGAGGACTTTGAATATGACCAATGTATGATCCTGTAACTGCTTGGTATCGGATTGATACCCAAATGTGTGGTACCATCCAAAACTAATGTCAAGTATCAAAGAAGAGAAGAATAAGTGATTATTACATTTTAACAGAAGTGTAGATAGAACATGTTCAAACAGAAAATAAGCAGATATTAACAGTAAATGAACAAGTGGATTAATAATCAATTTTTACAGTTTGTCCCTCATAATGTGTACAAAATAATAGGTGTATAAATGAGACAATATGTTACTGCATACGTCAGCAGACTAATTAGGAGTCTTTGTTTGTTTACTTACTACTAAAAGACAAGTTGTCTAGTATGTTCACTATTTTATTTAATCAGAATCAGAATCAGAATCAGCTTTATTGTCATTACGCAAGGTAACGAGATTGAGGCCATTCCATACAGTGCGATGTGTGCATGCTAGAAAAACAATGTGCAAATATATAAAAATATAAAAAATGTAGAAGTGCAATGAATATGGTGTGAAATGAATATATACATGAAAAAAAACAAAACAAAAACAGGGTGGTTGGTGGAATGGGTTATTGCACCGAAGAGAAGGCAGTTATGAGGGACAATGGGGCAGTCCGTTCAGGATGGTTATGGCCCTGGGGAAGAAGCTGTTCTTTAGCCTGTTTGTTTTGGTTTTAATGCACCTGTAGCGCTTCCCAGAGGGCAGCAGGTGGAACAGGTCAGAGCCAGGGTGGGTGCTGTCCTTGATGATGGCACTGGCTCTGTTGAGGCAGCGGGAGGTGTAGATGTCCGTCAGAGAGGGGAGAGGGCGGCCGATGATCTTCTGAGCCGTCTTGACCACTCTTTGCAGCCTCTCCTTGTCTGCTGCAGTGCAGCTGCCGTACCATACCGTAATACAGTAGGTCAGCAGGCTCTCGATGGACGAGCGGTAGAAGGTCAGCAGCAGGTCAGGCTTCAGGTTGTACTTCCCGAGGACTCTAAGGAAGTGTAGCCGCTGCTGAGCCTTCTTGATGATTGATGTGGTGTTGACTGTCCAGGAGAAGTCATTAGAGATGTGGACTCCAAGGTACCTGAAGGTGTGGATCCTCTCTACACGCTCGCCGTTGATGTAGAGGGGGGCAGGGTCGGTGCTGCTCCTCCTGAAGTCGACGATGATCTCTCTGGTCTTGATGGTGTTGAGAGCGAGGTTGTTCTCCGAAGACCAGGCCGTCAGCTTCAGGACCTCCTCTCTGTAGGCAGCCTCGTCACCCCTGGAGATGAGCCCGACCACTGTGGTATCGTCGGCGAACTTGACGGTAAGGTTGTCACTGTGGGCCGGACTGCAGTCATGGGTGTAAAGGCAGTAGAGGAGGGGGCTCAGCACACAGCCCTGTGGGGAGCCGATGCTCAGCGTGCGGGAGGATGAGAGGTGCGGACCAAGTCTCACATTCTGGGGTCGGTCCGTTAGGAAGTCCCTTATCCAGGCGTTTGTGAGAGGGGGGAGGCCAAGAGTGTCCAGTTTATTGCAGAGTCTGTCCGGGATTATTGTATTGAAGGCAGAGCTATAGTCCACAGAGAGCATCCGGACGTAGCTCTGCTGCTGCTCCAGGTGGTTCAGAGCAGAGTGGAGAGCAACAGCGATGGCGTCCTCTGTGGACCTGTTCGCCCGGTATGCGAACTGGTGGGGGTCGAAGTCTGGAGGGATATGGTCCTTGATGTGCTGGAGAACAAGTCGCTCGAAGCACTTCATGATTACCGGAGTGAGGGCCACTGGTCGGTAATCATTCAGGCTGGTGATGGGAGACTTCTTCGGCACCGGGATTATTGTAGATGACTTCAGGCAGGATGGGATGACTGCCTGAGCCAGGGAGAGGTTGAAGATCCTGGTGAGGGGGGGAGCGAGCTGGTGGGCGCACGTCCTGAGCACCTTTCCAGGTACTCCGTCTGGTCCGGTAGCCTTCCTGGGGTTCACAGCCAGGAGCACTCGTCTGACACTGTGCTCCTGTACAGTGAGTGGAGTGGCGCCGGAGCCCGGTGGGGGCGGGGGCAGGGCTGGAGCAGATGAGTGTCGCTGGGGGGTTTCGAAACGGGCAAAGAAACAGTTAAGCTCCTCTGCCAGTGTCGCACTCTGATCCGCAGTTGTCATATTGCAGCCTCTGAAGTTCGTGATGTCATGAATGCCCCGCCACACCTCCCGTGAGTTTTTGCTGGACAGATGGGACTCTATGCACCTCCTGTGGTCCGCCTTTGCTTTTTTAATCCCTCTCTTCAGGTCGGCTCTAGCAACACTGTACAGTGCCCTGTCCCCTGACCTGAAGGCTGCGTCGCGGGCCCTGAGGAGTGTGCGGACCTGGCTGGTCATCCAGGGTTTCTTGTTGGGGTAAACCCGGATGGTTTTTTCCACAGTCACATACCCGATGCAGAACTTTATGTAGTCCAGCACCGTTCCTGTGGCTGTCTCCAGCTCCTGTTGTTGGAAGAGGTCCCAGTCTGTGTGTTGGAAGCAGTCCTGAAGTTTGGGAAGTGCATCGTCAGGCCAGGTCATAACAGTCTTTGTGATAGGCCTGGCCTGGCGTCTGATGGGGGTGTAGGTAGGAGAGAGCAGGAGGGAAAGATGGTCTGACTGTCCAAGCTGGGGGAGGGGTGTAGCTCTGTACGCGTGCTTTATGTTGGTATACACGTGGTCCAGGGTGTTCTTGCCCCTTGTAGAACACTTCACGTGCTGGTAGAACTTAGGGAGTACAGTCTTCAGATTGGCCTTATTAAAATCCCCTGCTATGATATGAACACCGTCGGGGTGGGCCCGCTGCTGTTCGTTGACGGTGTTCAGCAGAAGAGAGAGCGCTGTGTTTACTTTGGCGTCCGGTGGAATATACACAGCCGTGATGATAACAACAGACAGCTCTCTCGGGAGAAAAAAAGGCCGACATCTAACAGACATGTACTCCACGTCCGGGCAACAGTGCTGTTCAGTGATTGTCCCGTTGTTGCACCAGTTCTCATGCACGTAGATACAGAGCCCCCCTCCTCTGCTCTTACCGGAGTCCTTAGTTCTGTCCCGGCGGAGCAGAGTGCGTCCGGCTAGCTGCATGCTAGCATCGGGTATTTCCGGGTGAAGCCAGGTTTCGGTGATAATCATAGCACAACAGTCCCGAACATAGCGGTTTCCAGCAAGTTGTAAATCCAGGTCGTCCATCTTCTGTACAAGGGATCTGGCATTAGAGAGGAACAGGCTCGGTAGAGGTGGCTTGTGGGGTTGTTTCCTAAGCCTGAGCAAGACGCCGGACCTGCGGCCACGCTTCTGCTTCCTCTCCCTCCTCCGTCTGCGCCGTCTCCCAGACCCGACAACAAACCACGGAGAGCCCTGTGCTCTCGCTATGTCATCTGGGATGTTGTGCTCGTGGTGAAAGTCGCTCGAAACAGATATCTGGTGCGAGTTACCGATATCCAAGAGTGACTGGCGGGTGTACCGGGTGTTTGCAGTACAGGTGGTGCACAAAAGGAAAAAAAACATGAAGAAAAGAAGGAAGAAAGAGCACTGAAATGGAGAGCCGTAAAGGACTAAATGACAATAATAAACATATGTTTCATGTACCCTAACATTTGTTGTTCAAATAAAGACAATAATGACTTTTTTTGTGGTCCCCTTTACTGAGAAAAGTATCGAAATTCATATTGGTACTGGTACACCCTAGTACATATTAGGTGTGTGGGAAAAATCGATTCGAATTTGAGTCGATTCAGAATCGATTCTAATTTTTTTTTAATTTAATTAATCAATCCAACAAAACAATACACAGCAATACCATAACAATGCAATCCAATTCCAAAAGCAACGCCGACCCAGCAACACTCAGAAGTGCAATAAACAGAGCAATCGAGGAGACACAAACACCACACACAACAAACCCAAAGTAGTGAAACAAAAATGAATATTCTAAACAACAGTATCAATATTAGTTACAATTTCAACATAGCAGTGATTAAAAATCCCTCATTGACATTATCATTAGACATTTATAAAAAACACTGTGTCCAATATTTTCACAAAGATCAAATAAGTCATATTTTTGGTTCATTTAGTAGTTAAAACAAATGTACATTATTGCAATCAGTTGATAAAACAATGTTCTTTACAATTATAAAAGCTTTTTACTCTGCTTGCATGTCAGCAGACTGGGGTAGATCCTGCTGAAATCCTATGTATTCAATGAATAGACAATCCTTTTCAATCGGGAAAATATCCTTTTTGAATCGAGAATTTTGAATCGAGAATCGGAAAAAAAAAAAGATTTTGAATCGAATCGTGACCCCAAGAATCAATATCGTGGGACACCAAAAGATTCACAGCCCTAGTACATATATTCACAAACTTATAGATATACAGTACATATATATATCTAGATAAACATGTATACCTCTCTCTCACCTACATGTACATCTACACACAGATATATACATATATATATATATATATATATATATATATATATATATATATATATATATATATATATTAGAGATGCGCGGATAGGCAATTATTTCATCCGCAACCGCATCAGAAAGTCGTCAACCATCCGCCATCCACCCGATGTAACATTTGATCAGAACCGCACCCGCCCGCACCTGCCCGTTGTTATATATCTAATATAGACGATGCAAGGCATTAGTGAGGTTATAAAGCTTTTGCCTGTTAAAGAAAGGAGACTGATCCAATGCAGCACAGACATTCGCGTGCCACGCTGTCACGACCCAGACGCACACCAGTGCGCAATCATATGGGAGCCGCGCTGAGCGCACCTCCAAGCGCGTCTCGCTGCCGGCGACGGCCGGGTATGGGCCCGACGCTCCAGCGCCATCCATTTTCAGGGCTAGTTGATTCGGCAGGTGGGTTGTTACACACTCCTTAGCGGGTTCCGACTTCCATGGCCACCGTCCTGCTGTCTATATCAACCAGGGTGAGCCCCACCCCTTTCGTGAGCGCACTGCGCGCGGAGTGACCCCTGTTACGCGCCCCCGGCAACAGGGGTGGCGGGCAGGTAAGCTGCGCGGGCGGAGTGACCCCTGTTACGAGCCCCCGGCCACGGGGGTGGCGGGCAGGTAAGCTGCTTACCTGCTGCGCGTGATGCCGGCCGCGGCAAAGGCAGGGTGTCGGTGCGGTGGGCGCGGTGGTGACCCTGGACATGCGTCGGGCCTTTCTCGCAGATCACCTCAGCTACGGCTCCCGGTGGGGCCCTCTCGGGGGAAGGGGCCTTGGTCCCGGACCCTGGCGAGGCGTTGGGGGCTAAAAGTGTCCATCTCTTCTTTTTTTTTCTTCTGTTGTGGCATATGCTGCAGGTGCCTGCTCGTTTTTCGTATGTGGGTAACAACATTTAACTATGTATATATATTTCCGAATTGGTTTAACTGCCACCCGCCTGAATTTATTTAAAATCTAATTTTTTTTTTATTTCAACCGCCCGACCCGACCCGACCCGCGGATAAAATCTTTTTTTTTTTTTTTTTCATCCGCCCGATCCGCGGATAATCCGCGGACTCCGCGGTTGTGCCCGCAAACCGCGCATCTCTAATATATATATATACATATACATACATACATACACATATATACATACATATATGCAGATCACGCACAGTGCGTAACCCCATGATCCGTGGGGGTCCAGCTTTGAGTGAAGAAGCGCATGCAAAATATCAATTAATGAATGTTTTTACTGCAAACATATTTCTAGGCCCTTCCATCCTGCTCTGTCACTGACAATAATGTCATGGCAACATCCCCGAAACAGTCTCACTGTTCCCCCCTGGCCCTGTTAGAGCAGGTCTTGTAAGGCAGCCCTGATAGAATTTGTTATTTTGCATTTATCTTGTAATTGTGATATAATTTGTTATTTTGCATTTATCTTGTAATTGTGATAGAATGTTTTATTTTGCATTTATCTTGTAATTGTGATATAATTTGTTTTTTGCATTTATCTTGTAATTGTGATAGAATTTGTTATTTTGCATTTATCTTGTAATTGTGATAGAATTTGTTATTTTGTATTTATATTGTAATTGTGATATAATTTGTTATTTTGCATTTATCTTGTAATTGTGATAGAATTTGTTATTTTGCATTTATCTTGTAATTGTGATGTAATTTGTTATTTTTTATTTATATTGTAATTGTGATAGAATTTGTTATTTTGCATTTATCTTGTAATTGTGATAGAATGTCTTATTTTGCATTTATCTTGTAATTGTGATAGAATTTGTTATTTTGCATTTATCTTGTAATTGTGATAGAATGTCTTATTTTGCATTTATCTTGTAATTGTGATAGAATTTGTTATTTTGCATTTATCTTGTAATTGTGATAGAATTTGTTATTTTGCATTTATCTTGTAATTGTGATAGAATTTGTTATTTTGCATTTATCTTGTAATTGTGATAGAATTTGTTATTTTGCATTTATCTTGTAATTGTAATAGAATTTGTTATTTTGCATTTATCTTGTAATTGTAATAGAATTTGTTATTTTGCATTTATCTTGTAATTGTGATAGAATTTGTTATTTTGCATTTATCTTGTAATTGTAATAGAATTTGTTATTTTGCATTTATCTTATAATTGTGATAGAATTTGTTATTTTGCATTTTTCTTGTAATTGTGATATAATTTGTTATTTTACATATATCTTGTAATTGTGATATAATTTGTTATTTTGCATTTATCTTGTAATTGTGATAGCATTTGTTATTTTGGATTGCGCCAGCGTCTTTACTGTTCTTTTCTTCTACCTTATTGTAGTCATTAACAAAAAGGTAGAAATGCTAGGCAACAGGCTACTTGGAGCTGGCAGCTACACAACGGCTAAGCACACAATAGCACACAAGCTAGACATGCGTAATAATCATTGAACAATTTTACAGTCTAAAACAGCACATTTGTCAATATAAACAAGTATTAAATAATTATAGTTGTATATTACTTACACATACAAAGTCTCCAAGGCAGAAGCGTATTAGAAAGTATCCAGTAAGAAATGTGTCCGCATCATTCACCTAACTGCATAGTGAGCTTAGTTAAATGAATTATTGTTGCCAGTAGGGGTCACTAAAAACAGATTATTGCTCCACTTCAACCTGTCATAAGGTTGGTGTTTTCGGAGTCATTTCACTTGATCCAATCTGATATCCAATCTACTATCAATCGGCTAATACTCAAGGCCTAAATATCGGTATCGTATTGGAAATGAAAAAGTTACTTATTACGAAGGTCGAGCCTTTGCGTGCGAATGTGTGCTTAGCTGTTGTGTAGCTGCTAGCTTCTACTAATATACTGTATAGCCTACCATGTTTACTTTTTGAATAAAATACAAGAAAAAAACAATAATGTAAGACTGCTTGTTTTAAAGACTTTAGAGGCAAGCCCATATAATCGTATCCTTTTTTTTGCAGGGTTCCGATTGGGACACCCCTAAATATAATACAATTCTAATGCCAAGCAGGCACAAATCAAATATGGCGGCCACTTTTGGTGTAAACCAGGGGTGTCCAAACTTTTTGACTTGGGGGCCACAGTGGGCTAAAAAAATTTAGGTGAGGGCCGAAAGCTGACTGCATGTAAAGTAACATACATATGTATATATTTACATACAGGTAAAAGCCAGTAAATTAGAATATTTTGAAAAACTTGATTTATTTCAGTAATTGCATTCAAAAGGTGTAACTTGTACATTATATTTATTCATTGCACACAGACTGATGCATTCAAATGTTTATTTCATTTAATTTTGATGATTTGAAGTGGCAACAAATGAAAATCCAAAATTCCGTGTGTCACAAAATTAGAATATTACTTAAGGCTAATACAAAAAAGGGATTTTTAGAAATGTTGGCCAACTGAAAAGTATGAAAATGAAAAATATGAGCATGTACAATACTCAATACTTGGTTGGAGCTCCTTTTGCCTCAATTACTGCGTTAATGCGGCGTGGCATGGAGTCGATGAGTTTCTGGCACTGCTCAGGTGTTATGAGAGCCCAGGTTGCTCTGATAGTGGCCTTCAACTCTTCTGCGTTTTTGGGTCTGGCATTCTGCATCTTCCTTTTCACAATACCCCACAGATTTTCTATGGGGCTAAGGTCAGGGGAGTTGGCGGGCCAATATAGAACAGAAATGCCATGGTCCGTAAACCAGGCACGGGTAGATTTTGCGCTGTGTGCAGGCGCCAAGTCCTGTTGGAAATTGAAATCTCCATCTCCATAGAGCAGGTCAGCAGCAGGAAGCATGAAGTGCTCTAAAACTTGCTGGTAGACGGCTGCGTTGACCCTGGATCTCAGGAAACAGAGTGGACCGACACCAGCAGATGACATGGCACCCCAAACCATCACTGATGGTGGAAACTTTACACTAGACTTCAGGCAACGTGGATCCTGTGCCTCTCCTGTCTTCCTCCAGACTCTGGGACCTCGATTTCCAAAGGAAATGCAAAATTTGCTTTCGTCAGAAAACATGACTTTGGACCACTCAGCAGCAGTCCAGCTGGTGTCGGTCCACTCTGTTTCCTGAGATCCAGGGTCAACGCAGCCGTCTACCAGCAAGTTTTAGAGCACTTCATGCTTCCTGCTGCTGACCTGCTCTATGGAGATGGAGATGGAGATTTCAAGTTCCAACAGGACTTGGCGCCTGCACACAGCGCAAAATCTACCCGTGCCTGGTTTACGGACCATGGTATTTCTGTTCTAAATTGGCCCGCCAACTCCCCTGACCTTAGCCCCATAGAAAATCTGTGGGGTATTGTGAAAAGGAAGATGCAGAATGCCAGACCCAAAAACGCAGAAGAGTTGAAGGCCACTATCAGAGCAACCTGGGCTCTCATAACACCTGAGCAGTGCCAGAAACTCATCGACTCCATGCCACGCCGCATTAACGCAGTAATTGAGGCAAAAGGAGCTCCAACCAAGTATTGAGTATTGTACATGCTCATATTTTTCATTTTCATACTTTTCAGTTGGCCAACATTTCTAAAAATCCCTTTTTTGTATTAGCCTTAAGTAATATTCTAATTTTGTGACACACGGAATTTTGGATTTTCATTTGTTGCCACTTCAAATCATCAAAATTAAATGAAATAAAAATTTGAATGCATCAGTCTGTGTGCAATGAATAAATATAATGTACAAGTTACACCTTTTGAATGCAATTACTGAAATAAATCAAGTTTTTCAAAATATTCTAATTTACTGGCTTTTACCTGTACATATACACATACACACATATTTACATACACACATATTTACATACACACATATGTATATTTACATACATACACACATATTTACATACACATATATACATGTACATATACATATATACATGTACATATACATACATATACATATATACATGTACATACACACATATATATATATATATTTACATACATATATATACACATAAACACATTTACATACACATATATACATGTACATATACATACATATACATGTCCATACACATCCATATACACAATTACACACAAATAGGTGTATATGTATACATACACATACGTACATACACACACATACACATGAATATAAATACAATGTGTACACAAATACACACGTATACAAATACACACATATGTACACTTATATACATACATACTTATACAAATGTACACATATAAACACACACATATACACATTCATATACACGTACATAAATACATACATAAATACACACACATATATAGCCTATACATATGTGTACATATTATATTAATTGTATTAATATAATGGATGTATATCCATCCATTTTGCTATAATTATATATATTTGGATATTAAGAGTATGTGAAAGTTGGACTCCTACCTTGTTTACTTTAAGTTTTGTAATCAATCAGAAACATCAAGCAGATAAAATGTGCCAAACATGGATAAGTGTAGAGAGTGTTTTGTAAATTCCCCATCTTGCTTTGTAATGGATTTAAATGTGTTTAGAAAAAAAAAATTATGGTGCATGGAAGTTTTTTTTATAATATCCACAAAGGTCAGTGAGCAGGTTGTGTTGTATGACCAGGTCTGTTGACATTTTGTGGTGTTTTTTGGGTTGTTGTTTTTTTGCACCATGACTAGGGAAGGTTGTTTGCATTGTGTGATAAGTAAATGCTGCGCAATTTTACTGTCAGAGCTAAATTAAAGGTCATTGGTCCGAATTACTCACATTGTCCACTAGATGGCAACACAATAGCAGCATCAAAATGATCAGACTATCAAAATGAATGCTATCTCCCTGTGGCTAAGATTCATTGTTAGGCTCATTATGTCAACTTGAGCATGTTGGCGGGCCCTAATTTGGACACACCTGCCGTAAACCACTCTCACAGTCCAATAAAGCTCACTTTGCGATGTGAGCGCATAGATTCCAGAGGTGAGGCGACTGACACGTACGACGTGGAGGCTGCCAGTCCGCGGCCCACACCTTCTTTTACGGAGCGCGACAGCAGTCATTAGGAGATGTGATGGATTAGTCACGCACAGACTGACAGGAGACAGACAAGAGGCGGTAAAAACGGCCACAAACCCAGACGGGAGATTGGCAGATGGGTCAAATGGATTGGATGGAAGGTTCTAGACGGCTGAGCAGAGCTCAACCTTACAGCTGCAGATAATAAAAAGTGATGACAGATTAAAGAGGAACATCAATAAGGTTTCTCTCATTGCCACCTGAGTGGTTAATGCTGCCACTGCATTTGGACCGTGAAAGAAAGAAATTACAAAAAAAAAAAAATGGAGGTTGTTGTTTTGTTTTTTTTCACTTCTTTGTATTTGCTGTGCTTCTCGGCTTGTTTATCCGCTTCCTCGCCGGATTGTGTCCATGCGAAGGAGACAAACAGGAAGGGAGGACGAATGAGAGGGAGGGTGAAGTCTGACCAGGAAGTTTGTGTATATGAGCCAGTGTGTGTGTGTGTGTGTGTGTGTGTGTGTGTGTGTGTGTGTGTGTGTGTGTGTGTGTGTGTGTGTGTGTGTGTGTGTGTGTGTGTGTGTTAATCCCAGGAAGGACTTCCTCTCAGCGCCAGCAGCTTGGGAGTTCTGTGGGAGTTTAAGAAGGAGGCCGGAACAAGCAGAGGAAGAAGGAAAATGAAGGAGGGCGAAAGACCAAGGGTGATGAAGAACGATTAAATCCCACTCCTTAAACACATGCACACACACACACACACACACACACACACACACACACACACACACACACACACACACACACACACACACACACACACACACACACACACATGGAGGGAGGGAGGGAGGGAGGGAAACCACCCACCATGGTGGTACAGTGACATCACCATATGAGCTGATGAGGAGGAACACTCGACCCCCTCACAGCGTCAGTAGACTGAACATTGACATTCATTTATTGTTCACAATTAAAACTACTGTGAGAAAATAATAACCAACTACAAGGTTATCAGAGGGGAAATAGCCAATTCGTCATGACATTTACTTTTTTACCGATCACCACCTGGTGGTGAGTTGGCTGCGATGGTGGGGGAGGATGCCGGACAGACCTGGCAGGCCCAAACGCATTGTGAGGGTTTGCTGGGAACGTCTGGCAGAGTCTCCTGTCAGAGAGAGTTTCAATTCCCACCTCCGGAAGAACTTTGAACATGTCACGAGGGAGGTGCTGGACATTGAGTCCGAATGGACCATGTTCCGCGCCTCTATTGTCGAGGCGGCTGATTGGAGCTGTGGCCGCAAGGTAGTTGGTGCTTGTCGTGGCGGTAATCCTAGAACCCGTTGGTGGACACCGGCGGTGAGGGATGCCGTCAAGCTGAAGAAGGAGTCCTATCGGGTTCTTTTGGCTCATAGGACTCCTGAGGCAGCAGACAGGTACCGACAGGCCAAGCGGTGTGCGGCTTCAGCGGTCGCAGAGGCAAAAACTCGGACATGGGAGGAGTTCGGTGAGGCCATGGAAAACGACTTCCGGACGGCTTCGAAGCAATTCTGGACCACCATCCGCCGCCTCAGGAAGGGGAAGCAGTGCACTATCAACACCGTGTATGGCGAGGATGGTGTTCTGCTGACCTCGACTGCGGATGTTGTGGATCGGTGGAGGGAATACTTCGAAGACCTCCTCAATCCCACCAACACGTCTTCCTATGAGGAAGCAGTGCCTGGGGAGTCTGTGGTGGGTTCTCCTATTTCTGGGGCTGAGGTTGCTGAGGTAGTTAAAAAGCTCCTCGGTGGCAAGGCCCCGGGGGTAGATGAGATCCGCCCGGAGTTCCTTAAGGCTCTGGATGCTGTGGGGCTGTCTTGGTTGACAAGACTCTGCAGCATCGCGTGGACATCGGGGGCGGTGCCACTGGATTGGCAGACCGGGGTGGTGGTTCCTCTCTTTAAGAAGGGGAACCGGAGGGTGTGTTCTAACTATCGTGGGATCACACTCCTCAGCCTTCCCGGTAAGGTCTATTCAGGTGTACTGGAGAGGAGGCTACGCCGGATCGTCGAACCTCGGATTCAGGAGGAACAGTGTGGTTTTCGTCCTGGTCGTGGAACTGTGGACCAGCTCTATACTCTTCGCAGGGTCCTTGAGGGTGCATGGGAGTTTGCCCAACCTGTCTACATGTGTTTTGTGGACTTGGAGAAGGCATTCGACCGTGTCCCTCGGGAAGTCCTGTGGGGAGTGCTCAGAGAGTACGGGGTATCGGACTGTCTGATTGTGGCAGTCCGCTCCCTGTATGATCAGAGCCAGAGCCTGGTCCGCATTGCCGATAGTAAGTCGGACACGTTTCCAGTGAGGGTTGGACTCCGCCAAGGATGCCCTTTGTCACCGATTCTGTTCATAACTTTTATGGACAGAATTTCTAGGCGCAGTCAAGGCGTTGAGGGGGTCTGGTTTGGTGGCTGCAGGATTAGGTCTCTGCTTTTTGCAGATGATGTGGTCCTGATGGCTTCATCTGGCCAGGATCTTCAGCTCTCACTGGATCGGTTCGCAGCCGAGTGTGAAGCGACTGGGATGAGAATCAGCACCTCCAAGTCCGAGGCCATGGTTCTCGCCCGGAAAAGGGTGGAGTGCCATCTCCGGGTTGGGGAGGCGATCTTGCCCCAAGTGGAGGAGTTCAAGTACCTCGGAGTCTTGTTCACGAGTGAGGGAAGAGTGGATCGTGAGATCGACAGGCGGATCGGTGTGGCGTCTTCAGTAATGCGGACACTGTATCGATCCGTTGTGGTGAAAAAGGAGCTGAGCCGGAAGGCAAAGCTCTCAATTTACCGGTCGATCTACGTTCCCATCCTCACCTATGGCCATGAGCTTTGGGTTATGACCGAAAGGACAAGATCACGGGTACAAGCGGCCGAAATGAGTTTCCTCCGCCGGGTGGCGGGGCTCTCCCTTAGAGATAGGGTGAGAAGCTCTGCCATCCGGGAGGAGCTCAAAGTAAAGCCGCTGCTCCTCCACATCGAGAGGAGCCAGATGAGGTGGTTCGGGCATCTGGTCAGGATGCCACCCGAACGCCTCCCTAGGGAGGTGTTTAGGGCACGTCCGACCGGTAGGAGGCCGCGGGGAAGACCCAGGACACGTTGGGAAGACTATGTCTCCCGGCTGGCCTGGGAACGCCTCGGGGTCCCACAGGAGGAGCTGGATGAAGTGGCTGGGGAGAGGGAAGTCTGGGCTTCCCTGCTTAGGCTGCTGCCCCCGCGACCCGACCTCGGATAAGCGGAAGAAGATGGATGGATGGATGGATTTACTTTTTTCAAATTAAATGAATTATATTGTTTTTTATATCGTACAAATCCCTGCGAATGATGTACTTGGTTTTCACCAGCCAATTTTTGTCTCCAAACGTGCACATCAACTCTCAAATCAAAACCTGCGTTTGTTTGTTGTGTCGACAAAACAGGAACAACAACAATATAATAACTATCTTTTGATCAAACTGACCTACTTCCTGTTCCTGTCTACTCCACTAAGCCCTGTGGGTAACGTAGTACATCAACACAATCTTCCAAGATTACATGTATGTATTTATATAAAATGTACTTATCCAATTAAGAACATATTTTCATTTGCAATGCTGACCGAGCAAAGAAGCAGCAACTACATGTTAGAGATGTTGAAGTGTGATGACAATCTCTCACTTTCTCTCATTTACCGACAAAAATGAGCACTATTGATCGCTTTCGATGTGATGGGTGTATAATGTAGCCCGGAAGAGTCAGGGCTGCATGGGATTCTGGGTGTTTGTTCTGTTGTGTTTATGTTGTGTTACTGTGCAGATGTTCTCCCGAAATGTGTTTGTCATTCTTGTTTGGTTTTGGTTCAAAGTGTGGCGCATTATTAGTAAGAGTGTTAAAGTTGTTTTATATGGTCACCGTCAGTGTAACCTGTGTGGCTGTTGACTAAGTATGCCTTGCTGTCACGTACGTGTGTAAGCAGAAGATGTTGGGCTGGCACGCTGTTAATACAGATTGTAGAGAGCGCCAAATGTTGTACCATCATGGCACGCCCTTATTATAGCTGTAAGGGTGAAAATCTGTGAATATTAATCCCGGGAGTTTTCTGCGAGAGGCACTGAAATCCGGAAGTCTCACGGGAAAATTGGGAGGTTCAGCAAGTAAGCTGCTGAGCCTCATCAGAGTGATCAAAGAGCCGCATGCGGCTCCGGAGCCGCGGGTTGCCGACCCCTGATCTAGTGACAGTACAGTCATTTGTGTTTTCACTGACATTTAGTGTGTACTTTTCAGTCTGTGTCGAATAAAACGAGTAAAACAAGTAAGCTTTTAGTTGAAATGTGCTTTTTGAGGAAGGACCACTTCAGATATAAATAACTGTTCTATTTATTTTAATCATTTGAAAGCCCCAGTT
>NC_084568.2:37585000-37652500 GCF_033978685.3 Nerophis lumbriciformis | reverse complement strand
TGAAGGAGCCTCTAAAAGGCGTTTATGACGTTAGGGACAGCCAGCGTTCCTCTCAGGAGCATTTTCACAAACACAAAGATTAGCTTGGTCCCACACACGGATTCTCTCTATAGCAGGGCTGTCCAAAATGCAGCCCGGGGGCCATTGCCTGGACGCAGCTCATTGTTAACGGCCCGCGGCACTTTCTAAAAATACTAATAAAAAAAGCAAAGTGGAATAAAATAATATACATGTGAGACCTGACAAGAAAAAGCTGCAATATTGCCGGTTTTTGACTTTAAAGCTGTTTTTGCTCAAAAAATAATGAATCAAAGTCTGTTATGAATTATTGACATATTCAAGGCTCCAATGACTTTACATTAAACATTCCACTTTGAAATATTATAAATAAATATTCTATATAAATTCATGTTTTTAAAGGGCATACAACAAAACAAAAGTTATAATTGACAAATAGATCTAAAGTTGATCTCGAGACTTAAGCGTTGAAAGTAAAAAAAAAAGTGACTTGTATTTTTAATCCAATCCAATCCACTTTATTTATATAGCACATTTAAACAACAAAAATGTTTCCAAAGTGCTGCACAACAATATTAAAAACAATATACTTAGACTTATTTTTTAACTGTCATTAATCAAAAAATAAAATTCTATGTAATGACATTTTTACCTATTTAAGGCTCCAATTACTTCACTTCAAATATTCCACCTTTTTTTGGGGGGCGTTTTTCATGTTTAAAAAAAAAAAAAAAGATTTCTATGACAAAATGTGTATAAAACAAACATTTAAAAACAAAACAAATTTAAAAAATAAATACTTATCGACAAAAATATCTGAAGTTGATCTAGAGACTTAAGCTTTAAAGTTTAAAAGTTTAAAGTTTAAAGTTTGTCTTATT
Organism: Nerophis lumbriciformis; assembly: GCF_033978685.3. Classification (NCBI taxonomy): domain Eukaryota; kingdom Metazoa; phylum Chordata; class Actinopteri; order Syngnathiformes; family Syngnathidae; genus Nerophis; species Nerophis lumbriciformis. The sequence goes on along the minus strand of NC_084568.2, from coordinate 37,651,601 downwards.
TTTAACAATTATATGAGTGGGGCCCTTTTGGATCCCCAATTTTAGTGAGATTTGTATTTTTTCAAACTAAAACACATATCAAAGTTATATATATAAAAAAAGTATATTATGGGACAAAAAGGGCATAAAACAAAACAAAAGAAACAATAAAAAGGTTAGAATCAACAAATTGATCTGAAGTTTAACTAGAGACTTAGGTATTAGTTACAAAAAAAGTATGACTTATATTTAAAAGTTTTACAAGCGAGGCCTTTTGGTTTCACAATAATTTTGGGGGGATTTAAAAAAAAAAAAGATATCCTGCTCAAAATATTCAAATCATCCATCCATCCATCCATTTTCTACCGCTTATTCCCTTTGGGATCGCGGGGGGCGCTGGAGCCTATCTCAGCTACAATCGGGCGGAAGGCGGGGTACACCCTGGACAAGTCGCCACCTCATCGCAGGGCCAACACAGATAGACAGACAACATTCACACTCACATCCACACAAATATGTCAAATCAATGTTGACATATTCAAGGCTCCTAATACTTCTCATCAAATAATCAAATTCCACTTTGTTATATGTTTGGGGTGAAATATTGCATATTTTAAGTGTTTGCCATACAAAAAGTAGTTTTCTATGCCAAAAAGGGCATTAAACAATAATAATACAAAAAAAAAAACATTCAAAAAATAAAAACGTATAATTGACTGAAGTTAATCGAGAGACTTAAGCTTTAAAAGTTTGACTTATTTTTAACACTTGTTCTGTATTCCCCACAGAAAGGCTTGACCACGGTGTGTATGGGAATTACTCACCTCACAATTTTCCACCTTTTTCCCTTTTTATGTGACGCTTGGCATTCAGGAGTACGAGTGCAGTAGAAGTAGTGGTGGAGTAGCATTGAGCAGCAGATGAGTGGATAAACAGCTGAATGATCAGGTGGAGCGAGCAGGTAAGAACCTAAACAATGTCAAATGCACAGTTTCAGCTATTAAATAAAGACTGGCTGCATTTAAAGACAGTTACTTATTCTCCCACTCCTCACAGTATTTAACACTGGCAGAATAAACATCACATAACATGACAATTGCCAAGCACAGCACCAATATAAATACAAAACTACACATAATTGCATCTGAATGAATATATGTATGCAATGAGTACGCCATAAATTCATCCATAAATCATCACTAATATTAACATTAATACACATCACCAACGTCAATGTATAAATAATAACATATCATCTGCACTCATGAGTCTTATGTTTGTGTTTGAGTTGTACAAACCCCGTTGCCATATGAGTTGGGAAATTGTGTTAGATGTAAATATAAACGCAATACAATGATTTGCAAATCCTTTTCAACCCATATTCAATTAAATATGCTACAAAGACAACATATTTGATGTTCAAACTCATACATTTTTTTTTTTTTTTTGCAAATTATTAACTTAGAATTTCATGGCTGCAACATGTGCCAAAGTAGTTGGGAAAGGGCATGTTCACCACTGTGTTACATGGCCTTTCCTTTTAACAACACTCAGTAAACGAACACATTTTTGAAGCTTCTCAGGTGGAATTCTTTCCCATTCTTGCTTGATGTTCAGCTTAAGTTGTTCAACAGTCCGGGGGTCTCCGTTGTGCTATTTTAGGCTTCATAATGCGCCACACATTTTCAATGGGAGACAGGTCTGGACTACAGGCAGGCCAGTCTAGTACCCGCACTCTTTTACTATTAAGCCACGCTGTTGTAACACGTGGCTTGGCATTGTCTTGCTGAAATAAGCAGGGGCGTCCATGGTAACGTTGCTTGGATGGCAACATATGTTGCTCCAAAACCTGTATGTACCTTTCAGCATTAATGGTGCCCTCACAGATGTGTAAGTTACCCATGTCTTGGGCACTAATACACCCCCATACCATCACACATGCTGCCTTTTCCACTTTGCGCCTATAACAATCCGGATGGTTCTTTTCCTCTTTGGTCCATAGGACACGACGTCCACAGTTTCCAAAAACAATTTGAAATGTGGACTCGTCAGACCACAGGACACTTTTCCACTTTGTATCAGTCCATCTTAAATGAGCTCAGGCCCAGCGAAGCCGACGGCGTTTCTGGGTGTCGTTGATAAACGGTTTCCACCTTGCATAGGAGAGTTTTAACTTGCACTTACAGATGTAGCGACCAACTGTAGTTACTGACAGTGGGTTTCTGAAGTGTTCCTGAGCCCATGTGGTGATATCCTTTACACACTGATGTCGCTTGTTGATGCAGTACAGCCTGAGGGATGGAAGGTCACGGGCTTAGCTGCTTACGTGCAGTGATTTCTCCACATTCTCTGAACCCTTTGATGATATTACGGAGCGTAGATGGTGAAATCCCCAAATTCCTTGCAATAGCTGCTTGAGAAAGGATTTTCTTAAACTGTTCAACAATTTGCTCACGCATTTGTTGACAAAGTGGTGACCCTCGCCCCATCCTTGTTTGTGAATGACTGAGCATTTCATGGAATCTACTTTTATACCCAATCATGGCACCCACCTGTTCCCAATTTGCCTGTTCACCTGTGGGATGTTCCAAATAAGTGTTTGATGAGCATTCCTCAACTTTATCAGTATTTATTGCCACCTTTCCCAACTTCTTTGTCACGTGTTGCTGGCATCAAATTCTAAAGTTAATGACTATTTGCAAAAAAATAAAATAAAGTTTATCAGTTTGAACATCAAATATGTTGTCTTTGTAGCATATTCAACTGAATATGGGTTGAAAAGGATTTGCAAATCATTGTATTCCGTTTATATTTACATCTAACACAATTTCCCAACTCATATGGAAACGGGGTTTGTACAGCACCCACGGACAATGCCGAGCACCCACGTGGGATTCATGGCAACTTTCAATCTTTAGAATAATTTTTGGATATTGTTGTTGTTGTAGTTAGCTTAGTGGCGAGGTTGGTCCGTTTTACCTAATAAAAAAGTCTCAAATCATATTGTTTATAATTAATAAAGTCTCACCAAGATTTCATTGTGCCCGATAATGATTAAATTACACAATTATCGAGGATTTGAACACACCGCACACAAGCGAATGAAGGACATACTTAGTCAACAGCCATACATGTCACACGGTTCAAACCCCGGCCGAGTCATACCAAAGACTATAAAAATGGGAGCCATTACCTCCCTGCTTGGCACTCAGCATCAAGGGTTGGAATTGGGGGTTAAATCACCAAAAATGATTCCTGGGCACGGCCACAGCTGCTGCTCACTGCTCCCCTCACCTCCCAGGGGGTGATCCAAGGGTGATGGGTCAAATGCAGAGAATCATTTCGCCACACCTAGTGTGTGTGTGACAATCATTGCTACTTTAACTTTTCTAACTTTAACTAAAGGTGGCAGTATGAACAACGCCAAATATAGTGAAACCACACCAAACAACACTGTCATAAATATGTGCAATATAGTGAAACCACACTAAACAACACTGTCATAAACATGTGCCATATAGTGAAACCACACTAAACAACACTGTCATAAATATGTGCCATATAGTGAAACCACACTAAACAACACTGTCATAAATATGTGTCATATAGTGAAACCACACTAAACAACACTGTCATAAATATGTGCAATATAGTGAAACCACACTAAACAACACTGTCATAAATATGTGCCATATAGTGAAACCACACTAAACAACACTGTCATAAACATGTGCCATATAGTGAAACCACACTAAACAACACTGTCATAAACATGTGCCATATAGTGAAACCACACTAAACAACACTGTCATAAATATGTGCCATATAGTGAAACCACACTAAACAACACTGTCATAAACATGTGTCATATAGTGAAACCACACTAAACAACACTGTCATAAATATGTGCAATATAGTGAAACCACACTAAACAACACTATCATAAACATGTACCATATAGTGAAACCACACTAAACAACACTGTCATAAACATGTGCCATATAGTGAAACCACACTAAACAACACTGTCATAAATATGTGCCATATAGTGAAACCACACTAAACAACACTGTCATAAACATGTGTCATATAGTGAAACCACACTAAACAACACTGTCATAAATATGTGCAATATAGTGAAACCACACTAAACAACACTATCATAAACATGTACCATATAGTGAAACCACACTAAACAACACTGTCATAAACATGTGCCATATAGTGAAACCACACTAAACAACACTGTCATAAACATGTGTCATATAGTGAAACAACACTAAACAACACTGTCATAAATATGTGCCATATAGTGAAAACACACTAAACAACACTGTCATAAATATGTGCCATATAGTAAAACCACACTAAACAACACTGTCATAAACATGTGTCATATAGTGAAACCACACTAAACAACACTGTCATAAACATGTGCCATATAGTGAAACCACACTAAACAACACTGTCATAAACATGTGCCATATAGTGAAACCACACTAAACAACACTGTCATAAACATGTGCCATATAGTGAAACCACACTAAACAACACTGTCATAAACATGTGCCATATAGTGAAACCACACTAAACAACACTGTCATAAACATGTGCCATATAGTGAAACCACACTAAACAACACTGTCATAAACATGTGCCATATAGTGAAACCACACTAAACAACACTGTCATAAACATGTGCCATATAGTGAAACCACACTAAACAACACTGTCATAAACATGTGCCATATAGTGAAACCACACTAAACAACACTGTCATAAATATGTGCCATATAGTGAAACCACACTAAACAACACTGTCATAAACATGTGTCATATAGTGAAACCACACTAAACAACACTGTCATAAACATGTACCATATAGTGAAACCACACTAAACAACACTGTCATAAACATGTGCCATATAGTGAAACCACACTAAACAACACTGTCATAAACATGTGTCATATAGTGAAACAACACTAAACAACACTGTCATAAATATGTGCCATATAGTGAAACCACACTAAACAACACTGTCATAAACATGTGCCGTATAGTGAAACCACACCAAACAACACTGTCATAAATATGTGCCATATAGTGAAAACACACTAAACAACACTGTCATAAATATGTGCCATATAGTGAAACCACACTAAACAACACTGTCATAAACATGTGCCATATAGTGAAACCACACTAAACAACACTGTCATAAATATGTGCCATATAGCGAAACCACACTAAACAACACTGTCATAAACATGTGCCAGATAGTGAAACCACACTAAACAACACTGTCATAAACATGTGCCAGATAGTGAAACCACACTAAACAACACTGTCATAAACATGTGCCATATAGTGAAACCACACTAAACAACACTGTCATAAACATGTGCCATATAGTGAAACAACACTGTCATAAACATGTGCCATATAGTGAAACCACACTAAACAACACTGTCATAAACATGTGCCGTATAGTGAAACCACGCCAAACAACACTGTCATAAATATGTGCCATATAGTGAAAACACACTAAACAACACTGTCATAAATATGTGCCATATAGTGAAACCACACTAAACAACACTGTCATAAACATGTGCCATATAGTGAAACCACACTAAACAACACTGTCATAAATATGTGCCATATAGCGAAACCACACTAAACAACACTGTCATAAACATGTGTCATATAGTGAAACCACACTAAAAAACACTGTCATAAATATGTGCCATATAGTGAAACCATACTAAACAACACTGTCATAAACATGTGCCATATAGTGAAACCACACTAAACAACACTGTCATAAACATGTGCCATATAGTGAAACCACACTAAACAACACTGTCATAAACATGTGCCATATAGTGAAACCACACTAAACAACACTGTCATAAACATGTGCCATATAGTGAAACCACACTAAACAACACTGTCATAAACATGTGTCATATAGTGAAACCACACTAAACAACACTGTCATAAACATGTGCCATATAGTGAAACCACACTAAACAACACTGTCATAAACATGTGTCATATAGTGAAACCACACTAAACAACACTGTCATAAACATGTGCCATATAGTGAAACCACACTAAACAACACTGTCATAAATATGTGCCATATAGCGAAACCACACTAAACAACACTGTCATAAACATGTGCCAGATAGTGAAACCACACTAAACAACACTGTCATAAACATGTGCCAGATAGTGAAACCACACTAAACAACACTGTCATAAACATGTGCCATATAGTGAAACCACACTAAACAACATTGTCATAAACATGTGCCATATAGTGAAACAACACTGTCATAAACATGTGCCATATAGTGAAACCACACTAAACAACACTGTCATAAACATGTGCCGTATAGTGAAACCACGCCAAACAACACTGTCATAAATATGTGCCATATAGTGAAAACACACTAAACAACACTGTCATAAATATGTGCCATATAGTGAAACCACACTAAACAACACTGTCATAAACATGTGCCATATAGTGAAACCACACTAAACAACACTGTCATAAATATGTGCCATATAGCGAAACCACACTAAACAACACTGTCATAAACATGTGTCATATAGTGAAACCACACTAAACAACACTGTCATAAATATGTGCCATATAGTGAAACCACACTAAACAACACTGTCATAAATATGTGCCATATAGTGAAACCACACTAAACAACACTGTCATAAACATGTGCCATATAGTAAAACCACACTAAACAACACTGTCATAAACATGTGCCATATAGTGAAACCACACTAAACAACACTGTCATAAATATGTGCCATATAGTGAAACCACACTAAACAACACTGTCATAAATATGTGCAATATAGTGAAAACACACTAAACAACACTGTCATAAACATGTGCCATATAGTGAAACCACACTAAACAACACTGTCATAAACATGTGCCATATAGTGAAACCACACTAAACAACACTGTCATAAACATGTGCCATATAGTGAAACCACACTAAACAACACTGTCATAAACATGTGCCATATAGTGAAACCACACTAAACAACACTGTCATAAACATGTGCCATATAGTGAAACCACACTAAACAACACTGTCATAAGTATGTGCCATATAGTGAAACCACACTAAACAACACTGTCATAAACATGTGCCATATAGTGAAACCACACTAAACAACACTGTCATAAACATGTGCCATATAGTGAAACCACACTAAACAACACTGTCATAAACATGTGTCATATAGTGAAACCACACTAAACAACACTGTCATAAATGTGTGCCATATAGTGAAACCACACTAAACAACACTGTCATAAACATGTGCCATATAGTGAAACCACACTAAACAACACTGTCATAAGTATGTGCCATATAGTGAAACCACACTAAACAACACTAAAACGTGTGGTATCATCCAAAACTAATGTAAAGTATCAAAGAAGAGAAGAATAAGTGATTATTACATTTTAACAGAAGTGTAGATAGAACATGTTAAAACAGAAAATAAACAGATATTAACAGTAAATGAACAAGCGGACTAATAATCCATTTTTTACAGTTTGTCCCTCATAATGTGTACAAAATAATAGGTGTATAAATGACACAATATATGTCAGAAGACTAATTAGGAGTCTTTGTTTGTTTACTTACTACTAAAAGACAAGTTGTCTAGTATGTTCAACATTTTATTTAAGGACTAAATTACAATAATAAATGTTTCATCTACCCCAAGATTTTTTTGTTCAAATAAAGCCAATAATGAATTTTATTGTGATCCCCTTTATTTAGAAAAGTACCGAAATACTTTTGGTACCGGTACCAAAATATTGGTATCGGGACAACACTAATACACAGGCTTTTTGCCGATATCCGATTTTGTCCAACTCTTTAATTACCGATACCGATATCAACCGATATATGCAGTCGTGGATTTAACACATTATTATGCCTAATTTGGACAACCAGGTATGGTGAAGATAAGGTACTTTTTAAAAAAATTTTATAAAATAAGATAAATAAATTAAAAACATTTTCTTGAATAAAAAAGGAAGTAAAACAATATAAAAACAGTTACATAGAAACTAGTAATTAATGAAAATAAGTCAAATGAAGTGTTAAAGGTTAGTACCGGTACTATTAGTGGAGCAGCAGCACGCACAATCATGTGTGCTTACGGACTGTATCCCTTGCAGACTGTATTGCTATATATTTATATATAATGTAGGAACCACAATATTAATAACAGAAAGAAAACAACCCTTTTGTGTGAATGAGTGTAAATGGGGGAGGGAGGTTTTTTGGGTTGGTGCACTAATTGCAGAGGTGGGTAGTAACGCGCTACATTTACTCCGTTACATCTACTTGAGTAACTTTTGGGATAAATTGTACTTCTAAGAGTAGTTTTAATGCAACATACTTTTACTTTTACTTAAGTATATTTATAGAGAAGGAACGCTACTTTTACTCCGCTACTTTTACTCCGCTACTTTTATCTACATTCAGCTCGCTACTCGCTACTAATTTTTATCGATCTGTTAATGCACGCTTTGTTTGTTTTGGTCTGTCAGACAGACCTTCAAAGTGCCTGCCTTACTGGTGACGTTTCACTTCGTTCCACCAATCAGATGTAGTCACTGGTGACGTTGGACCAATCAAACAGAGCCAGGTGGTCACATGACCTGACTTAAACAAGTGTGGAAAACTTATTGGGGTGTTACCATTTAGTGGTCAATTGTACGGAATATGTACTGTACTGTGCAATCTACTAATAAAAGTTCCAATCAATCAATCAAAAGTGTGAAGGAAAAAAGATACTTTTTTATTTCAACCGTACATCCCGTCAAAAGCCTAAAAACTGACTGCACAGTTCCTGTCTTCACAATAAAAGTGCCCCTCCATCGCGCCTGCGCTTTCAAAACAAGAGTCTCCGAAAGCCAGCGCAAACAAGCTAGCAAGCTAAGGAGTTTGACGCCAATATATTTCTTGTAAAGTGTATAAAAAACGAATATGGAAGCTGGACAAATAAGATGCCAAAAACTCACCACTTTCATGTGGTATTAGACAGAAAGGAGGAACTTTTCTTCTCCTCCATTTGAAAACGTGGACGTTATCATCACTACTGTCTGATTACAATCAATGCAAGTCATCAGAATCAGGTAATACACCAACTTATATTCTTGTCTTCATGAAAGAAAGGAATCTATATGTTAAACATGCATGTATATTCATTAAAACACCTTTAACATGTAAACAAAAACAGCAAAATAAATACATATAAATTATATACTGTATATATCAATGTATATGTATGTATATATATATATATATATATATATATATATATATGAGTGTGTATGTTACTCATCAGTTACTCAGTACTTGAGTAGTTTTTTCACAACATACTTTTTACTTTTACTCAAGTAAATATTTGGGTGACTACTCCTTACTTTTACTTGAGTAATAAATCTCTAAAGTAACAGTACTCTTACTTGAGTACAATTTCTGGCTACTCTACCCACCTCTGACTAATTGTAAGTGTATCTTGTGTTTTTTATGTTGATTTATTAAAAAAAAAAAAATTGATACCGATAATAAAAAACCAATACCGATAATTTCCGATATTACATTTTAACGCATTTATCGGCCGATAATATAGGCAACCCGATATTATCGGACATCTCTAATACACACCCACTGGCAGAAATGTATATCGGCGCCTATGCATCTAATCAATGAATCAGAATACAACCACTCAGCAGTTTACCATCATTCAACTACATTTCCCAGAATGCTCGCGGTTTCCGGAAGTCACTGGCCAGCTGATTCAAATCCACAATTAAACAACATAGCACACAAATGTAACATTCAAAGCACACAACTAGTTTAGCACCGCCAGCAACATAGCAGTTAGCAGTAAAACATTATAAAGCTCAAACTTTGCAAACGCAACACAGTCAAAGCAGACAACATAAAAGCCACAAGAATAAAGATAAACTTTTTACCAGCTGGCTGTCAAAGATGTTGCGACGTGACGTCTCTGCATTGCCGCCATTTGCTTTTTTCAAACCACTTCCGGTCACGTGACCTGACATTTAAAGGGACAGTTTCTCTAAGAAGTACTTCCGGTCAGACCAACTCTGAGAAAACACAACACTTTTAAAAAAACACATTTTTTATAAACCTTTATTTATAAATTTCAACATTTACAAACAGTTGAGAAATAATAATCAAAGTAAGTACAAAAACAGTACAAAACAGCGCCAGGGGGTTGTAAATTCAAATTAACTAAAGATAGAATGCAATATATATATATATATATATATATATATATATAAAAATTAGATTTTAAATAGATTCAGGCGGGTGGCAGTTAAACCAATTCGGAAATATATATACATAGTTAAATGTTGTTACCCACATACGAAAAACGAGCAGGCACCTGCAGCATATGCCACAACAGAAGAAAAAAAAAAAAAGAGATGGACACTTTTACGGAGCGGAGAAGGGACGCCTCGCCGGGGTCCGGGACCGAGGCCCCTTCCCCCGAGAGGGCCCCACCGGGAGCCGTAGCTGAGGCGATCCGCGAGAAGGGCCCGACGCACGTCCAGGGTCACCACCGCGCCCACCGCACCGACACCCCGCCTCGTCCGCCTTCGCCGCGGCCGGCGTCACGCGCAGCAGGTAAGCAGCTTACCTGCCCGCCACCCCCGTGGCCGGGGGCTCGTAACAGGGGTCACTCCGCGCGCTCCGCCCGCGCAGCTTACCTGCCCGCCACCCCTGTTGCCGGGGGCGCGTAACAGGGGTCACTCCGCGCGCAGTGCGCTCACGAAAGGGGTGGGGCTCACCCTGGTTGATATAGACAGCAGCTAGGACGGTGGCCATGGAAGTTGGAACCCGCTAAGGAGTGTGTAACAACCCACCTGCCGAATCAACTAGCCCTGAAAATGGATGGCGCTGGAGCGTCGGGCCCATATACCCGGCCGTCGCCGGCAGCGAGACTCCAAGCGCGGCTCCCATATGATTGCGCACTGGTGTGCGTCTGGGTCGTGACAGCGTGGCACGCGAATGTCTGTGCTGCATTGGATCAGTCTCCTTTCTTTAACAGGCAAAAGCTTTATAACCTCACTAATGCCTTGCATCGTCTATATTAGATATATAACAACGGGCGGGTGCGGGCGGATGGCGGGCGGATGCGGTTCTGATCAAATGTTAGATCGGGTGGATTGCGGATGGTTGACGACTTTCTGATGCGGTTGCGGATGAAATAATTGCCTATCCGCGCATCTCTAATAGGCTCACTCAATTTCAGAAAATAACTTAAATTTGGAACACAGCATCATAGTTTTCACAGCTTTTTGCTTGTTAGAGGTAGAGAGTGTTTTAACGTAGAATTCTAATTCTTTTTTAAAGGCACAAAAAACAGGTCGGGTATTGAGGAACTTACATTTATGAATATAAAACTTAGCCAATAGTATCATGAGGTTGCAAATGTAAAATTCCTTTTCAAATTGTTTTTCATACAGTGTAAATCCAAATAGCAAGTCTTTAAAACAAAGCACAAATTTGTCATGAATATTGTCCAGGATGAAGCGACAGATGCAGAAAACACAACACTTGGCTCTTTTGGACCCAACAGTGTCGTAGGTCAAAAATTATAAATATAAAAAAACCATGTTTTTAAAGGGCATGAAACAAAAGTTATAACTGACAAATAGATCTAAAGTTGACTTAAGCGTTAAAAGAAAAGTGACTTATTTTTAAAACTTCTATGAATTTTTTTAAACTGTCATTGATCAAAAAATCAAAATCAATGTAAGGGACAAGCAGTAGAAATAACTGGATGGATGGTAATGAATTATTGACCCATTTAAGGCTCCAATGACTTCACATCAAATATTCCACTTTAAAATATTTTTTGGGAGAAATATTGCATTTAGTGTTTTTCATGTTTAAAAATAAATAAATAAAAGATTTCTATGACAAAATGGGTATAAAACAAACAAATTACAAACACTTTTTTTAAAAGTAATACTTAGATCAAAAGTTGACTTAAGCGTTAAAAGAAACAAGAAAAAGTGACTCATTTTTAAAACTTTTATGAAGGCATCCTTTTTTTTTTTTTTTTTTTTAATCTGTCATTGATCAAAAAATCAAAATCAATGTAAGGGACAAGCGGTAGAAATGGATGGATGGATGGTAATTAATTATCGACCCATTTAAAGCTCCAATGACTTCACATCAAATATTCCACTTTAAAATATGTTTTGAGGGAAATATTGCATTTAGTGTTTTTCATGTTTAAAAATAAGTAAATAAATGATTTCTATGACAAAATGGGTATAAAACAAACAAATTAAAAACACCTTTTTTTTTTTCAAAGTAATACTTATCAACAAAAAGATCTGAAGTTAATCTACAGACTTAAGCTTTAAAAGTTAAACGTTTGTCTTATTTTTAACACTATTATGAGTGGGTACCTTTTGGATCCCCAATTTTAGTGACATTTGTATTTTTAAAGACAAAAAATGGAATCAAAGTTATATATAAAAAAGAGCCAGCTTATGTAGCCGAGGATCGGACCACCAAGCGCCCTGCCCTCGGCTGCCGCCCAGCTCACACTGCACCCGACCTCTATGACCCCTGCGGTGAGCCCATTGGAGGGGGGACCCACGTTGCCTCTTCGGGCTGTGCCCGGCCGGGCCCCATGGGGACTGGCCCGGCCACCAGGCGCTCGCCATCGTGCCCCACCTCCGGGCCTGGCTCCAGAGGGGGGCCCCGGTGACCCGCGTCCGGGCGAGGGAAATCTGGGTCCTTTGTTTTTGTTCTTCATCGAGGTCTTCGAGCTGCTCTTTGTCTGATCCCTCACCTAGGACCAGTTTGCCTTGGGAGACCCTACCAGGGGGCATAGAAACCCCCGGACAACATAGCTCCTAGGATCATTGGGACACGCAAACTCCTCTACCACGGTAAGGTGGCAGCTCAGAGGTCACGGAGGCAAAAACTCGGACATGGGAGGAGTTTGGGGAGGCCATGGAAAAAGACTTCCGGCAGGCTTCGAAGCAATTCTGGACCACCATCCGCCGCCTCAGGAAGGGGAAGCAGTGCAGTGTCAACAACGTGTATGGTGGGGATGGTGCTCTGCTGACCTCGACTGCGGATGTTGTGGATCGGTGGAGGGAATACTTCGAAGACCTCCTCAATCCTACCAGCACGTCTTCCTATGAGGAAGCAGGGCCTGGGGAATCTGTGGTGGGCTCTCCTATTTCTGAGGTTGCCGAGGTAGTTAAAAAGCTCCTCGGTGGTAAGGCCCCGGGGGTGGATGAGATCCGCCCGGAGTTCCTTAAGGCTCTGGATGTTGTGGGGCTGTCTTGGTTGACAAGACTCTGCAACATCGCGTGGACATCGGGGGCGGTACCTCTGGATTGGCAGACCGGGGTGGTGGTTCCTCTCTTTAAGAAGGGGAACCGGAGGGTGTGTTCCAACTATCGTGGGATCACACTCCTCAGCCTTCCCGGTAAGGTCTATTCAGGTGTACTGGAGAGGAGGCTACGCCGGATAGTCGAACCTCGGATTCAGGAGGAACAGTGTGGTTTTCTTCCTGGTCGTGGAACTGTGGACCAGCTCTATACTCTCGGCAGGGTCCTTGAGGGTGCATGGGAGTTTGCCCAACCAGTCTACATGTGCTTTGTGGACTTGGAGAAGGCATTCGACCGTGTACCCCGGGAAGTCCTGTGGGGAGTGCTCAGAGAGTATGGGGTAACGGACTGTCTTATTGTGGCAGTTCGCTCCCTATATAATCAGTGCCAGAGCTTGGTCCGCATTGCCGGCAGTAAGTCGGACACGTTTCCAGTGAGGGTTGGACTCCGCCAAGGCTGCCCTTTGTCACCGATTCTGTTCATAACCTTTATGGACAGAATTTCTAGGCGCAGTCAGGGCGTTGAGGGGATCTGGTTTGGTGGCTGCAGGATTAGGTCTCTGCTATTTGCAGATGATGTGGTCCTGATGGCTTCTTCTGGCCAAGATCTTCAGCTCTCACTGGATCGGTTCGCAGCCGAGTGTGAAGCGACTGGGATGGGAATCAGCACCTCCAAGTCCGAGTCCATGGTTCTCTCCCGGAAAAGGGTGGAGTGCCATCACTTGGGGAGGAGATCTTGCCCCAAGTGGAGGAGTTCAAGTACCTCGGAGTCTTCACGAGTGGGGGAAGAGTGGATCGTGAGATCGACAGGTGGATCGGTGCGGCATCTTCAGTAATGCGGACGCTGTATCGATCCGTTGTGGTGAAGAAGGAGCTGAGCCGGAAGGCAAAGCTCTCGATTTACCGGTTGATCTACGTTCCCATCCTCACCTATGGTCATGAGCTTTGGGTCATGACCGAAAGGACAAGATCACGGGTACAAGCGGCCGAAATGAGTTTCCTCCGCCAAGTGGCGGGTCTCTCCCTTAGAGATAGGGTGAGAAGCTCTGTCATCCGGGAGGAGCTCAAAGTAAAGCCGCTGCTCCTCCACATCGAGAGGAGCCAGATGAGGTGGTTCGGGCATCTGGTCAGAATGCCACCCGAACGCCTCCCTAGGAAGGTGTTTCGGGCACGTCCGACCGGTAGGAGGCCACGGGGAAGACCCAGGACACGCTGGGAAGACTATCTCTCCCGGCTGGCCTGGGAACGCCTCGGGATCCCCCGGGAGGAGCTGGACGAAGTGGCTGGGGAGAGGGAAGTCTGGGCTTCCCTGCTTAAGCTGCTGCCCCCGCGACCCGACCTCGGATAAGCGGAAGAAGATGGATGGATGGATGGATATATAAAAAAGTATATTGTAAAAAAAACAAAAGATAAACAATAACAAGTTATAATCAACTAATTGATCTGAAGTTTAACTACAGACTTAGAATTTTATTGGGATTTTTTCTAAAAAAAAAAATGTTACTGCTCTAAATATTCCAATCAATGTTATGAATTATTGACATAATCAAGGCTACAAGTACTTCTCATCAAATATTCCACTTTGATATATTTTTGGGGTGAAATATTGCATATTTTGAGTGTTTGCCATACAAAAACAACTTTCTTATGACAAAAAGGGCATTAAACAATAATAATAGAAAAAAAAACATAAAAAAAATAAAAACTTATAATCGAAAAATAAATCTGAAGTTAATCGAGGGAATTAAGCTTTAAAAGTATGACTTATTTTTAACACTTGGCTCTTTTGGATCTAACAATGTCATTGGTAAAAAATTTAATATATAAAAAAAACATGTTTTGTAAAGGGCATAAAACAAAACCAAAGTTATAACTGACGAATAGATATAAAGTTGATCTCGAGACTTAAGAAGTGAAAGTAAAAATAATAAAGAAGTGACTTATTTTACAAATTTTATGAATATGGCCTTTTTTTTTTTTTTTTTTTAATTGTCAGTAATCAAAGAATAAAATCAATGATTTAAATTTTGACCTATTTAAGGCTCCAATTCTTTCGCATCTAATATTCCACTTTGAATGTTTTAAGGGGAAAATATTGCATATTTAAAAAAAAAAAAAATGACATTAAACGTAATAAAAGAAAGAAATGTTTTACTTTGTATCAACAGATAGACCTGAAGTTGATCTAGACATAAAGTTGATCTCGAGACTTAAGAAGTGAAAGTAAAAATAATAAAAAAGTGACTTATTTTTAAAACTTTTATGAATCTGGCTTTTTTTTTAAACTGTCAATAATCAAAAAATAAAATCAATTATTTAAATTTTGACCTATTTAAGGCTCCAATTATTTCACATCAAATATTCCAGTATGAATGTTTTAAGGGGAAAATATTGTATATTTAGAAGAAAAAAATTACATTAAACGTAAAAAAAAAAAAGAAATGTTTTACTTTGTATCAACAGAAAAAATCAAATCAAAGAAAAAAGGCCAGATTCATAAAAGTTTTAAAAATAAACTTTTATGAATCTGGCCTTTTTTCTTTTCTTTTTTTTTCAAACTCTCAATAATCAAAAAATACAAATCAATGATTTAAATGTTGACCTATTTAAGGCTCCAATTATTTCACATCAAATATTCCACTTTGAATGTTTTAAGGGGAACATATTGCATATTTTGAAAAAAAAAAGAAGAAAAAAAAGACATTAAACGTTTTACTTTGTATCAACAGATAGACCTGAAGTTGATCTAGAGATCCAAGTGTTGAATAATAAAATAATAATTATATATGACATAATTTGAACCTTTTTATGACTGGGACCCTACCTGGACCAAACCCATTGGGTTGAGTTTTTCCTTGCCTTGATGTGGGATCTCAGCCCAGGATGTCGTTATGGCTTGTGCAGCCCTTTGAGACACTCGTGATTAAGGGCTATATAAATAAACATTGATTGATTGATTGAAACTTGAGGGGAGCCCTAAAAGACAAAAAAACTGTATTTTGTGAAAATGGCTGCGTGCTTTCCTTTCTCCGTGTGCGAGCCTCAGTGGAACAAGTCTGGACGCTCCTGCTCCAAAACATAACTCTGCATCTCCAACGGGGGTCAGTCGCTTTACGGACGAGCTGACTACATTCCAAAAAAAAAAGCAACGCTGTGGGACGGCAGCTGCCCCGAGCACAGAGCCTGAGGGGTGAAGTTCTCAGCCTCAACAAAAGGAGCTCCTGTCCTTCGCCACAAACACAAACCATCATCTGCTTAACCTTTGACCTGTGCCCTTCCCGAGGATTCGTCCCTTTTTGTGTCCCCTGTGGAAAAAAGCAGGGATGGATTATGACGAGGTTGAGCGTGTTGGTGCAGACATCTCCCATTAAGTTGACCTCAAGCTTCTTTCCCTTCCTTTATTTATATTCCACTCCTTTTCCACGGCCCCTGCCTGCAGATCTGCACACACCTTCTAATAATCACACACTCATAAAGCACTTCATGACATTTCATGCGAGAATACATGATCACACCTTTGCATTTCACCCAAGTAGGGTGGCCGTTCACATTCCAACCGATACGGTACCAATTCCAAGTACCGTATTTTCCGCACTATTAGCTGCACCTAAAAACCACAAATTTACTCAAAAGCTGACAGTGCGGCTTATAACCCGGTGCGCTTTATATATGGATTAATATTAAGATTCATTTTCATAAAGTTTCGGTCTCGCAACTACGGTAAACAGCCGCCATCTTTTTTCCCCGTAGAAGAGGAAGTGCTTCTTCTTCTACGCAAGCAACCGCCAAGGTAAGCACCCGCCCCCATAGAACAGGAAGCGCTTCTTCTTCTACTGTAAGCAACCACCCGCCCGCGTAGAAGAAGAAGAAGAAGAGCGCGGATATTACGTTTCATTTCCTTTGTGTGTTTACATCTGTAAAGACCACAAAATGGCTCCTACTAAGCGACAGGTTTCCGGTTCATGAAAAGACGCAATCTCTCCATCCGCACACGGACTACTATTTCACAGCAACTGCCTAAAGACTATCAAGAAAAGCTGGCTACTTTCCGTGCATATTGTAAAAACAAGATAGCTGAAAAAAAGATCCGGCCAGAGAACATTATCAACATGGACGAGGTTCCACTGACTTTTGATATTCCTGTGAACCGCACTGTGGATACAACGGGAGCACGTACGGTGAATATTCGCACCACAGGGAATGAGAAGTCATCCTTCACTGTGGTTCTAGCTTGCCATGCTAATGGCCAGAAACTTCCACCCATGGTGATATTCAAAAGGAAGACCTTGCCAAAAGAGACCTTTCCAGCCGGCGTCATCATAAAAGCTAACTCGAAGGGATGGATGGATGAAGAAAAGATGAGCGAGTGGTTAAGGTAAGTTTACGCGAAGAGGCCGGGTGGCTTTTTTCACGCAGCTCCGTCCATGTTGATATACGACTCCATGCGCGCCCACATCACGCTGGTTTTAAATATATTATTAAAGTTTGACTGACCTATCTGACTGTTTTTTTGACATTCCTTTAGCGCAGTTAGATGCGGCTTATAACACGGGGCGGCTTATAGGTGGACAAAGTTTTGAAATATGCCGTTCATTGAAGGCGCGGCTTTTAACCCAGGGCGGCTTATGGTGCGGAAAATACGGTACTTGGGAATCGATACCAGTAACTTTTTTGTGTTGATAAATATTAATTATGTTTGATAATAAGTTAGACACAATATATGACTATTAATTAAATGCAAATGTGCTGACACTCGTGATATCGCCCTGTCTCTGCTTTGTCTGCGTCACGGTACTCGATGTTCGCCCTTGGCAGTCAGCAGGCCGATTCTGGAAACCAACACTGATACGAGACGACTGGCTTTGCACAGATAGAAAAAGTACAACTTCGGCACAATTGATAATAACTATAGCAACGGCCCTTAAGCATAAGAGTTGTGTGATAACATATACATAATTATTCTAAAATTCTCCAGCACCAACCGCAACCCCGAAAGGGACAAGCGGTAGAAAATGGATGGATAAAATATTTTTTTTAAAATATAACAACATTTAAAAATGAGCTGATGTAGATAACTGCTGTCCAGTTGTTATAGTTTGCTGTCTTTTTTTATCATCATATCATTTGCAAGTGTGACATTAGGTTGCAAGTCCAAGACGTTAAATGGCAGTAGTGTATATATAATGGCCTGTTGTGCCCCAAAAAGTGTTTATACTGTAAGTATTGTACTTATTACTAGGGCTGTGAATCTTTGGGCACCACGCCATTTGATTGGATTCTTGGGTGTAAAGATCCGATTAAGAATCCATTCTCCATTCAAAGTCGGTACTTTTTTTTTTTTTAATAACATTGTGTGCCAGTTCTATGATGAACTACATTCCTCCATTAAATAGATCAACATCTGTGATGCATTTCTATATTACTTAATTGTATTGTAAATATTTATTTGGGACACGTTAAAAATAAGAAAAATGAAACAAAAAAAAACCCAAAATGTGATGTTTTGAACATGTTTACAGCTACAATGTTGACACTTTCACATTCCAACATGTCGGAAAAAGGAGTAGGAAGAAGCAGAACTCACTTTCAGTCCGCAACCTTCTGGAAAAAAAAAAGCTCCAGCAAATCCTTGACTTGTGCTGTTTTTGCATCGTTCAAATTTAACTATCGATCTGCCAAGATAGCAACAAATCACGTGTGTTTGCCTACAGCCTGACCAAAATGACATATATGCTAATTAGCCATTTAATAGGAATGTCTAATTAATTATATGCAAATGAGACAGGGCCATAATGGGATAGGTTTGATATGGGGATGGACGGCTGTTGAACATCCTGGAGGAAGCTGGCGGATTTGACCACACACACACACACGTTCACACACGCACACACACACACACACACACACACACATGCACAGACGCACACACACATACACACACACGCACACACACGCAGGAAATCAATTTGGTTAATTGTCAAATATGCAAACATGCAAATTGAAGTCATGCTTCGCCTTGACCGCTGCACCTAGCCAAACGTCCCTGGAGCACACACACACACACACACGCACACACACACACACACACACACACACACACACACACACACACACACACACACACACACACACACACACACACACACACTGTGCTCTTATCTGATCAGGCCTTTAATGTGGTTGCTATTCAGTCGTGTGTCCTGTGACACAATGTCTGCCACTAATGACCAATTCCCTTGATGACACAGAATAGAAGGTGCCGGCACATGCAGGCTGTATAGAAGGTGCAGGCTGTATAGAAGGTGCAGGCACATGCAGGCTGTATAGAAGGTGCTGGCACATGCAGGCTGTATAGAAGGTGCAGGCTGTATAGAAGGTGCTGGCACATGCAGCCTGTATAGAAGGTGCTGGCACATGCAGGCCCACAGTGACAACCTTACCGCCAAGTTCGCCGACGATACCACAGTGGTCGGGCTCATCTCCAGGGGTGACGAGGCTGCCTACAGAGAGGAGGTCCTGAAGCTGACGGCCTGGTCTTCGGAGAACAACCTCGCTCTCAACACCAGCAAGACCAGAGAGATCATCGTCGACTTCAGGAGGAGCAGCACCGACCCTGCCCCCCTCTACATCAACGGCGAGCGTGTAGAGAGGGTCCACACCTTCAGGTACCTTGGAGTCCACATCTCTAATGACTTCTCCTGGACAGTCAACACCACATCAATCATCAAGAAGGCTCAGCAGAGGCTACACTTCCTGAGAGTCCTCGGGAAGTACAACCTGAAGCCTGACCTGCTGCTGACCTTCTACCGCTCGTCCATCGAGAGCCTGCTGACCTACTGTATTACGGTATGGTACGGCAGCTGCACTGCAGCAGACAGGGAGAGGCTGCAAAGAGTGGTCAAGACGGCTCAGAAGATCATCGGCCGCCCTCTCCCCTCTCTGACGGACATCTACACCTCCCGCTGCCTCAACAGAGCCAGTGCCATCATCAAGGACAGCACCCACCCTGGCTCTGACCTGTTCCACCTGCTGCCCTCTGGGAAGCGCTACAGGTGCATTCAAACCAAAACAAACAGGCTAAAGAACAGCTTCTTCCCCAGGGCCATAACCATCCTGAACGGACTGCCCCATTGTCCCTCATAACTGCCTTCTCTTCGGTGCAATAACCCATTCCACCAACCACCCTGTTTTTGTTTTGTTTTTTCATGTATATATTCATTTCACACCATATTCATTGCACTTCTACATTTTTTATATTTCTATATATTTGCACATTGTTTTCCTAGCATGCACACATCGCACTGTATGGAATGGCCTCAATCTCGTTACCTTGCGTAATGACAATAAAGCTGATTCTGATTCTGATTCTGATTCTATAGAAGGTGCTGGCACATTCAGGCTGTATAGAAGGTGCAGGCGCATGCAGGTTGTATAGAAGGTGCAGGCTGTATAAAAGGTGCAGGCTGTATAGAAGGTGCTGGCACATGCAGGCTGTATAGAAGGTGCAGGTTGTATAAAAGGCGCAGGCTGTATAGAAGGTGCAGGTTGTATAAAAGGCGCAGGCTGTATAGAAGGTGCAGGCACATGCAGGCTGTATAGAAGGTGCTGGCACATGCAGGCTGTATAGAAGGTGCAGGCTGTATAGAAGGTGCAGGCACATGTGGAAGTGATGCTAGCCACCATCCAACAGTCTGACTGTGCACCACTTTGAAAATTGCCTTTCAATCAACACTCCCGTCGACGGCGTCTATTTGTCGACTGACGACACGAGGTCATGACCTGACACGAGGTCACAAACTGACACGAGGTCACGACCTGACACTACGCTTGGCCTTCTCGTCCCCGCAACATGTTGCACCGATCCGGCGTCAAATACACAAACCGTCCCCTTTTCCCGTCTTTGCGGTGAAAGTTAATTGAATTTGTATGCTAATGAAGGCTGTGCATAGCTAACGAGCTCAGTGTGGGAGCCATTAACACGCTGAATGATTGTGATGCCCGGGGCCACAGTCACCTATAGGAACACAGAATGACACACATGAAGACATTATGGCTTCATCTGCATGACGTACACTCCTGTCTCTGCCAAGGATGTTTGGGGGAGAAAGAAAGAAGCGCTCTAGAATTAATAAAGACATGGGGGGTTTACTCACGGGGCCACTTGTTCCACTGTAAAGGATGTTTGGGGTATAAAGAAAAAAGTGTGGGGAAAAAAAAGCAGTCCAAAAAAATAAATAAAATACAATTGATTTTACGCACTTGGCCACTTGTTCCTCTTTAAAGGGTGTTTGAGGGATAAAGAAAAAAGTGTTAAAAAAGAGCAGTCAAAAAAATAAAATAAAATAAAAAATAAAAGTTTTACGCACCAGACCACTTGTAAAAGATGTTTGGTAAACAAAGAAAGAATTGTGGTAAAAAAATAAAATAAAGTAAAAAATAAAAAAAAATTACGGTTTCACGCACTTACTCCACTTTAAAGGATGTTTGGGGTGTAAAGAAAGAAAAGTGTTAAGAAAAAGTGGTCCAAAAAAAAAATGCACGGGGCCACTTGTTCACTGTAAAGGATGTTTGAGGTATAAGAAAGAAATAAGGCAGCTCAGTCGCCAGAATTTAACCGTGAAAAAAATACACATTTTTTACAGTAATGCACTGTAAAACCAACCGTAGATCTTACAGTAAAAAAACAGAATTTTACAGTAAAGATAACAGTCTACATCCATTTTTTCTTTTTTTTTTTTTACAGTGCATTACTGTAAAAGGGGAAAAAGGTACTATTTTGTGGTTAAAAAAAAACTAAAAAAAAACTTGCAGCTCAGTCGCCAGAATTTTACTGTAAAAATAACAGTGGTACCGATTTGTGTAATTGACAGTAATTAACTGCAAAAACAACAACAACAGCAGATATTATGGTAAAAAAAGAACTAGCAGCTCAGTTGCCAGAAACGGTAAAAATACATTAAAAAAAATACAGTAAAGTTCAATGTACTGAAAAAACAACCGTAGATTTTACAGTAAAAAAAAACAACCTGCCAGCTCACTCTCCCAAATTTTACCGTGAAATAAAAGTGGTCACGTTTTTCAATTTACAGTAATGCACTGTAAAAACAATGCATGTAGACTTTACAGTAATGTACTGTGAAAACAACAACCGGAGCTGTTACGGTAAAAAGTGTCAACTGAGTTTCCAGAATCAGAATGGGACGGTTTTTGACTTTACAGTAATGCACTATAAAAACAACAGCCATAGATTTTACGTACAAAAATAGGCAGCTCAGTCGCCTGAATTTAACCGTAAAAATACCAGTGATACCAACTGTTGTTTTACAGTAATGCACTGTAAAACCAACCCTAGATCTTACAGTAAAAAAACAGTTGCCAGAATTTTACAGTAAAGATAACAGTCTACGTCCGTTTTTTATTTATTTTTTTTATTTTTTTACAGTGCATTACTGTAAATGGAGGAAAAGGTACCACTTTGTGGTAAAAAAAAAAATATATATATATATATATATCTTGCAGCTTAGTCACCAGAATTTTACTGTAAAAATAACAGTGGTACCGATTTGCGTATTTTACAGTAATTAACTGTAAAAACAACACCCACAGATATTATGGTAAAAAAACAACAACTAGCAGCTCAGTTGCCAGAAACTGTAAAAATACATTTTAAAAAACACAGTAAAGTTCAATGTAATGTAAAAATAACAGTAGATTTTACAGTAAAAAAAAACTGCCAGCTCATTCTCCCAAATTTTACCGTGAAATAAAAGTGGTCACGTTTTTCAATTTACAGTAATGCACTGTAAAACCAACCCTAGATCTTACAGTAAAAAAACAGTTGCCAGAATTTTACAGTAAAGATAACAGTCTACGTCCGTTTTTTTTTGTTTTTTTTTACAGTGCATTACTGTAAATGGGAAAATAGGTACCACTTTGTGGTAAAAAAAAAAAAAAAATACCTTGCAGCTCAGTCGCTAGAATTTTACTGTAAAAAAAACAGTGGTACCGATTTGTGTATTTTACAGTAATTAACTGTAAAAACAACAACCACAGATATTATGGTAAAAAAACAACTAGCAGCTCAGTTGCCAGAAACTGTAAAAATAAATACAAAAAACTACGGTAAAGTTCAATGTAATGTAAAAACAACCGTAGATTTTACAGTAAAAAAAACCTGTCAGTTCAGTCGCCAGAATTTTTCCAGAAACATAACTGGTGAAGTTTTTACTTTGACAGTAATGCACTGTAAAAAACCATTGCCGATTTTACAGTAAAAATAAAACTGCCATCACTCTCCCAAATTTTACCGTGAAATAAAAGTGGTCACGTTTTTCAATTTACAGCAATGCACTGTAAAAACAAGGCATGTAGATTTTACAGTAATGTACTGTGAAAACAACAACCGGAGCTGTTACGGTAAAAAATGGCAACTGAGTTTCCAGAATCAGAATAGGACGGTTTTCGACTTTACAGTAATGCACTGTAAAACCAACCCTAGATCTTAGAGTAAAAAAAACAGTTGCCAGAATTTTACAGTAAAGATAACAGTCTATGTCCGTTTTTTATTTTATTTTTTATTTTTTTTACAGTGCATTACTGTAAATGGGGGAAAAGGTACCACTTTGTGGTAAAAAAAAAAAAAATCTTGCATTTTAGTCACCAGAATTTTACTGTAAAAATAACAATGGTACCGATTTGTGTATTTTACAGTGTTTAACTGTAAAAACAACACCCACAGATATTATGGTGAAAAAAAACAACTAGCAGCTCAGTTGCCAGAAACTGTAAAATTAAATTTTAAAAAATACAGTAAAGTTCAATGTACTGTAAAAACAACAGTAGATTTTACAGTAAAAAAAAAACTGCCAGCTCATTCTCCCAAATTTTACCGTGAAATAAAAGTGGTCACGTTTTTCAATTTACAGTAATGCACTGTAAAACCAACCCTAGATCTTGCAGTAAAAAAAACAGTTGCCAGAATTTTACAGTAAAGATAACAGTCTACGTCCGTTTTTTTTTGTTTTTTTTACAGTGCATTACTGTAAATGGGGAAATAGGTACCACTTTGTGGTAAAAAAAAACAAAAAAACAAAACCTTGCAGCTCAGTCGCCAGAATTTTACTGTAAAAATAACAGTGGTACCGATTTGTGTATTTTACAGTAATTAACTGTAAAAACAACAACCACAGATATTATGGTAAAAAAACAACTAGCAGTTTAGTTGCCAGAAACTGTAAAAATAAATACAAAAAACTACGGTAAAGTTCAATGTAATGTAAAAACAACCGTAGATTTTACAGTAAAAAAAACCTGTCAGTTCAGTCGCCAGAATTTTTCCAGAAACATAACTGGTGAAGTTTTTACTTTGACAGTAATGCACTGTAAAAAACCATTGCCGATTTTACAGTAAAAATAAAACTGCCATCACTCTCCCAAATTTTACCGTGAAATAAAAGTGGTCACGTTTTTCAATTTACAGCAATGCACTGTAAAAACAAGGCATGTAGATTTTACAGTAATGTACTGTGAAAACAACAACCGGAGCTGTTACGGTAAAAAATGGCAACTGAGTTTCCAGAATCAGAATAGGACGGTTTTCGACTTTACAGTAATGCACTGTAAAAACAATGCATGTAGATTTTACAGTAATGCACTGTAAAAAAAAACAACGCAGATCTTACAGTAAAAAAACAGTCGTAGACTGTAAGTCACCAGAAGTTTCTACTGCATGTCCCCCTCGGGGGCCCTGGAGCCTATCCCAGCTCTGTTGCCAGAAGTTTACAGTAAAAACAAGAGTAATACAGTTTTTCCATCAACAATAATGCAATGCAAAAAAAAAAAAAACTTTGTCAGAATTTAACTTTCAAATTTCGATGGGGAAGTTTTCCGATTGAGATTTTAGGATAAAACTGGCAGCTCACTCGCTGGAACCATGACAATAACCATGGTAACGCTTTTCAATTTACAGTAAAAACATAATTGTAGATTTTACCGTAAAAAAACAAACACAAAAAAATCTCTTTTTTTTCTCTTTATAGTAATTTGGTCCAAAAAGTCACTGTAAATGTACACATGAAATCACATTTATTTGTGTGTTTACGCTTCCGGCCAGAGGTGGGTAGAGTAGCCAGAAATTGTACTCAAGTAAGAGTACTGTTACTTTAGAGATGTATTACTCAAGTAAAAGTAAGGAGTAGTCACCCAAATATTTACTTGAGTAAAAGTAAAAAGTATGTTGTGAAAAAACTACTCAAGTACTGAGTAACTGATGAGTAACATATACACACACACACACACATATATATATATATATATATATATATATATATATATAAATATATATACATACATTGATATATACAGTATATAATTTATATTTATTTATTTTGCCGTTTTTGTTTACATGTTAAAGGTGTTTTAATGAATATACATGCATGTTTAACACATATAGATTCCTTTCTTTCATGAAGACAAGAATATAAATTGGTGTATTACCTGATTCAGATGACTTGCATTGATTGTAATCAGACAGTAGTGATGATAACGTCCACGTTTTCAAATAGAGGAGGAAAAAAGTTCCTCCTTTCTGTCTAATACCACATGAAAGTGGTTGGTTTTTGGCTTCTTATTTGTCCAGCTTCCATATTCGTTTTTATACACTTTACAAGAAATACATTGGCGACAAACTCCGTAGCTTGCTAGCTTGTTTGCACTGGCTTTCGGAGACTCTTATTTTGAAAGCGCAGGCGCGATGGAGCGGCACTTTTATTGTGAAGACAGGAACTGTGCAGTCAGTCTTTAGGCTTCTGACGGGATGTACGGTTGAAATAAAAAATGGTCTTTTTTCCTTCACACTTTTGATTGATTGATTGGAACTTTTATTAGTAGATTGCACAGTACAGTACATATTCCGTACGATTGACCACTAAATGGTAACACCCCAATACGTTTTTCAACTTGTTTAAGTCAGGTCATGTGACCGCCTGGCTCTGTTTGATTGGTCCAACGTCACCAGTGACTGCATCTGATTGGTGGAACGGAGTGAAACGTCACCAGTAAGGCAGGCACTTTGAAGGTCTGTCTGACAGACCAAAACAAACAAAGCGTGCATTAACAGATCGATAAAAATTAGTAGCGAGTAGCGAGCTGAATGTAGATAAAAGTAGCGGAGTAAAAGTAGCGTTTCTTCTCTATAAATATACTCAAGTAAAAGTAAAAGTATGTTGCATTAAAACTACTCTTAGAAGTACAATTTATCCCAAAAGTTACTCAAGTAGATGTAACGGAGTAAATGTAGCGCGTTACTACCCACCTCTGCTTCCGGCATATTCTGTCAGAATAAGAGCAGCACCAAGACAGCCTGGAAGTGTAAATCCTCATCTGAAAGACATTTTTAAAGGTGCCCAGGCAGGATTAGCCAATTTCCTTCTTGAAGGTTCAGGGAAAAAAAAACAACCTGACTCAGCTTCAGATTAGTGCTGATGCTCATCTCTAATAACTAATCTGCGCCTCAAGTCTCATTTGGAGATTAACCCCCCGCGGTGTCGCACTCGCTCAGACTCCAATGTTTTCAAGAGATAAAAAGAAAAAAAAGCGAGGAACCTCTCAGAGTGGAACGTAGGCGAATAAGTGGGGGACATCATGTCTCAGTTCCTGGAACACACATGAGTCACCTTTGGTGAGGCACTGAAGGGAACAAGCAGGCTGAAAGTCTTCCTGCAGACAAATCAATCTGCAAACATCAGGACCAGCTCCATGTTGGAGACCGTCCTTTGACCAGGCCTCATCAGGCTAACTAACTCAACCACGAGGCCTCATCAGGCTAACTAACTCAACCACGAGGCCTCATCAGGCTAACTAACTCAACCACGAGGCCTCATCAGGCTAACTAACTTAACCACCAGGCCTCATCAGGCTAACTAACTCAACCACGAGGCCTCATCAGGCTAACTAACTCAACCACGAGGCCTCATCAGGCAAACTAACTTAACCACCAGGCCTCATCAGGCTAACTAACTCAACCACGAGGCCTCATCAGGCAAACTAACTTAACCACCAGGCCTCATCAGGCTAACTAACTCAACCACGAGGCCTCATCAGGCTAACTAACTCAACCACGAGGCCTCATCAGGCTAACTAACTTAACCGCCAGGCCTCATCAGGCTAACTAACTCAACCACGAGGCCTCATCAGGCTAACTAACTTAACCACCAGGCCTCATCAGGCTAACTAACTCAACCACAAGGCCTCATCAGGCTAACTAACTCAACCACGAGGCCTCATCAGGCTAACTAACTCAACCACGAGGCCTCATCAGGCTAACTAACTTAACCACCAGGCCTCATCAGGCTAACTAACTCAACCACGAGGCCTCATCAGGCTAACTAACTTAACCACCAGGCCTCATCAGGCTAACTAACTCAACCACGAGGCCTCATCAGGCTAACTAACTCAACCACGAGGCCTCATCAGGCTAACTAACTTAACCACCAGGCCTCATCAGGCTAACTAACTCAACCACGAGGCCTCATCAGGCTAACTAACTTAACCACCAGGCCTCATCAGGCTAACTAACTCAACCACGAGGCCTCATCAGGCTAACTAACTCAACCACAAGGCCTCATCAGGCTAACTAACTCAACCACGAGGCCTCATCAGGCTAACTAACTCAACCACGAGGCCTCATCAGGCTAACTAACTTAACCACCAGGCCTCATCAGGCTAACTAACTCAACCACGAGGCCTCATCAGGCTAACTAACTTAACCACCAGGCCTCATCAGGCTAACTAACTCAACCACGAGGCCTCATCAGGCTAACTAACTCAACCACGAGGCCTAATCAGGCTAACTAACTTAACCGCCAGGCCTCATCAGGCTAACTAACTCAACCACGAGGCCTCATCAGGCTAACTAACTTAACCGCCAGGCCTCATCAGGCTAACTAACTCAACCACGAGGCCTCATCAGGCTAACTAACTCAACCACGAGGCCTAATCAGGCTAACTAACTTAACCGCCAGGCCTCATCAGGCTAACTAACTCAACCACGAGGCCTCATCAGGCTAACTAACTTAACCGCCAGGCCTCATCAGGCTAACTAACTCAACCACGAGGCCTCATCAGGCTAACTAACTTAACCACCAGGCCTCATCAGGCTAACTAACTCAACCACGAGGCCTCATCAGGCTAACTAACTTAACCACCAGGCCTCATCAGGCTAACTAACTCAACCACGAGGCCTCATCAGGCTAACTAACTCAACCACGAGGCCTCATCAGGCTAACTAACTTAACCACCAGGCCTCATCAGGCTAACTAACTCAACCACGAGGCCTCATCAGGCTAACTAACTTAACCACCAGGCCTCATCAGGCTAACTAACTCAACCACGAGGCCTCATCAGGCTAACTAACTCAACCACAAGGCCTCATCAGGCTAACTAACTCAACCACGAGGCCTCATCAGGCTAACTAACTCAACCACGAGGCCTCATCAGGCTAACTAACTTAACCACCAGGCCTCATCAGGCTAACTAACTCAACCACGAGGCCTCATCAGGCTAACTAACTTAACCACCAGGCCTCATCAGGCTAACTAACTCAACCACGAGGCCTCATCAGGCTAACTAACTCAACCACGAGGCCTAATCAGGCTAACTAACTTAACCGCCAGGCCTCATCAGGCTAACTAACTCAACCACGAGGCCTCATCAGGCTAACTAACTTAACCGCCAGGCCTCATCAGGCTAACTAACTCAACCACGAGGCCTCATCAGGCTAACTAACTCAACCACGAGGCCTAATCAGGCTAACTAACTTAACCGCCAGGCCTCATCAGGCTAACTAACTCAACCACGAGGCCTCATCAGGCTAACTAACTTAACCGCCAGGCCTCATCAGGCTAACTAACTCAACCACGAGGCCTCATCAGGCTAACTAACTTAACCACCAGGCCTCATCAGGCTAACTAACTCAACCACGAGGCCTCATCAGGCTAACTAACTTAACCACCAGGCCTCATCAGGCTAACTAACTCAACCACGAGGCCTCATCAGGCTAACTAACTCAACCACGAGGCCTCATCAGGCTACACTCTAAAAAAAAATCCTATTTTTATGGTTAATTTACTCTAAATTTCTACTGTAATTTTTCAATTTTTTTAAATAGTTTATAAAACTGTAGAATTGAAGACATTATCTGTAAATAAACAACTGTTATTTTAAGTAATATGCCAGTAATGACAAACTATGTATATTTCTATTTTTTTTTTGGCAGAAAAATACCAAATTAATTATATAAATAGCATTTTCTGATTTCTTAAATTACTTTCAAATTCATGTAAAATGACAGTAATTATAAAAATGTAAAAGTGAACAAAGCCGTGGGCCAAGTTTGAACAAATGAACCTTTTAATAGGGACCCAAACAAGTTTTGCATTGAATATTGAACAAGCAAGGCTTATATAACTTTATAGTGACATGCAAAATCCAGTTTCAAATAATAATAATAATAATTCAAAAATATCAATGGCATATCAAATACAATTTAAATCAAAATTGAATGCCTCTTTTCAAGTTGCAGCCTTCTGAGGTAAATAACATTAACTTTTTCCACAGGCTAATACATTTGAAAATAAAATAATGAATAACGCAACTATTCAGGACTTTAAACTGCTCAGTTTGCAACACACTGATCTAATCTGATGTGCCCAAGCCAGATACCTGACATCTTTTCTCGGATGCTAGTTCATTAATGTCGGGGCTCAGGCTTTGAGCTGAGGCAACCTTCATTATCGAACGAAGGTGTTCATCAGTCATTATATCTCGTAGTGCACCCGGACCACAGTCTTGGAGGTGTGCTTTAAAGGCACTGTATTTAATTTACTCTACGTTGCAGGTTCGATCCCCGCTTCCGCCATCCGAGTCACTGCCGTTGTGTCCTTGGGCAAGACACTTTACCTACCTGCTCCCAGTGCCACCCACACTGCTTTAAATGTAACTTAGATATTGGCTTTCACTATGTAAAGCGCTTTGAGTCACCAGAGAAAAAGCGCTATATAAATATAATTCACTTCACTTCACTTCACTGTACGCACAAATACGCGAATGCAACGCATACTTCATCAACAGCGATACAGTTTACACTGAGAGGGCCAGTATAAAAAAGTTTAACACTGTTAGAAATATACGCCACACTGTGAATCCACACCAAACAAGAATCCATCCATCCATCTTCTTCCGCTTATCCGAGGTCGGGTCGCGGGGGCAGCAACCTAAGCAGGGAAGCTTCCCAGCCACTTCGTCCAGCTCCTCCCGGGGGATCCCGAGGCGTTCCCAGGCCAGCGGGGAGAGATAGTCTTCCCAACGTCCCTAGGGAGGCGTTCGGGTGGCATCCTGACCAGATGCCCGAACCACCTCATCTGGCTCCTCTCGAGCAAGAATGACAAACACATTTCGGGAGAACATCCGCACTTTAACACAACATAAACACAACAGAACAAATACCCAGAATCCTTTGCAGCACTAACACTTCCGGGACGCTACAAAATACACCCCCGCTACCACCAACCCAACCCGCCCCCCCCACTCCCCCACACACACACCTTGTAGCGTCCCGGAAGAGTTAGTGCTGCAAAGGATTCTGGGTATTTGTTCTGTTTATGTTGTGTTACATTGTGGATGTTCTCCCAAAATGTGTTTGTCATTCTTGTTTGGTGTGGATTCACAGTGTGGCGTATATTTCTAACAGTGTTAAAGTTTTACCCTCAGTGTAACCTGTATGGCTGTTGGCCAAGTATGCTTTGCATTCACGTGTGTGTGCGTGCTGAAGCCGCTCATGTTATGTGACTGGGCCAGCACTCGTTAGACTGGCTGAAAAGCAGACCTGACGATTTCCGGGAGGGTGTTACCGCGGCACCGCCGCAATATATATTTGGTGGGCCAGCTTTAGTGTTAATTTGATATCGCCTCAAGGGCCAAGTGAAATTACACGGCGGGCCAAATTTGACGCCCATGCTGTAGAATAATGGTATTTTTCTGTGGAACTGCCAGCATTGTCACTTCATTAAAGGTGTTTGATCGTAATAATTTAGTAAAAATCTGTAAAATTACGATATTTTTCCGCAAAACGTTTCATGAAAATGTCTGTAAATATATAATGTTTTTGATCATTATTTGGTTTACAATGTTTTACTTTAATTTGATGGTTTTCGTTTGGCAGCCGTAGCTGCCAGTAGATTTTGTTTTACAGTGTAAATAACTCAACCACGAGGCCTCGCCAGGCTAACTAACTGAACCACGAGGATCTGCTTGCAAAAATAAAATAATACAATATACAGTATATGTATTTAGAGACATACTGTAATAACTTGAAGTAAATAATGAAGATTAAAAACCAATTCCAAAAAAAATAAATAATGTGTTTCACAATGTGTCGACTATTTTCTTATACAATTGGGTATAGTTTCTCATATTCTTTCTGTTTCTGTAATATTGCAATATTTTCTCGTAAAATTATTACTTTTTTATGTAAAATGATTACTTTTTAATGCAAAATGGTGACATTTGTTATACAAATTTCGGACTTTTATCACAATATTGCCAATGTTTTTGTTGTTCTTGTAAAACAGTGACATTTTTTGAGTAAAAGTATGACTTTTGTCATAATCTTACCACAAGTAAAATTCGGATTATTATTATAATATTGCAAACATGTTAAGTTTTCTTATAAAACTGTGACTTTTGTCGGGTAAAATTGCGACTCCTTTCATAAAATTGCCATAATGTCAAGCTTTTCTTGTAAAAATGTGACTTTTATTGAGTAAAATTCCAACTTTTATTGCACAAATGTTCCGTTTTTCTTGTAAAATTTTGACTTAAATTTACAACTTTTATTATAATACTGCCAAAATTCTAAGTGTTTCTTGTGAAATTGTGAACTTTTTCTTGTGAAATTCCAACTCATTTTTCACAACAAGCTTTTTTTATATGTGCATAGTATGTATATATTATTAATGTTGTAAATACACTTCTTTATATATCTAGAAAGGCTGGTCCTAAAGAGGGAGGCATTTTTCGGTAACAAATACAAGAATGTTTGTGTGTGTGTGTGTGTGTGTGTGTGTGTGTGTGTTCCTCGGGGTGTGAGAAGGCCTCACTTTGAGCTTTGTAGTCATTAATGTGACTTTGCTGATCTTTGATCAGCGTCTGCGATGCGAGCGTGACGGCGAGTGTGTGTGTGTGTCCCCCCCACACACACACACACGCACACACGCACACACGCTCCCACCTCCCCATACATCACAGGCGCCAACGCGCGTCAAAAGGTAACTTTTCATCTTAAAACTTCTTCAGTCGAGGTACATTTCTATTTTTAACGTTCTGTGAAGACGTTTATTTCCAAAGAAAAGTTTGTTGTTTAAAGGTGAAAACTGTTGAAGTGTGACATAATAATATGATATGATCATAATATGACCTCCGTAAGGAACACAAATGTAACTTTTACACCTAAAACCATATTTTCTGACTATAAAATCATTTTATTTTTCTAAAAAAATCGTCTTATCATTCTGGTTGTGCTTACCGACCTTAAATGGGTTAAATGAAGCAACCTTGAAGCAATTTTATTTGGTACATGGTGTAATGATAAGTGTGACCAGTAGATGGTTGGCGCCTGTTCAATAAATGACACTAGCAAGTACCCACAAGCAAGCAACACCAAAACTTTGATGTTTCATTGGGAATATTTGACATTGCACAAGGCGCTCAAAAATCTGTCAAAATGTTGTAGTACGACTTTGGTAAGCTACGAAGCCACACCACTTGGGTTGTCGGCGCATTACAGTTGCCATAGTCAGACGTACTGTGCTTCAACATACAGCTATTATTATGGTGTGTGTGTATAATAAACATACAGGTATTAGTATGTTGTGTGTGTATAATAACCTAGACATCCATCCCACTCAACATGCCTGGTCATAGTAACCCCATGAAGGTTAGTTCTAGGCAATAAGAAATAGGTTACGTTAGTCCTAGGCAATAAGAAATAAGATAAGTTTGTTCTAGACAATAAGAAATAGGATACGTTTGTTCTAGGCAATAAGAAATAGGATACGTTTGTTCTAGGCAATAAGAAATAGGATACGTTTGTTCTAGACAATAAGAAATAGGATACGTTTGTTCTAGGCAATAAGAAATAGGATACGTTTGTTCTAGGCAATAAGAAATAGGATACGTTTGTTCTAGGCAATAAGAAATAGGATAAGTTTGTCTAGGCAATAAGAAATAGGATAAGTTTGTTCTAGGCAATAAGAAATAGGATACGTTTGTTCTAGGAAATAAGAAATAGGATAAGTTTGTCTAGGCAATAAGAAATAGGATAAGTTTGTTCTAGGCAATAAGAAATAGGATATGTTTGTTCTAGACAATAAGAAATAGGATAAGTTTGTTCTAAGCAATAAGAAATAGGATAAGTTTGTTCTAGGCAATAAGAAATAGGATACGTTTGTTCTAGGCAATAAGAAATAGGATACGTTTGTTCTAGGCAATAAGAAATAGGATATGTTTGTTCTAGGCAATAAGAAATAGGATAAGTTTGTCCTAGGCAATAAGAAATAGGATACGTTTGTTCTAGGCAATAAGAAATAGGATACGTTTGTTCTAGGCAATAAGAAATAGGATATGTTTGTTCTAGGCAATAGGAAATAGGATAAGTTTGTTCTAGGCAATAAGAAATAGGATATGTTTGTTCTAGGCAATAAGAAATAGGATAAGTTTGTTCTAGGCAATAAGAAATAGGATAAGTTTGTTCTAGGCAATAAGAAATAGGATAAGTTTGTTCTAGGCAATAAGAAATAGGATACGTTTGTTCTAGGCAATAGGAAATAGGATATGTTTGTTCTAGGCAATAAGAAATAGGATAAGTTTGTTCTAGGCAATAAGAAATAGGATAAGTTTGTTCTAGGCAATAAGAAATAGGATATGTTTGTTCTAGGCAATAAGAAATAGGATAAGTTTGTTCTAGGCAATAAGAAATAGGATAAGTTTGTTCTAGGCAATAAGAAATAGGATACGTTTGTTCTAGGCAATAGGAAATAGGATATGTTTGTTCTAGGCAATAAGAAATAGGATAAGTTTGTTCTAGGCAATAAGAAATAGGATAAGTTTGTTCTAGGCAATAAGAAATAGGATATGTTTGTTCTAGGCAATAAGAAATAGGATAAGTTTGTTCTAGGCAATAAGAAATAGGATACATTTGTTCTAGGCAATAAGAAATAGGATACGTTTGTTCTAGGCAATAAGAAATAGGATACGTTTGTTCTAGGCAATAGGAAATTGGATAAGTTTGTTCTAGGCAATAAGAAATAGGATACGTTTGTTCTAGACAATAAGAAATAGGATAAGTTTGTTCTAAGCAATAAGAAATAGGATAAGTTTGTTCTAGGCAATAAGAAATAGGATACGTTTGTTCTAGGCAATAAGAAATAGGATACGTTTGTTCTAGGCAATAAGAAATAGGATATGTTTGTTCTAGGCAATAAGAAATAGGATAAGTTTGTCCTAGGCAATAAGAAATAGGATACGTTTGTTCTAGGCAATAAGAAATAGGATACGTTTGTTCTAGGCAATAAGAAATAGGATATGTTTGTTCTAGGCTATAGGAAATAGGATAAGTTTGTTCTAGGCAATAAGAAATAGGATATGTTTGTTCTAGGCAATAAGAAATAGGATAAGTTTGTTCTAGGCAATAAGAAATAGGATAAGTTTGTTCTAGGCAATAAGAAATAGGATAAGTTTGTTCTAGGCAATAAGAAATAGGATACGTTTGTTCTAGGCAATAGGAAATAGGATATGTTTGTTCTAGGCAATAAGAAATAGGATAAGTTTGTTCTAGGCAATAAGAAATAGGATAAGTTTGTTCTAGGCAATAAGAAATAGGATATGTTTGTTCTAGGCAATAAGAAATAGGATAAGTTTGTTCTAGGCAATAAGAAATAGGATAAGTTTGTTCTAGGCAATAAGAAATAGGATACGTTTGTTCTAGGCAATAAGAAATAGGATAAGTTTGTACTAGGCAATAAGAAATAGGATAAGTTTGTTCTAGGCAATAAGAAATAGGATATGTTTGTTCTAGGCAATAAGAAATAGGATAAGTTTGTTCTAGGCAATAAGAAATAGGATAAGTTTGTTCTAGGCAATAAGAAATAGGATACGTTTGTTCTAGGCAATAGGAAATTGGATAAGTTTGTTCTAGGCAATAGCAGACATGTGTGATGTGGCCCTCAGCAGCAAGCAGACATGTGTGATGTGGCCCTCTGCAGCAAGCAGACACATGTGGCCCTCAGCACAAAGCAGACATGTGTGATGTGGCCCTCAGCACCAAGCAGACATGTGTGATGTGGCCCTCAGCAGCAAGCAGACACATGTGGCCCTCAGCAGCAAGCAGACATGTGTGATGTGGCCCTCAGCAGCAAGAAGACATGTGTGATGTGGCCCTCAGCAGCAAGCAGACATGTGTGATGTGGCCCTCAGCAGCAAGCAGACACATGTGGCCCTCAGCAGCAAGCAGACATGTGTGATGTGGCCCTCAGCAGCAAGCAGACATGTGTGATGTGGCCCTCAGCAGCAAGCAGACATGTGTGATGTGGCCCTCAGCAGCAAGCAGACACATGTGGCCCTCAGCAGCAAGCAGGCATGTGTGATGTGGCCCTCAGCAGCAAGCAGACATGTGTGACGTGGCCCTCAGCAGCAAGCAGACAAGGTCAATACTGAAGGCTTTGATTGGAAGTGAAACAGTGGTATGGGGACACCGCCTAGCTAGAATGAGCTTTGCAAAAAAGAAATGTGTTTAATTAAAAAAACAATATTG
The DNA here is from genome assembly GCF_033978685.3 of Nerophis lumbriciformis. Taxonomy (NCBI): domain Eukaryota; kingdom Metazoa; phylum Chordata; class Actinopteri; order Syngnathiformes; family Syngnathidae; genus Nerophis; species Nerophis lumbriciformis. The sequence goes on along the minus strand of NC_084568.2, from coordinate 37,615,302 downwards.
ATAAAAGTGCTGATGTATGCGCAAAATAAGTGAGATAAATAGACATAAACATATGTATTTTTTCAACTTCCTGTATGAAAAAATACGCCCTAAAAGTAATTTCCCACAGAACTGAGGCCCTCTTATTGTGTGCAACACAATACCATGTAGACTCTTGTAAAGCAGATGGACACCAGCAGGTGTTTACTCCACTTTCACACGAGTCAACTTAAAGACAGACCAGCTTTATTGTTGCCCTTTTCCTGTTTTGACTGCTTTTGTCTCGGCGCTAAGTGATTTATACACGCAACGTTACTCGGCTGCTGACTTGCACATTTCATCACTGGCTAGAGCAGAGAGCCGGTGAAAATACAAGTGAACTATTAGCAATAATTATGTACTAAGACACATTCAGCAGGAAAACATTGTTCAATAATTAAGTTTCTATGCAATAAAACACATTTGAAAGAAGGACAACATACATTTGAAACTCCAAACTCTTATCAATGAGAATTATTCAACACTAATAGTCTCAGTGCAGTGCCAATGCAGCTAATGAGTGTGCCAGACACTCACTGAAGTACTTATAAGTATGTCTATCAATGCACAAGTGTGGGCCATGATGCTAGAACATTAAGTTGTGGTGTTGTTTGGGAGACAAATAAACAAACAAATACGACACTGCTACCGAAGAATGAACAACAATTCTTCTCAACAAAAGAGAAGAAATATAATCTTAGAGAAAATGTCATTTAAAATGTTGAAACCTTCAGTATATGTTTTAGTATGTGCAATTAAATGATGGAACTAGGAAGGAAGTAGAACAATGTACGAATATGATGCAGTTTATGTTCAAACTCACACATACATAAACACACACATGCATAATATACTGTATATTATGCATGTAGCATACTATACGTAGCACTTTTCAAACACAGGCAAGTGGCAAACACAAAGCGGTGTGCAAAAAAAAAAAGAAAAGAGAATAAAACACTGTCATGACTAGGACTTTGGCTTGGTTTGTTCTCCCGAGGTGCAAATGAACATTTGGACCGGATGTGGCGTGAAGGTAAATACATGATTTAATAATAACACTCAAAGAAACAAAAGGCGCGCTCAAGGCGGATGTACAAACTTGACTAATGAAAACAAAAGACTTGCACGGGGGCAAAAAACTATGAACAACAAAAAACACTAACTATGGCAATAATAAACAAAACTTACTTGGCATGGACATGAAGTGCGCAGAGGTGGACAGAGTGTGACAGGGGGCATAAATGCGGTGATGTCGTCAGGACGAACAACAGAAAATGAATGAACTTAAATACTATGGACATGATTAGTGAAAGCAGGTGCGTGACTCAAAACGTGAAACAGGTGCGTGACGTGACAGGTGAAAACTAATGGTTGCTATGGTGACAAACAAGAGTGCACAATGAGTCCAAACGTGGAACAGGTGAAACTAATGGGTAATCATGCAAACAAGACAAGGGAGTGAAAAGCCAGAAACTAAACAAAACATGACTTAAAACAAAACATGATTACACAGACATGACAAACACACGCTCACACGAGGATTTGAAAAAAACGCCACCTTTGAGATGTCCACAGTGGAGAATAACTACGATTAATGGCATCTAAAATAAGATGAAACGTATAACATAATACACTAATCATATATACATACGTACATACATGTATAGATACATACGTACATACATGTATAGATACATACATACATGTATAGATACATACATGTATAGATACGTACATACGTATGTGCATACATACATACCTACATACATACATACATGTATAAATACATACATATATACGTACATACATGTATAAATACGTACATACATACATGTATAGGTACGTACAGACATGTATAGATACGTACATACATACATACATACTGTACATACATGTATAGATATGTACATACATGTATAGATACGTACGTACATACATACATACATACATGTATAGATAGGTACATACATACATACAAACATGTATTGATACATAAATACATACATCCATCCATACACATACATACTTACATGTATAGAGACATACATAAATGTATAGATATGTACATACATGTATACATACGTACATACATACATACATACATGTATAGATGTATAGATACGTACATACATGTATAGATACATACAGTACATACATGTATAGCTACGTACAAACGTACATATATGTATAGATACGTACATCCATGTATACATACGTAAATACAGTACATGTATAGATACATACATACATGTATAGATACGTACATACATACATTCATGTATAGATATGTACATACATGTATAGATACATACATACATGTATAGATAAGTACATGCATACATACATACATGCATATATACGTACAAACGTACATACATGTATAGATACGTACATACATGTACAGATAAGTACATCCATACATGCATGTATAGATACGTACAAACGTACATACATACATACATGTATAGATACATGCATACATACATGTATAGATACATAAATATATACATAAGATACATACGCACATACATAAATACAAATGTACATACATATACATACATATGTACATACATACATAACGTATGTACAGTACATACACATATATATACATACATATGTACAAACGTACATACATGTATAGATGCGTACACCCATGTACACATACGTACATACAGTACATGTATAGATACATACATGCATGTATAGATACGTACATACATACATTCATGTATAGATATGTACATACATGTATAGATACATACATACATGTATAGATATTTACATACATGTATAGATAAGTACATGCATACATACATACATACATGCATATATACGTACATACATGTATAGATACGTACAAACGTACATACATGTATAGATACGTACATACATGTATAGATACATACATACATACATGCATAGATACGTACATACATACATTCATGTATAGATACGTACATACATGTACAGATAAGTACATCCATACATGCATGTATAGTTACGTACAAACGTACATACGTACATACATGTATAGATACATGCATACATACATGTATAGATACATAAATATATACATAGATACATACGCACATACATAAATACATATGTACATACATACACATATGTACGTACATACATACATAACATATGTACATACACATATATATACATACATATGTACAAACGTACATACATGTATAGATACGTACATCCATGTATACATACGTACATACAGTACATGTGTAGATACATACATGCATGTATAGATACATACATACATACATTCATGTATAGTTATGTACATACATGTATAGATACATACATACATGTATAGATATTTACATACATGTATAGATAAGTACATGCATGCATACATACATACATGCATATATACGTACATACATGTATAGATACGTACAAACGTACATACATGTATAGATACGTACATACATGTATAGATACATACATGCATGCATAGATACGTACATACATACATTCATGTATAGATACATACATACATGTACAGATAAGTACATCCATACATGCATGTATAGATACATACAAACGTACATATGTACATACATGTATAGATTCATGCATACATACATGTATAGATTCATGCATACATACATGTATAGATACATGCATACATACATGTATAGATACATAAATATATACAAAGATACATACGCACATACATAAATACATATGTACATACATACACATACGTACGTACATACATACATAACATATGTACATACACATATATATACATACATACATAGATGCATACATACATGTATATATGTATGTAAACACACACACACATAGCAGTTTGTTTCTTAAAATAAATTCTTAATATATATGTTTTATTGTTTATTTTTTGTGTTTGTTTTTTAACTTGCAACATTGCTGTTCACAGGCCTATAAAACAAGCTATTTGTTTTGACATCTCATGTATTTATTATCAAATATTAAACTTATAGTCATGTTTTTTGATCAAATCGACTGTCTTATGGACTGTTTCCTTGTTTTAAAGAAATGCTGATTATCGGTCCTGCCAAACACCGACATTTATTTAATAATACCACCTTAACATTTGACAACCAAACAATTACACAAGGCGAATCAGTAAAGAATCTGGGTATTATCTTCCACCCAACTCTCTCCTTTGAGTCACACATTAAGAGTGTTACTAAAACGGCCTTCTTTCATCTCCGTAATATCGCTAAAATTCGTTCTATTTTATCCACTAGCGACGCTGAGATCATTATTCATGCGTTCGTTACGTCTCGTCTCGACTACTGTAACGTATTATTTTCGGGTCTCCCTATGTCTAGCATTAAAAAATTACAGTTGGTACAAAATGCGGCTGCTAGACTTTTGACAAGAACAAGAAAGTTTGATCATATTATGCCTATACTGTATATACACCTTTATATACATATATACATATATATATACCTATACTGGCTCACCTGCACTGGCTTCCTGTGCACTTAAGATGTGACTTTAAGGTTTTACTACTTACGTATAAAATACTACACGGTCTAGCTCCGTCCTATCTTGCCGATTGTATTGTACCATATGTCCCGGCAAGAAATCTGCCTTCAAAGAACTCCGGCTTATTAGTGATTCCCAGAGCCCAAAAAAAGTCTGCGGGCTATAGAGCGTTTTCTATTGGGGCTCCAGTACTATGGAATGCCCTCCCGGTAACAATTAGAGATGCTACCTCAGTAGAAGCATTTAAGTCTCATCTTAAAACTCATTTGTATACTCTAGCCTTTAAATAGACCCCCTGTTAGACCAGTTGATCTGCCGTTTCTTTTCTTTTCTCCTCTGCTCCCCTTTTCCTTGTGGAGGGGGGAGGGGGGGGGCACAGGTCCGGTGGCCATGGATGAAGTGCTGGCTGTCCAGAGTCGGGACCCGGAGTGGACCGCTCGCCTGTGCATCGGCTGGGAACATCTCTGCGCTGCTGACCCGTCTCCGCTCGGGATGGTGTCCTGCTGGCCCCACTATAGACTGGACTCTTACTATTATGTTGGATCCACTATGGACTGGACTCTCACAATATTATGTCAGACCCACTCGACATCCATTGCTTTCGGTCTCCCCTAGATGGGGGGGGGTTACCCACATATGCGGTCCTCTCCAAGGTTTCTCATAGTCATTCACATCGACGTCCCACTGGGGTGAGTTTTTCCTTGCCCTTATGTGGGCTATACCGAGGATGTCGTTGTGGCTTGTGCAGCCCTTTGAGACACTTGTGATTTAGGGCTATATAAATAAACATTGATTGATTGATTGATTGATAAAGTGACACCAGCAGCTTGCCATTACATGTTTCCAGCTGACTCCCTGTGGAATATGTCCTGTAACCATGTCTCTGCTGTGGAATATGTCCTGTAACCATGCTGTCTCTGTGTCTCTGCTGTGGAATATGTCCTGTAACCATGCTGTCTCTGTGTCTCTGCTGTGGAATATGTCCTGTAACCATGCTGTCTCTGTGTCTCTGCTGTGGAATATGTCCTGTAACCATGCTGTCTCTGTGTCTCTGCTGTGGAATATGTCCTGTAACCATGCTGTCTCTGTGTCTCTGCTGTGGAATATGTCCTGTCACCATGCTGTCTCTGTGTCTCTGCTGTGGAATATGTCCTGTCACCATGCTGTCTATGTGTGGAATATGTCCTGTAACCATGCTGTCTCTGTGTCTCTGCTGTGGAATATGTCCTGTAACCATGCTGTCTCTGTGTCTCTGCTGTGGAATATGTCCTGTAACCATGTCTCTGCTGTGGAATATGTCCTGTAACCATGTCTCTGCTGTGGAATATGTCCTGTAACCATGCTGTCTCTGTGTCTCTGCTGTGGAATATGTCCTGTAACCATGTCTCTGCTGTGGAATATGTCCTGTAACCATGTCTCTGCTGTGGAATATGTCCTGTAACCATGCTGTCTCTGTGTCTCTGCTGTGGAATATGTCCTGTAACCATGCTGTCTCTGTGTCTCTGCTGTGGAATATGTCCTGTAACCATGCTGTCTCTGTGTCTCTGCTGTGGAATATGTCCTGTAACCGTGTCTCTGCTGTGAAATATGTCCTGTAACCATGCTGTCTCTGTGTCTCTGCTGTGGAATATGTCCTGTAACCATGCTGTCTCTGTGTCTCTGCTGTGGAATATGTCCTGTAACCATGCTGTCTCTGTGTCTCTGCTGTGGAATATGTCCTGTAACCATGCTGTCTCTGTGTCTCTGCTGTGGAATATGTCCTGTAACCATGCTGTCTCTGTGTCTCTGCTGTGGAATATGTCCTGTAACCATGCTGTCTCTGTGTCTCTGCTGTGGAATATGTCCTGTCACCATGCTGTCTCTGTGTCTCTGCTGTGGAATATGTCCTGTAACCATGCTGTCTCCGTGTCTCTGCTGTGGAATATGTCCTGTAACCATGCTGTCTCTGTGTCTCTGCTGTGGAATATGTCCTGTCACCATGCTGTCTCTGTGTCTCTGCTGTGGAATATGTCCTGTAACCATGTCTCTGCTGTGGAATATGTCCTGTAACCATGCTGTCTCTGTGTCTCTGCTGTGGAATATGTCCTGTAACCATGCTGTCTCTGCTGTGGAATATGTCCTGTAACCATGCTGTCTCTGCTGTGGAATATGTCCTGTAACCATGCTGTCTCTGCTGTGGAATATGTCCTGTAACCATGCTGTCTCTGCTGTGGAATATGTCCTGTAACCATGCTGTCTCTGTGTCTCTGCTGTGGAATATGTCCTGTAACCATGCTGTCTCTGCTGTGGAATATGTCCTGTAACCATGCTGTCTCTGCTGTGGAATATGTCCTGTAACCATGCTGTCTCTGTGTCTCTGCTGTGGAATATGTCCTGTAACCATGCTGTCTCTGCTGTGGAATATGTCCTGTAACCATGCTGTCTCTGCTGTGGAATATGTCCTGTAACCATGTCTCTGCTGTGGAATATGTCCTGTAACCATGTCTCTGCTGTGGAATATGTCCTGTAACCATGCTGTCTCTGTGTCTCTGCTGTGGAATATGTCCTGTAACCATGTCTCTGCTGTGGAATATGTCCTGTAACCATGTCTCTGCTGTGGAATATGTCCTGTAACCATGTCTCTGCTGTGGAATATGTCCTGTAACCATGCTGTCTCTGTGTCTCTGCTGTGGAATATGTCCTGTAACCGTGTCTCTGCTGTAGAATATGTCCTGTAACCATGTCTCTGCTGTGGAATATGTCCTGTAACCATGTCTCTGCTGTGGAATATGTCCTGTAACCATGCTGTCTCTGTGTCTCTGCTGTGGAATATGTCCTGTAACCATGCTGTCTCTGTGTCTCTGCTGTGGAATATGTCCTGTAACCATGTCTCTGCTGTGGAATATGTCCTGTAACCATGCTGTCTCTGTGTCTCTGCTGTGGAATATGTCCTGTAACCGTGTCTCTGCTGTGGAATATGTCCTGTAACCATGTCTCTGCTGTGGAATATGTCCTGTAACCATGTCTCTGCTGTGGAATATGTCCTGTAACCATGTCTCTGCTGTGGAATATGTCCTGTAACCATGTCTCTGCTGTGGAATATGTCCTGTAACCATGCTGTCTCTGTGTCTCTGCTGTGGAATATGTCCTGTAACCGTGTCTCTGCTGTGGAATATGTCCTGTAACCATGTATCTGCCGTGGAATATGTCCTGTAACCATGTCTCTGCTGTGGAATATGTCCTGTAACCATGTCTCTGCTGTGGAATATGTCCTGTAACCATGCTGTCTCTGTGTCTCTGCTGTGGAATATGTCCTGTAACCATGCTGTCTCTTTAACATGTCCACTAAAGCTGGGTCACATGAGACAGGAAGTGGAGGCGGTGCCAAGTATTGTATGAAAGTTGAATGAGTGGAGTGTTCATTAGTCTGTGCACTTGTTGGATCATGCCAGCGTGACAACACACACATTGTTGGCATTCAACCAGAGAAGTCTTTAGCATATTAGCATGTCTCAGTCGGAATCCTGACTCTGCTTTTAATTCATCGCCTCCTGCTCTGCACCGTTTCCTAACACCGCCATGGTGGATCAGTCCTCGGAAGATGACACGTTGCTCTCTTCTGGTGGAGTATTGCCAAGCTGTTGTTGTTATTCTCTGATCAGGAATAACAATCTATAATTCATAGCGCTCAGTCTAGCACGGGGAAGACGACTTCAATTATTGATCAAACACAAGCGATTTCATATCAATCACTTGGAGCGGGAGTGAGCAAAAGTCAGTTGTCCTGCCTCTTCGATAAACACCAAAATGAAAAACATGACAGGCAACTCGGCGGTGCTAACATGAGCTGGAGCTTAGCTGGGAGATTTGTTCACACCGACCACCAATTAGTGCAGGCTTTGAGTGTACCGACTAGAGATGCGCGGATAGGCAATTATTTCATCCGCAACCGCATCAGAAAGTCGTCAACCATCCGCAATCCACCCGATCTAACATTTGATCAGAACCGCATCCGCCCGCACCCGCCCGTTGTTATATATCTAATATAGACGATGCAAGGCATTAGTGAGGTTATAAAGCTTTTGCCTGTTAAATAAAGGAGACTGATCCAATGCAGCACAGACATTCGCGTGCCACGCTGTCACGACCCAGACGCACACCAGTGCGCAATCATATGGGAGCCGCGCTGAGCGCACCTCCAAGCGCGTCTCGCTGCCGGCGACGGCCGTCTATATCAACCAGGGTGAGCCCCACCCCTTTCGTGAGCGCACTGCGCGCGGAGTGACCCCTGTTACGCGACCCCGGCAACAGGGGTGGCGGGCAGGTAAGCTGCGCGGGCGGAGCGCGCGGAGTGACCTCTGTTACGAGCCCCCGGCCACGGGGGTGGCGGGCAGGTAAGCTGCTTACCTGCTGCGCGTGACGCCGGCCGCGGCGAAGGCGGACGAGGCGGGGTGTCGGTGCGGTGGGCGCGGTGGTGACGCTGGACGTGCGTCGGGCCCTTCTCGCGGATCGCCTCAGCTACGGCTCCCGGTGGGGCCCTCTCGGGGGAAGGGGCCTCGGTCCCGGACCCCGGCGAGGCGTCCCTTCTCCGCTCCGTAAAAGTGTCCATCTCTTTTTTTTTTTTCCTTCTGTTATGGCATATGCAGCAGGTGCCTGCTCGTTTTTCGTATGTGGTAACAACATTTAACTATGTATATATATTTCCGAATTGGTTTAACTGCCACCCGCCTGAATCTATTTAAAATCTAATTATTGTTTTTTTCAAACCACCCGACCCGACCCGACCCGCGGATAAAATCTAATTTTTTTAAATTTCATCTGCCCGATCCACGGATAATCCGCGGACTCCGCGGTTGTGCCCGCAAACCACGCATCTCTAGTACCGACTCCTTCAATAAATCCATTTTCTGACCCACAAATGCTCAAAGAAGTCTAAAAAGGAAAAGTGTCAGAGTTTGTAGGTCCCGAACCCCAAGATGCAGAGAAGGCGGAAGGCATTGTACGAGAAAACATGATTTAATTAAACACTAAGGCAAAACAACAAACGAAAGGGTAACAACAAAAGGTGCGCACAAGGCGGAGAACAAACTTGGTTATGAACTAAAATAGCACAGAGGCTAACTTTGGACAAGAAACAAAAACACTTACTGTGACACGAAGGAACTAGGACATGAGCAGAGTGAAACAAAAGTAGACAGAGCTACAACGACAAGTGTTAAGACAGGTAGTAATGACTATGACAATGACAATAATCCAGCACTGACTGGAGGAGAAGGCAGGTTTAAATAGCAGCTGGCTGATTGACACCAGGTGTGGCCAGGTGCCAATCAGCCACAGCTGAGGGGAAGCAGCACTCAGGGAGACAATCAGGAAATGAAGACAAAATAAAAGCGCTGACAGGAAACTAAGACAAACACAGAGAAAAAACTAAAAGACAGTCAAACTGTCAGGGACAAGCCTGACAAAAAGTAGTCCACTACACTCATCCAAAAGGAAACTTGTTCCTGCTCCTAACACGGTCAGCATACCATTCCTACAACCCGACACAGACGCTCTATCAGGTCCAGGTCTGGAGAAATACTTTGCCACTTCCTCACCTCAGCAAGGCCATGTAAACGTCTTTAGGCTTGGTGGACAACATTTTGCCAAAGAAGTCTAAAAAGGAAAACTAGTCCACTACACTTGTCTTAAAGGAAACTTGTTCCTGCTCCTAACACAATCAGCATTCCTACAGCCCGACACAGACGCTCTATCGGGTCCAGGTCTGGAGAAATACTTTGCTTTTTCCTCCCCTTTAGGCTTGGTGGACAACATTTTGCCAATGGAGTAGAGATGAGTACTAAAAATCAGAATCGGTGCTGATGTAAACGGTAGTAATCAGACTGAAAAACTAAGAAATCTGTGCACTTATTTTGGAACTACATTTTTTGGAGCTCAAACTGAGTTTCCAATCCGCCCAGTCCTCTGCACTCCTTCCTTGATACCACCTATGTTTGGTGTGGAATGTCCCCGAGGTTCTGGTTGTCTGTGGCAGTGACCTGCAGGTTTCACCCTTCTGGATGCCACCTCGTCATACCCTCATGCAAATGCTTGTTGGTTGATGTTCGGTACAACATGAAGCATTCTAGTGAAGCGTCCATCCAGAGATTTGTGAAGGTCGGGTTTCAAGGTCCAGGTTTCACAGCCACAGAGGAGCGCAGACTCCACGGATGATTAGAAGAAGCTCATCTTGATAGGTTGAGGGAGACTGGATTTCCACAGACGAGACATAGTATTAAGAGCTTGCCATACCTTAACCTCATCTTCTGATGAATTGACCAAGGAACTAGGTCCTTGAAGTTACCTCCTGCTGTCTTGAGAGTTGGATGGGTCCAGAGGGGTGTTTTAAGTAAGGAGCACTGTTTTCTTTGCATTTAGCCTGAGATCGACCCTGCGGCAGTCTGCCTACAGTCTGTCCAAGATCCTTTGTAGCCGTTTTACTTGGTCAGACAACAAGCAGGTGTCATCTACATAGTCAAGATCTGTTAGGACAACAGCAGGGTTCCTTCTTGAGTTCTGAGGCGTTACTGTGAAATCAGAAATCCTTCTCCTGTCCAGTATGACCGCTGTTAGTGCTTGGGCTGTATTGAGAAAGTAAGACCTGTTTCCATTAAGGGTTGGACTTTGCCAGGACTACCCTTAATCACTGATTTTGTTCATAACTTATTGGCATAAATTCTAGATGCACATAATGTGGTCCTGCTGGCTTCTTCGAACAGGGATCTTCAGCTCCCACTGGATCGGTTTTCAGTCAAGTGTTAATCAACTGGATGAAGAATAAGCACCTCCAAATCCGAGTCAATGGTTCTCGCATTAAAATAGGTGGAGAACCATCTCCGGGTCATGGCCTTTAGGACAAGGTTGCATGTACAAGAATCCAAAATGAGTTTCCTCTGCAGCGTGGCCTCTCCCTTGGAAATAGAAGCTCTGTTTGAAATAAATCGCTCCTCCAGATGAGGTAACTATGGCACCTGGTCAGAATGCCTCCTGGACTCCACCCTGGGGAGGCGTGCAGGGCATTACTGCCTAGAAGAGCCCTCTGGGAAGACACAGGCACATTGGAGAGACTAGGAGCCTGGGAGACCAGGGAGGAGCTGGACCAAGTAGCCACGTAGGCAAGGCAAGGCAACTTTATTTGTCTCGCACTTTTCATACACAAGGCAGACTCAAAGTGCTTCACAGACAACAAAGTGAAATGAAAAGCAAAATTAAAATGCAGACAATAAAAATAAAAACAGTGTGGACGTTAAAAGTTAAAAGATTAAAAGATTTAGCTGAACGCTAAGGTGAACATAAAAGATTTCAGTCTAGTGTTAAAAGTAGTCAGAGTTGGGGAAAGTCTGACATCTTCAGGAAGTTTATTCCAGCTATTTGTTGCATAGTGACTGAATGATGCTCTCCCTTCATTTGACTTTACTCTGGGAACCGCTAACAGATTGCTCTCAGAGGATCTTAGTGATTTAGAGGGCTTATATAGTGGGAGCATATACTTGGGCCCTAGACCATGTAGTGATTTATATGTGAGCAGGAGGATTTTGAAATCAATTCTCTGATATCCAGGGAGCCAATGTAAGGATTTAAGAATTGGTGTAATGTGCTCACATTTGTTGGTCTTTGTTAGAACTCTAGCAGCAGCGTTCTTTTTGGGAAGACCTGCAAGGAGACCATTACAATAGTCTAGCCTACTGGTAATAAAGGCATGTACAAGTTTTTCTAAGTCTTGAGCTGACATGAGCCCTCTAAGTCTTGTTACATTTTTGAGGTGATAGTAGGCCGGTTTTGTTACTGATTTGATGTGACTGTCGAAATGTAAATCAGAATCTAAAATAACCCCAAGATTTCTGGCTTTATTTGAGGTTTTCAGGGACAGTGATTGAAGCTGTTGGATGACTTTAAAGGGAAACATTATCACAATTTCAGAATGGTTAAAACCTCTATGTAAAATGTAAAAGTTTATTTTTATTTTCAGAATGTTGAAATAGTTGTACCGGGGGTGGGGGGGAAGAGCTGGTTACTTGTTTCTCTCGCGAGATCTGGAAAAGAGCTGGTTTGTACTTGTTTCTCTCGCGAGGGCTGGGAAAGAGCTGGTTACTTGTTTCTCTCGCGAGATCTGACAAGACTGCGTGCGAAGCAAACAGGGCGAGGATAAAGCAAGATGGCGTCTGACGGTGAAGACGTTATTGCAGTCGTCACAGTTCAGTGTTCTTAATCTGTGCGTCCATGTACACATATATGTCCTTTATTACACTCTATTAAATAGAGTAATAATAACTGTTTGTATATTAGTCTGAGCGCACTTTGATGCTTCTCCAGCTAGCTTAGCTTGCTAGTTAGCTTAGCTTGTTAGCTGCTAACAAAGAGAGGCGGAAGTGATGAAAACACATCGCTAAGCAGAGATCAAGTGTGAGTGTAAAGTGTTGTGATTGTGTGAAAATGTGCGAAAGAACCATAGCAGAGTACGAGGAGGAACTTTCTAGAACGAAAGAGGAGAAGGAGCGACAACATGAAAAACATCAAGTTGTGTTACACACAACAGGTTTGTTTACTTCTTACTCTCACATCTTTGTTAGAACTCTAGCAGCAGCGTTCTGAACAAGCTGTAGCTGCCTGACAGTTTTTTTGGGAAGACCTGCAAGGAGACCATGACAATAGTCTAGCCTACTGGTAATAAAGGCATGTACAAGTTTTTCTAAGTCTTGAGCTGACATGAGCCCTCTAAGTCTTGTTACATTTTTGAGGTGATAGTAGGCCGGTTTTGTTACTGATTTGATGTGACTGTCGAAATGTAAATCAGAATCTAAAATAACCCCAAGATTTCTGGCTTTATTTGAGGTTTTCAGGGACAGTGATTGAAGCTGTTGGATGACTTTAAAGGGGAACATTATCACAATTTCAGAATGGTTAAAACCATTAAAAATCAGTTCCTAGTGGCTTATTATATTTTCCGAAATTTTTTTAAAAATTTTACCCATCACGCAATATCCCTAAAAAAAGCTTCAAAGTGCCTGATTTTAACCATCGTTATAAACACCCGTCCATTTTCCTGTGACGTCACATAGTGAAGCCAACACAAACAAACATGGCGGAAAGAACAGCAAGCTATAGCGACATTAGCTCGGATTCAGACTCGGATTTCAGCGGCTTAAGCGATTCAACAGATTACGCATGTATTGAAACAGATGGTTGTAGTGTGGAGGCAGGTAGCGAAAACCAAATTGAAGAAGAAACTGAAGCTATTGAGCCATATCGATTTGAACCGTATGCAAGCGAAACCGACGAAAAAGACACGACAGCCAGCGACACGGGAGAAAGCGAGGACGAATTCGGCGATCGCCTTCTAACCAACGATTGGAATGTGTTTGTTTGGCATTAAAGGAAACTAACAACTATGAACTAGGTTTACAGCATATGAAATACATTTGGCAACAACATGCGCTTTGAGAGTGCAGACAGCCCAATTTTCATCAATTAATATATTCTGTAGACATACCCTCATCCGCGCTCTTTTCCTGAAAGCTGATCTGTCCAGTTTTGGAGTTGATGTCAGCAGGCCAGGGAAGCTAGGGTCGATAGGGGGTTTAGCTCGCTCGTCTGCGGGAACAAACTGCCGCCATTGCTTGCCGTGCTACCGAGGTCCTTTGTCCCTGAATTGCTCACACACTCCGGCAGATTCAATGGGGGTCTGGCGGCAGATTTCTTTGACTTTATGGAAATGCATCTGCTTTGAGTGTCGCAGGATATCCACACATTCTTGCCATCTCTGTCGTAGCATAGCTTTCGTGGGTAAAGTGTGCGGAACAAACGTCCAATTTCTTGCCACTTCCGCATCTTTGGGCCACTGGTGCAACTTGAATCCGTCCCTGTTGGTGTTGTTACACCCTCCGACAACACACCGACGAGGCATGATGTCTCCAAGGTACGGAAAACAGTCGAAAAACCGGAAAATAACAGAGCTGATTTGACTCGGTGTTTGAGAAAATGGCGGATTGCTTCCCGATGTGACGCCACGTTGTGACGTCATCGCTCCGAGAGCGAATATTAGCAAGGCGTTTAATTCGCCAAAATTCACCCATTTAGAGTTCGGAAATCGGTTAAAAAAATATATGGTCTTTTTTCTGCAACATCAAGGTATATATTGACGCTTACATAGGTCTGGTGATAATGTTTTAAACCTTCCTTTTTTAGCCCCAAAAACAATGATCTCAGTTGTATCTTCATTTAGTTGTAGGAAATGTTGTCACATCCAGTGTTTGACTTGCTCAATGCACTGGCACAGAAGATCTATGGGGCGATGGTCATTTGGTGATGGCGCTACATAGATTTGGGTGTCATCGGCATAGCAATGATAGTCAATGTTATTATTTTGAATTATTTGTCCTAATGGGAGCATATAGATGTTAAATAAAGTCGGCCCCAAGATCATACTTGCCAACCTTGAGACCTCCGATTTCGGGAGGTGGGGGCGTGGTCGGGGGTGGAGTGGGGGGCGTGGTTAAGATATATATATATATAAGAAATACTTGACTTTCAGTGAATTCTAGCTAAATATATATATATATATATATATATATATATATATATATATATATATATATATATATATATAAAAATAAAATAAATACTTGAATTTCAGTGTTCAGTTACAAACTACAACTCACAAACACTTTAGAGCAGGGGTGCTCAATACGTCGATCACGATCTACCAGTCGATCGCAAAGGTAGTATTGGTAGATCGCATTACATTATTTAAAAAAATAAAAAATAAAAAATATTTTTTTTTTTTGTGTGTCCTGTCCAGCTTCTCAGGCAAATCATATAGTTGATGTAGATGCCCATGTCGGCTGTTCAGATTTACTTTACAAAAGAGAAGTGTAGGATACTTCTCTTGTTGCCTTATTTGTATTTGACTTTATTAAATGTATTTATATTATCATTTAGTGCAGCCGAGCCGGAGCAGGAGGGGATAGAAAGAGAAAAAAAAGAAGACAGAGGGGGAAATTGTGGGGACAAGAGGGGGATTAGACAGAGAGACAAAAACAACAACAGCAAATAACAACAACAACAACAATAGAGCAACATCAGCAAATACGACATGTACAAATATGACGGTAAAAGTAATAGCAAATAAGCAGTTAGCGAAAAATAAAAAATAATACAGAAATGACAATGAGCATTATTACACTACAAATGGAGCAATACAAATACCAATAGAAATAGCGCTATTGATAATGAACAATACCAATAATTTACCTTTATTATCAACAATACAGTTGTTTAAATGCAACAATACATATACGTAATGATAACTTGAGATACGAAAGAATGCAGAAAAATGGAGGGGGAGAAAGAGAAGCAACCTACATTAACCTTGTAGATTGTTATAGTCATAATAGGTTAAGCTTTGTCAGTGTGCCGTGTGTTACACCCAGTTTACCCTAGGGCAGGGGTGCTCATTACGTCGATCGCGAGCTACCGGTCGATCTCGGAGGGTGTGTCAGTCGATCACCAGCCAGGCATTAAAAAAATAGTCCTAAAAATGAGCGATCATAAATCTTCACAATGACGTCATTTTCGTCACTTGATTGACATTCACGGCACCCGAGGGTCTTCTGAGATGACACTGGCTGCTGCCAGCTCATTAAAATTACCGACTGGAAGGCGAGAAACACTTTATTTCAACAGACTCTGGCGCCGTACCTGTCGTCAAAACTCCAAAGACCGACTGCACAGTTGCACAGTTGCGCTAACAAAATAGGAGTCTCAGAAAGCTGGCGTGCACAAGCTAGCAAGCTACAGAGTTTGCCGACAATGTATTTCTTGTAAAGTGTATACAAAGGAGTACGGAAGCTGGACAAATAAGATGCCAGAAACCAACCACTTTCATGTGGTATTGGACAGAAAGGAGGACTTTTTTTCTCCTCCATTCGAAAATGCGGACCTTATCAGCACCACTGTCTGATTCCTATCAATGCAAGTCATCAGAATCAGGTAATACACCAACTTATATTCTTGTCTTCATGAAAGAAAGGAATCTATATGTGTTAAACATGCTTGTATTATCTTTAAACACCTTTAACTTATTAACAATATTAACTATATGTGTTAAACATGCTTGTATTATCTTTAAACACCTTTAACTTGTTAACAATATTAACTATATGTATTAAACATTCTTGTATTATCATTAAACACCTTTAATTTTTTAACAATATTAACTATGTGTTAAACATGCTTGTATTATCATTAAACACCTTTAACTTGTTAACAATATTAACTATATGTGTTAAACATGCTTGTATTATCTTTAAACACCTTTAACTTGTTAACAATATTAACTATATGTATTTAACATGCTTGTATTATCATTAAACACCTTTAATTTTTTAACAATATTAACTATATGAGTTAAACATGCTTTCATTATCTTTAAACACCCTTTACTTGTTAACAATATTAACTATATGTATTAAACATACTTGTATTATCATTAAACACCTTTAATTTATTAACAATATTAACTATATGTGTTAAACATGCTTGCATTATCATTAAACACCTCTAACTTGTTAACAAAAACATATATTTCATAAATAAGTAAATATAAATTATATATATGAATGAGGTAGATCCCCACAACTTGATCAATTGAAAAGTAGCTCGCCTGCAGAAAAAGTGTGAGCACCCCTGCTTTAGAGTTAGGCTCCACCATCAGAATGTGTACTTAAACTTATAAAGATCACATGGATATTATTCAGTGAGTTGATTCACCAAAACTAACCTGTTATACAGGAGGAAAAAGCACACAGGACGTTTCAATTGTTCACAGACTGGTCCTCTCATCAGAATGACAAGACACTTCCGGTCTGCAGGTGATAGCATTCAATTAGGAAGAAACGCCCTACTGCCCCCTACTGACCAATGTGAATACTGATAAACGTGTAATGACTGCTCCAAAAACGAATTCAAACCACAAAATAAAATAAATAAATCAACACAAAAATGTGACACATTATGGGTGGGTCACATATGCATGTACAGTAGATGGCAGTATTGTCCTGTTTAAAAGTGTCACAACATTGCTGTTTACGGCAGACGAACTGCTTTACGGTAGACACTGTTGTTGTGTGTTGTCAACACGTCACTCAGGTCCGCCTGAATTTCGGGAGTTTTTCGGGAGAAAATTTGTCCCGGGAGGTTTTCGGGAGAGGCGCTGAATTTCGGGAGTCTCCCGGAAAATCCGGGAGGGTTGGCAAGTATGCCCAAGATTGAACCTTGGGGGACTCCACACGTTATGTTGGTTGGTTCTGATACAAAGTCACCAATGGAAACAAAATCGTTCCTATCTTGTAGATATGACTTGAACCAGCTTAAAACTGTGCCTGAGATCCCTACCCAGTTTTCCAACCTGTCCAAAAGTATTGAGTGGTGGACAGCACTGAGGTCCAATAGCATTAATACTGAAGCTTTGCCAGAGTCTGTGTTTAGACGGATGTCATTTAGAACTTTAAGAAGGGCCGTCTCTGTGCTACGAAGAGGTCCAAATCCTGACTGGAAGTTGTTGTGGCAGCCAGTAGAAGCCAAGAAGTGATTTAGTAGAGGGCTTGTTATTGACAAAAGGCTTGACAATTCAGCTACTATGGTCCCAGACCTCAACTCCGAGTAAGAAACAGTGGAAGTTGGAAGTTCCTTGGAGTAGACCAGTCCATCCAGTATCTGGCAACCTCAGTCAGGGAGAGTGGGAGGGGACTACAGAATTTTGACCGTGATTGCAGTACCATTCCTGACCACATTATTACATATGGCTCCTTTAAGGACCATCCCAGTGTTGTCATGCAAAGACCATTATCATACCTGCCAACTTTTGAAATCAGAAAAACCTAGTAGCCAGGGTCCAGGGGCCGCAAAATGATTGATTGCATTCAGACAGGTTAAAATGTTGCTAAAACCATCACTTTTCTATCAGTCACAGTGACTTTTCAAAACAAAAATATTACAGCAAAAATCATATGGGTTGATTGACATGTTTATTCTGTAAGCTAACTTCAATAGTTTGAAATTATTTTGACAGTTAATGCCAGTTATCCTGTCAACCTTTCACAAGACTTCAATTTGTTAATTGAAAGTATAAACAGTATAAACACTTTTTACAGTAAACAAATGGTAAAACAGTACTAACCAATTCCATTAAAAAAAAAATTGGTGTCATTATTAACTTTCTGTCCAAGCTTGTATAATCTACTGCCTTGTTCAATTGTAAAAAATATTCTGTGCCTAAAATTCACATTTCTATCACAATTATCATACTGTAAACATGGTAAGCTAACTTCATTAAAATTAATAGTCCTGTCAATAGCATGGAATTACAATTCAAATGTAGTTTTTTTGTAAGCCTTTCAAAAGAATTCAAAATATGAAAAATGAATGAAAATTAATTTAAGCCATCAGACACTTGAAAAGTGGCACATCACATCTCTAATGTAATCATTTGAACTTTTCAACAGAAATAGCACTGCAAAAATATTAAGGACATACTTCTGTATTTTGGTAGTTATGCTGTCAACATTTAACAAGATTTCTTCAACTTGGACTTGAAAGCATAAATACCGTATTTTCCGCACTATTAGCTGCACCTAAAAACCACAAATTTACTCAAAAGCTGACAGTGCGGCTTATAACCCGGTGCGCTTTATATATGGATTAATATTAAGATTCATTTTCATAAAGTTTAGGTCTCGCAACTACGGTAAACAGCCGCCATCTTTTTTCCCCGTAGAAGAGGAAGTGCTTCTTCTTCTACGCAAGCAACCGCCAAGGTAAGCACCCGCCCCCATAGAAGAGGAAGCGCTTCTTCTTCTACTGTAAGAAACCACCCGCCCCCGTAGAAGAAGAAGAAGCGCGCGGATATTACGTTTCATTTCCTTTGTGTGTTTACATCTGTAAAGACCACAAAATGGCTCCTACTAAGCGACAGGTTTCCGGTTCATGAAAAGACGCAATCTCTCCATCCGCACACGGACTACTATTTCACAGCAACTGCCTAAAGACTTTCAAGAAAAGCTGGCTACTTTCCGTGCATATTGTAAAAACAAGATAGCTGAAAAAAAGATCCGGCCAGAGAACATTATCAACATGGACGAGGTTCCACTGACTTTTGATATTCCTGTGAACCGCACTGTGGATACAACGGGAGCACGTACGGTGAATATTCGCACCACAGGGAATGAGAAGTCATCCTTCACTGTGGTTCTAGCTTGCCATGCTAATGGCCAGAAACTTCCACCCATGGTGATATTCAAAAGGAAGACCTTGCCAAAAGAGACCTTTCCAGCCGGCGTCATCATAAAAGCTAACTCGAAGGGATGGATGGATGAAGAAAAGATGAGCGAGTGGTTAAGGGAAGTTTACGCGAAGAGGCCGGGTGGCTTTTTTCACACAGCTCCGTCCATGTTGATATACGACTCCATGCGCGCCCACATCACGCTGGTTTTTAATATATTATTAAAGTTTGACTGACCTATCTGACTGTTTTTTTGACATTCCTTTAGCGCAGTTAGATGCGGCTTATAACACGGGGCGGCTTATAGGTGGACAAAGTTTTGAAATATGCCGTTCATTGAAGGCGCGGCTTATAACCCAGGGCGGCTTATGGTGCGGACAATACGGTAGTATAAACATGTTTAACAGTATAACAGTACTAAACAATTCCAATAGATAACATTGGTGTCATTACCTTTTTGTGGCTAAAATCCAAATTTAGCAACGGCATTAGACTTGTGGTTTTTTTGTCCCAACGTGGTCTTTTACATCGCTAATTCCTCCGTGTCCGATCGAAACATCTTGTCTGCACAAGGTGCAATTGGCGTAGTTTTCACCCTTTTTGGAACGGATAATTATTCCCGGATAGGCTTTTGAATATTCTTCACGGAATGACTGCAGTTTTCTTTTCGGTTTAAGACTCGTTTGCGATTTTTCTCCGGCTGATTCCATGATCGTTCGCTCGTTTGGAAACAATGGGCAACAGGTGCCTCGCGCATGGCATTCGGAATGGCTCGATAGGAAGTTACGGGAAGCAGTGTCGATTGTCATTGTTGTTACGCGATTTCGTGAATAAAACTTAAAAAAAAAAATTTTTTTTTTTAATTAATGAAAAACCGTATTTTTTATCACTGCAACCGTAACCCGGAATAGGTTGATGAAAACCGTACTAATTACGGGAAAACCGGAGTAGTTGGCAGGTATGCATTATAGAGCATGTTGCAGTCATACCAGCCTACAGTGACAAGGAGACTTCCTCGTCCATACAGTTGGTGTGAGGGGAGCTGAAGAGTACTGATTACACTGGGTCCAGTAAGGGTTTGCAGCTGTAGACACACACACACACACACACACACACACACACACACACACACTACAACCACATTTGGTACTTCCTGCCCATTAACGTGGACACACTATTCTTACATTGGGTGACACAGCCCTCGCTCAAAGCCTTTGCGACACACTTCCATGGCGATTGGAAACACGCGTCTGTGGATAGTTCCCACATTGTGTTCCCTCCACGCCACGCAAAGACGAAGAGAAAGATGGCGGGACTTTCCCCGGGATCTGAGAGGGAGAGGAAGCAGACAGTGGGAGCGACGGAGGACAGGAAGAAACGGCAGAAGAAGGAGGGGAGAATGCCTTGAGTACGCGTTTATTTCGCTTTCCCACAGTGGGAATGACCCCGCCATGAGAATGGGGGGGGGGGGGGGCGGGGGGTAGAGCCAGCATGACAGCGGAGAAAATAAATAAGTCAAGACATGTCCAACCCGACGTATGAGACCACTTTCCTGCTGCACTTAAAGCAAACACTGGAAGAAGCACTTTCTAGGCCTTTCTTCACGTGTCCCTCAAGTTCATGACGTGTCCCCCCTGCCCACACACACACACACACACACACACACACACACACACACACACACACACACACACACACACACACCCTTGTATTTGTTACCTTCTTGAGACCTGAGAAAAATGCCTCCCTCTTTAGGACCAGCCTTTCTAGATATATAAAGAAGTGTATTTACAACATTAATAATATATACATACTATGCACGTATAAAAAAGCTTGTTGTGAACAATGAGTTGGAATTTCACAAGAAAGAGGTCACAATTTCACAAGAAAAACTTAAAATGTTGGCAGTATTATAATAAAAGTCGTCATATTACTCAACGCAAGTCAAAATTGCACAAGAAAAACTGAACATTAGTGCAATATTATGATAAAAGTTGGAATTCTACTCAATAAAAGTCGCAATTTTACAAGAAAAGTTCAAAATTTCCCCCATAATTTTACTCAACAAAATCAAACATTTTTAAGAAAACTTTAAAATGTCGGCAATATTCTAATAATCGTAATTTTACTTGGCAAAATGATGACAAAGGTCATAGTTTTACTAAAAAAAATGTCACTATTTTACAAGGACAACAATAAAATTGGCAATATTGCGATAAAAGTCAGAGTTGTATATGACAAATGTCACCATTTTGCATTAAAAAGTAATATTTTTACATAAAAGAGTAATAATTTTACAAGAAAAGATTGCAATGTTACAGAAAGAGAAAGAATGTGTGAAATTGTTCCCAATTTTATAAGAAAAAAGTCGACACATTGTGAGAAAAAGACTATTTTAGTTAATTTATTATTATTTTTTGTTTGTGTGTTTGTAATTGGATTTTAATCTACATTATGTAAGTTATTACAGTATGTCTCTATATCAAAAAAAAATTTAAATTAATTTTGGCCAAAGGGGGCACATTTAAATTTCTTACACACACTTGTTATTTCATATGTTGACCAGAGGGGGAGCACTTTTAAAAGCGACACACAGTCAATTTTTGGGACCACCCTCATTTTGATGGATGTCCCCACAAATGAAACATTGTCTATTAGATGCAATGTTATTGATTTATGTCATCACTTGTTCACACCTCCTCATATGGAAGACACTTTTCCTTCTCCATGTCTCAAGAATGGTAAAAATACAACACACACACACACACACACACACACACACACACACACACACACACACACACACACACACACACACACACACACACACACACTTGTATTAGTTACCTTCTTGAGACCTGAGAAAAATGCCTCCCTCTTTAGGACCAGCCTTTCTAGATCTATAAAGAAGTGTATTTACAACATTAATAATATATACATACTATGCACATATAAAAAAGCTTGTTGTGAACAATGAGTTTGAATTTCACAAGAAAGAGGTTACAATTTCACAAGAAAAACTTAAAATGTTGGCAGTATTATAATAAAAGTCGTCATATTACTCAACGCAAGTGAAAATTGTACAAGAAAAACTGAACATTAGTGCAATATTATGATAAAAGTTGGAATTCTACTCAATAAAAGTCACAATTTTACAAGAAAAGTTCAAAATTTCCCCCATAATTTTACTCAACAAAATCAAACATTTTTAAGAAAACTTTAAAATGTCGGCAATATTCTAATAATCATAATTTTACTTGGCAAAATGATGACAAAGGTCATAGTTTTACTAAAAAAATGTCACTATTTTACAAGAGCAACAATAAAATTGGCAATATTGCGATAAAAGTCAGAATTGTATATGACAAATGTCACCATTTTGCATTAAAAAGTAATAATTTTACATAAAAGAGTAATAATTTTACAAGAAAAGATTGCAATGTTACAGAAAGAGAAAGAAGGTGAGAAATTTTTCCCAATTTTATAAGAAAAAAGTCGACACATTGTGAGAAAAAGACTATTTTAGTTAATTTATTATTTTTGTTTTGTTTGTGTGTTTGTAATTGGTTTTTAATTTACGTTATGTAAGTTATTACAGTATGTCTCTATATACTTTTTTTTTTTTAATTAATTTTGGCCAAAGGGGGCACATTTAAATTTCTTACACACACTTGTTATTTCATATGTTGACCAGAGGGGGAGCACTTTTAAAAGCGACACACAGTCAATTTTTGGGACCACCCTCATTTTGATAGATGTCCCCACAAATGAAACATTGTCTATTAGATGCAATGTTATTGATTTATGTCATCACTTGTTCACACCTCCTCATATGGAAGACACTTTTCCTTCTTCATGTCTCAAGAATGGTAAAAATACAACACACACACACACACACACACACACACACACACACACACACACACACACACACACACACACACACACACACACACACACACACACACACACACTTGTATTTGTTACCTTCTTGAGACCTGAGAAAAATGCCTCCCTCTTTAGGACCAGCCTTTCTAGATCTATAAAGAAGTGTATTTACAACATTAATAATATATACATACTATGCACATATAAAAAAGCTTGTTGTGAACAATGAGTTGGAATTTCACAAGAAAGAGGTCACAATTTCACAAGAAAAATTTAGAATGTTGGCAGTATTATAATAAAAGTCGTCATATTACTCAATGCAAGTCAGAATTGCACAAGAAAAACTGAACATTAGTGCAATATTATGATAAAAGTTGGAATTCTACTCAATAAAAGTCGCAATTTTACAAGAAAAGTTCAAAATTTCCCCCATAATTTTACTCAACAAAATCAAACATTTTTAAGAAAACTTTAAAATGTCGGCAATATTCTAATAATCATAATTTTACTTGGCAAAATGATGACAAAGGTCATAGTTTTACTAAAAAAAATGTCACTATTTTACAAGAACAACAATAAAATTGGCAATATTGCGATAAAAGTCAGAATTGTATATGACAAATGTCACCATTTTGCATTAAAAAGTAATAATTTTACATAAAAGAGTAATCATTTTACAAGAAAAGATTGCAATGTTACAGAAACAGAAAGAATGTGTGAAATTGTTCCCAATTTTATAAGAAAAAAGTCGACACATTGTGAGAAAAAGACTATTTTAGTTAATTTTTTTGTTTTGTTTGTTTGTGTGTTTGTAATTGGTTTTTAATCTACATTATGTAAGTTATTACAGTATGTCTCTATATACATTTTTTTTTTTAATTAATTTTGGCCAAAGGGGGTACATTTAAATTTCTTACACACACTTGTTATTTCATATGTTGACCAGAGGGGGAGCACTTTTAAAAGCGACACACAGTCAATTTTTGTGACCACCCTCATTTTGATAGATGTCACCACAAATGAAACATTGTCTATTAGATGCAATGTTATTGATTTATGTCATCACTTGTTCACACCTCCTCATATGGAAGACACTTTTCCTTCTTCATGTCTCAAGAATGGTAAAAATACAACACACACACATACACACACACACACACACACACACACACACACACACACACACACACACACACACACACACACACACACACACCCTTGTATTTGTTACCTTCTTGAGACCTCAGAAAAATGCCTCCCTCTTTAGGACCAGCCTTTCTAGATCTATAAAGAAGTGTATTTACAACAT
This sequence comes from Nerophis lumbriciformis, assembly GCF_033978685.3. Taxonomy (NCBI): domain Eukaryota; kingdom Metazoa; phylum Chordata; class Actinopteri; order Syngnathiformes; family Syngnathidae; genus Nerophis; species Nerophis lumbriciformis. Next base: position 37,590,289 of record NC_084568.2, on the reverse strand, counting down.
TAATAATATATACATACTATGCACATATAAAAAAGCTTGTTGTGAACAATGAGTTGGAATTTCACAAGAAAGAGGTCACAATTTCACAAGAAAAACTTAGAATGTTGGCAGTATTATAATAAAAGTTGTCATATTACTCAACGCAAGTCAAAATTGCCCAAGAAAAACTGAACATTAGTGCAATATTATGATAAAAGTTGGAATTCTACTCAATAAAAGTCGCAATTTTACAAGAAAAGTTCAAAATTTCCCCCATAATTTTACTCAACAAAATCAAACATTTTTAAGAAAACTTTAAAATGTTGGCAATATTCTAATAATCATAATTTTACTTGGCAAAATGATGACAAAGGTCATAGTTTTACTAAAAAAAATGTCACTATTTTACAAGAACAACAATAAAATTGGCAATATTGCGATAAAAGTCAGAATTGTATATGACAAATGTCACCATTTTGCATTAAAAAGTAATAATTTTACATAAAAGAATAATAATTTTACAAGAAAAGATTGCAATGTTACAGAAAGAGAAAGAATGTGAGAAATTGTTCCCAATTTTATAAGAAAAAAGTCGACACATTGTGAGAAAAAGACTATTTTAGTTAATTTATTATTATTTTTTGTTTGTGTGTTTGTAATTGGTTTTTAATCTACATTATGTAAGTTATTACAGTATGTCTCTATATACTTTTTTTTTTTTAAATTAATTTTGGCCAAAGGGGGTAAATTTAAATTTCTTACACACACTTGTTATTTCATATGTTGACCAGAGGGGGAGCACTTTTAAAAGCGACACACAGTCAATTTTTGGGACCACCCTCATTTTGATAGATGTCCCCACAAATGAAACATTGTCTATTAGATGCAATGTTATTGATTTATGTCATCACTTGTTCACACCTCCTCATATGGAAGACACTTTTCCTTCTTCATGTCTCAAGAATGGTAAAAATACAACACACACACACACACACACACACACACACACACACACACACACACACACACAAACACACACCCTTGTATTTGTTACCTTCTTGAGACCTGAGAAAAATGCCTCCCTCTTTAGGACCAGCCTTTCTAGATCTATAAAGAAGTGTATTTACAACATTAATAATATATACATACTATGCACATATAAAAAAGCTTGTTGTGAACAATGAGTTTGAATTTCACAAGAAAGAGGTCACAATTTCACAAGAAAAACTTAAAATGTTGGCAGTATTATAATAAAAGTCGTCATATTACTCAACGCAAGTGAAAATTGTACAAGAAAAACTGAACATTAGTGCAATATTATAATAAAAGTTGGAATTCTACTCAATAAAAGTAGCAATTTTACAAGAAAAGTTCAAAATTTCCCCCATAATTTTACTCAACAAAATCTAACATTTTTAAGAAAACTTTAAAATGTCGGCAATATTATAATTATCGGAATTTTACTTGGCAAAATGATGACAAAGGTCATAGTTTTACTAAAAAAAATGTCACTATTTTACAAGGACAACAATAAAATTGGCAATATTGCGATAAAAGTCAGAGTTGTATATGACAAATGTCACCATTTTGCATTAAAAAGTAGTAATTTTACATAAAAGAGTAATAATTTTACAAGAAAAGATTGCAATGTTACAGAAAGAGAAAGAATGTGAGAAATTGTTCCCAATTTTATAAGAAAAAAGTCGACACATTGTGAGAAAAAGACCATTTTAGTTAATTTATTATTATTTTTTGTTTGTTTGTTTTTAATTGGTTTTTAATCTACATTATGTAAGTTATTACAGTATGTCTCTATATACATTTTTTTTTTTTTTATTAATTTTGGCCAAAGGGGGTACATTTAAATTTCTTACACACACTTGTTATTTCATATGTTGACCAGAGGGGGAGCACTTTTAAAAGCGACACACAGTCAATTTTTGGGACCACCGTCATTTTGATAGATGTCACCACAAATGAAACATTGTCTATTAGATGCAATGTTATTGATTTATGTCATCACTTGTTCACACCTCCTCATATGGAAGACACTTTTCCTTCTTCATGTCTCAAGAATGGTAAAAATACAACACACACACACACACACACACACACACACACACACACACACACACACCCTTGTATTTGTTACCTTCTTGAGACCTGAGAAAAATGCCTCCCTCTTTAGGACCAGCCTTTCTAGATCTATAAAGAAGTGTATTTACAACATTAATAATATATACATACTATGCACATATAAAAAAGCTTGTTGTGAACAATGAGTTGGAATTTCACAAGAAAGAGGTTACAATTTCACAAGAAAAACTTAAAATGTTGGCAGTATTATAATAAAAGTCGTCATATTACTCAACGCAAGTCAAAATTGCACAAGAAAAATTGAACATTAGTGCAATATTATGATAAAAGTTGGAATTCTGCTCAATAAAAGTCGCAATTTTACAAGAAAAGTTCAAAATTTCCCCCATAATTTTACTCAACAAAATCAAACATTTTTAGGAAAACTTTAAAATGTTGGCAATATTCTAATAATCATAATTTTACTTGGCAAAATGATGACAAAGGTCATAGTTTTACTAAAAAAAATGTCACTATTTTACAAGGACAACAATAAAATTGGCAATATTGCGATAAAAGTCAGAATTGTATATGACAAATGTCACCATTTTGCATTAAAAAGTAATAATTTTACATAAAAGAGTAATAATTTTACAAGAAAAGATTGCAATGTTACAGAAAGAGAAAGAATGTGAGAAATTGTTCCCAATTTTATCAGAAAAAAGTCGACACATTGTGGGAAAAAGACTATTTTAGTTAATTTATTAATATTTTTTGTTTGTTTGTTTTTAATTGGTTTTTAATCTACATTATGTAAGTTATTACAGTATGTCTCTATATACATTTTTTTTTAAATTAATTTTGGCCAAAGGGGACACATTTAAATTTCTTACACACACTTGTTATTTCATATGTTGACCAGAGGGGGAGCACTTTTAAAAGCGACACACAGTCAATTTTTGGGACCACCCTCATTTTGATAGATGTCCCCACAAATGAAACATTGTCTATTAGATGCAATGTTATTGATTTATGTCATCACTTGTTCACACCTCCTCATATGGAAGACACTTTTCCTTCTTCATGTCTCAAGAATGGTAAAAATACAACACACACACACACACACACACACACACACACACACACACACACACACACACAAACACACACCCTTGTATTTGTTACCTTCTTGAGACCTGAGAAAAATGCCTCCCTCTTTAGGACCAGCCTTTCTAGATCTATAAAGAAGTGTATTTACAACATTAATAATATATACATACTATGCACATATAAAAAAGCTTGTTGTGAACAATGAGTTTGAATTTCACAAGAAAGAGGTCACAATTTCACAAGAAAAACTTAAAATGTTGGCAGTATTATAATAAAAGTCGTCATATTACTCAACGCAAGTGAAAATTGTACAAGAAAAACTGAACATTAGTGCAATATTATAATAAAAGTTGGAATTCTACTCAATAAAAGTAGCAATTTTACAAGAAAAGTTCAAAATTTCCCCCATAATTTTACTCAACAAAATCTAACATTTTTAAGAAAACTTTAAAATGTCGGCAATATTATAATTATCGGAATTTTACTTGGCAAAATGATGACAAAGGTCATAGTTTTACTAAAAAAAATGTCACTATTTTACAAGGACAACAATAAAATTGGCAATATTGCGATAAAAGTCAGAGTTGTATATGACAAATGTCACCATTTTGCATTAAAAAGTAGTAATTTTACATAAAAGAGTAATAATTTTACAAGAAAAGATTGCAATGTTACAGAAAGAGAAAGAATGTGAGAAATTGTTCCCAATTTTATAAGAAAAAAGTCGACACATTGTGAGAAAAAGACCATTTTAGTTAATTTATTATTATTTTTTGTTTGTTTGTTTTTAATTGGTTTTTAATCTACATTATGTAAGTTATTACAGTATGTCTCTATATACATTTTTTTTTTTTTTATTAATTTTGGCCAAAGGGGGTACATTTAAATTTCTTACACACACTTGTTATTTCATATGTTGACCAGAGGGGGAGCACTTTTAAAAGCGACACACAGTCAATTTTTGGGACCACCGTCATTTTGATAGATGTCACCACAAATGAAACATTGTCTATTAGATGCAATGTTATTGATTTATGTCATCACTTGTTCACACCTCCTCATATGGAAGACACTTTTCCTTCTTCATGTCTCAAGAATGGTAAAAATACAACACACACACACACACACACACACACACACACACACACACACACACACACACCCTTGTATTTGTTACCTTCTTGAGACCTGAGAAAAATGCCTCCCTCTTTAGGACCAGCCTTTCTAGATCTATAAAGAAGTGTATTTACAACATTAATAATATATACATACTATGCACATATAAAAAAGCTTGTTGTGAACAATGAGTTGGAATTTCACAAGAAAGAGGTTACAATTTCACAAGAAAAACTTAAAATGTTGGCAGTATTATAATAAAAGTCGTCATATTACTCAACGCAAGTCAAAATTGCACAAGAAAAATTGAACATTAGTGCAATATTATGATAAAAGTTGGAATTCTGCTCAATAAAAGTCGCAATTTTACAAGAAAAGTTCAAAATTTCCCCCATAATTTTACTCAACAAAATCAAACATTTTTAGGAAAACTTTAAAATGTTGGCAATATTCTAATAATCATAATTTTACTTGGCAAAATGATGACAAAGGTCATAGTTTTACTAAAAAAAATGTCACTATTTTACAAGGACAACAATAAAATTGGCAATATTGCGATAAAAGTCACAGTTGTATATGACAAATGTCACCATTTTGCATTAAAAAGTAATAATTTTACATAAAAGAGTAATAATTTTACAAGAAAAGATTGCAATGTTACAGAAAGAGAAAGAATGTGAGAAATTGTTCCCAATTTTATCAGAAAAAAGTCGACACATTGTGGGAAAAAGACTATTTTAGTTAATTTATTAATATTTTTTGTTTGTTTGTTTTTAATTGGTTTTTAATCTACATTATGTAAGTTATTACAGTATGTCTCTATATACATTTTTTTTTAAATTAATTTTGGCCAAAGGGGGTACATTTAAATTTCTTACACACACTTGTTATTTCATATGTTGACCAGAGGGGGAGCACTTTTAAAAGCGACACACAGTCAATTTTTGGGACCACCCTCATTTTCATAGATGTCCCCACAAATGAAACATTGTCTATTAGATGCAATGT
>NC_084568.2:37557500-37580000 GCF_033978685.3 Nerophis lumbriciformis | reverse complement strand
AAATGTCGGCAATATTCTAATAATCATAATTTTACTTGGCAAAATGATGACAAAGGTCATAGTTTTACTAAAAAAATTGTCACTATTTTACAAGAACAACAATAAAATTGGCAATATTGCGATAAAAGTCAGAGTTGTATATGACAAATGTCACCATTTTGCATTAAAAAGTAATAATTTTACATAAAAGAGTAATAATTTTACAAGAAAAGATTGCAATGTTACAGAAAGAGAAAGAATGTGAGAAATTGTTCCCAATTTTATCAGAAAAAAGTCGACACATTGTGAGAAAAAGACTATTTTAGTTAATTTATTATTTTTGTTTGTTTGTGTGTTTGTAATTGGTTTTTAATCTACATTATGTAAGTTATTACAGTATGTCTCTATATAAAAAAAAAAAATTAAATTAATTTTGGCCAAAGGGGGTACATTTAAATTTCTTACACACACTTGTTATTTCATATGTTGACCAGAGGGGGAGCACTTTTAAAAGCGACACACAGTCAATTTTTGGGACCACCCTCATTTTCATAGATGTCACCACAAATGAAACATTGTCTATTAGATGCAATGTTATTGATTTATGTCATCACTTGTTCACACCTCCTCATATGGAAGACACTTTTCCTTCTTCATGTCTCAAGAATGGTAAAAATACAAGAACACACACATACACACACGGCCACCAACGCTGCTCCCCATATGGTCTCACTAACGCTGTGTGTGTGTGTGTGTGTGTGTGTGTGTGTGTGTGTGTGTGTGTGTGTGTGTGTGTGTGTGTGTGTGTGTGTGTGTGTGTGTGTGTGTGTGTGTGTGTACGTGTGATAGGGATCAGTCATGATTGTGACTCAGGCATGTGTGTGTGTGTGTGGTCTGCCTAAATAGCCAGCTGTTGGCATTCAGGTTTGTGTGTGTGTGTGTGTGTGTGTGTGTGTGTGTGTGTGTGTAATAAGAGGAGAAGCCCTCACTGACATTAGCAAAGTTGCCGTGTCATCTCAATCTGAAGCCTTAGAACAAGGGAGCCTTTCTCCCAAGTGTGTGTGTTTACATTTGTGCAGTGGACCAGAAGTTGTGTGTACTTTTATATAAGTGTGTGCGTATGTATGTATGTGTGTGTGTCCAGCATTGACCTGAATGTACGTGCATTCACCCAGGGTGGTCTCACCTGTGTGTTGTACTCAATCATCACCTGGACACTCAATTTGTGCTTTTTTTAAAAACTTCTTGTTGAGGCAGCTCCTTCTTGGGGTCATTGAGGTCACCTCTTGGTTATGACATCACTACAAAACAATGATATAGTAAATACTTTATTTTTGTTGAATGACTTGTGAATGAAACACTATTATAAGTCAATCTCTTTAGGTCACACTGTTGTGTGGGAGTGACAGGGAGAAAAGCTCAGCTACTCGCTAAGGGGGAAATCGTTTGGCAACACCGATATATACATTTACATCCATATACCCCCAATATATGACGACAGTATATAACCAGAGGTGGGTAGAGTAGCCAGAAATTGTACTCAAGTAAGAGTACTGTTACTTTAGAGATTTATTACTCAAGTAAAAGTAAGGAGTAGTGACCCAAATATTTACTTGAGTAAAAGTAAAAAGTATGTTGTGAAAAAACTACTCAAGTACTGAGTAACTGATGAGTAACATACACACACATATCATATATATATATATATATATACATATATACACACACAAATATATATATATATATATATATATATATATATATATATACATACACACATATATATATATACACACACATATATATATATATATATATATATATATACACACATTTATATATATATATATATATATATATACATATATATATATATACACACACATATATATACAGTATATAATTTATATTTATTTATTTTGCCGTTTTTGTTTACATGTTAAAGGTGTTTTAATGAATATACATGCATGTGTAACACATATAGATTCCTTTCTTTCATGAAGACAAGAATATAAGTTGGTGTATTACCTGATTCTGATGACTTGCATTGATTGGAATCAGACAGTAGTGCTGATAGCGTCCACGTTTTCAAATGGAGGAGAAAAAAAGTTCCTCCTTTCTGTCTAATACCACATGAAAGTGGTTGGTTTTTGGCATCTTATTTGTCCAGCTTCCATATTCGTTTTTATACACTTTACAAGAAATACATTGGCGGCAAACTCCGTAGCTTGCTAGCTTGTTTGCGCTGGCTTTCGGAGACTCTTGTTTTGAAAGCGCAGGCGCGATGGAGCGGCACTTTTATTGTGAAGACAGGAACTGTGCAGTCAGTCTTTAGGCTTTTGACGGGATGTACGGTTGAAATAAAAAATGGTCTTTTTTCCTTCACACTTTTGATTGATTGATTGGAACTTTTATTAGTAGATTGCACAGTACAGTACATATTCCGTACGATTGACCACTAAATGGTAACACCCCAATAAGTTTTTCAACTTGTTTAAGTCAGGTCATGTGACCGCCTGGCTCTGTTTGATTGGTCCAACGTCACCAGTGACTGCATCTGATTGGTGGAACGGAGTGAACGTCACCAGTGACTGTATTTGTTGAAACGCAGGCACTTTGAAGGTCTGTCTGACAGACCAAAACAAACAAAGCGTACATTAACAAATCGATAAAAATTAGTAGCGAGTAGCGAGCTGAATGTAGATAAAAGTAGCGGAGTAAAAGTAGCGTTTCTTCTCTATAAATATACTCAAGTAAAAGTAAAAGTATGTTGCATTAAAACTACTCTTAGAAGTACAATTTATCACAAAAGTTACTCAAGTAGATGTAACGGAGTAAATGTAGCACGTTAGTACCCACCTCTGTATATAACCACCATGTATCTCACAATGTTGTACAGTATATAACCACCATGTATCTCACAATGTTGTACAGTATATAACCACCATGTATCTCACAATCTATCTTCCAGTTGTTGGATTTTTTGAAGTAAATGTGCCATAAAAACGTTTTTTTTTAAACAAAGTTGCATTCATAAGACGAGCGAAAAATATTTTTTAACCTAGGAAGAAAAACTGTAGGATAAATATTTTGTTGGCAACTTCTCTATATGGTCACTTGCTAGTATTTATTTGTTTTTGTTTATTTGTTTGTTATTGTCAAAAGTGATGTGTGTTCTTATTCAGTACAGCACTTTGAACACTTGAAAAGTGGTTTATAAATAGTTTGAATTATGAATGTATTATACAATTAAACATATAATAATTCAGGAAAAAAAAATGTAAATTATTATCATCATTATCATAATAGTAATGAAAATATATAGTATAAGAACTATTATGAGTGCGTTATACATGAATTATTGATATTCTTAATATTATCTTGACAATACTACTAATAGTATTAATACAAACAATAAGAATTACAAGTGTATTACAATATTATACAAGTTAACATAATATGAATAACAATAATAATGATTAAAATACCAATTGCAAACCCCAAAAGCAGTGAAGTTGTCAGGTTGTGTAAATGGTAAATAAAAAGAGAATACAACAAATCCTTTTCAACTTATATTCAGTTGAATAGACTGCAAAGACAAGATATTTAACGTTCACACTCAGAAACCTGATTTTTTTTTTGCAAATAATTATTACTTAAAATTGAATGGCAGCAACACATTGCAAAAAAGGCATTTTTACCAGTGTGTTACATGGCCTTTCCTTTTAACAACACTCAGTAAAGGTTTGGGAACTGAGGAGACACATTTTTGAAGTGGAATTCTTTCCCATTCTTGCTTGATGTACAGCTTAAGTTGTTCCTTCTCATATTTTAGCCTTCACACATTTTCAATGTCTGGACTACAGGCAGGCCAGTCTACACTCTTAGAAATAAAAGTGCTAAGTAGAACCATATATGGTTCTTCGGCTCGTCCTCATAGGAGAACCCTTTTTGGCTACAGGTAGAACCTTTTTATAAAGGTTCCACCTGGAACCCTTTTGGAGGGTTCTACCTAGAACTGTGTGTGTAAGGTTCCACCCAGAACCCCCCCTGAGAGGTTCTACAAAGAACCCACGCAGGGAGTTCCACTAAGAACCCTTTCGTATTTCAAGGGTTTCATCTAGAACCCACACAGGGAGTTCCACTAAGAACCCTTTTGTATTTCAAGACTTTCATCTAGAACCCACGCAGGGAGTTCCACTAAGAACCCTTTCGTATTTCAAGGGTTTCATCTAGAACCCACACAGGGAGTTCCACTAAGAACCCTTTTGTATTTCAAGACTTTCATCTAGAACCCACGCAGGGAGTTCCACTAAGAACCCTTTCGTATTTCAAGGGTTTCATCTAGAACCCACACAGGGAGTTCCACTAAGAACCCTTTCGTTTGTCAAGGGTTTCATCTAGAACCCATGCAGGGAGTTCCACTAAGAACCCTTTCATGTTTCAAGGGTTTCATCTAGAACTCACACAGGGAGTTCCACAAAGAACTCTTTCATGTTTCAAGGGTTTCATCTAGAACTCACACAGGGAGTTCCACAAAGAACTCTTTCATGTTTCAAGGGTTTCATCTAGATCTGACACAGGGGGTTCCACAAAGAACCCTTTCATGTTTCAAGGGTTTCATCTAGAACTCACACAGGGAGTTCCACAAAGAACTCTTTCATGTTTCAAGGGTTTCATCTAGATCTGACACAGGGGGTTCCACAAAGAACTCTTTCATGTTTCAAGGGTTTCATCTAGAACTCACACAGGGAGTTCCACAAAGAACTCTTTCATGTTTCAAGGGTTTCATCTAGATCTGACACAGGGGGTTCCACAAAGAACCCTTTCATGTTTCAAGGGTTTCATCTAGAACTCACACAGGGAGTTCCACAAAGAACTCTTTCATGTTTCAAGGGTTTCATCTAGAACTCACACAGGGAGTTCCACAAAGAACTCTTTCATGTTTCAAGGGTTTCATCTAGATCTGACACAGGGGGTTCTAAAAACATCCCTTTTCAAAGGTTTTCACCGATAACCGTCTTGTCTTCTGAGGGTTCTATAAAGAACCATATTGTATTCTACAGATCAGTTTAGTTCATATTATATTGTGGTCATTTATCATGTTGACATTGAACAAACATTCAAAACATTTTAATGAGAAAAACATTTATTTAAAGATAGGCACCATTATTGGCAAATGTTATCAGGAAGTATGTCCCTGGTGACACAGGATCTTACCCATGCTTTCAACAATCCCTGAAGAACTCTTTCTTCCAAAAACGGTTCTCTGGATCAAAATAGTTCTTACTGGAACCCTTAGTGTTAGTGAGAACCCTTTTAAAACCAATTATTCAGAAAAGGGGTTTTAAAAGGTTCTCTGGATCAAAATGGTTCTTACTGGAACCATTAGCGTTACCAAGAACCCTTGAAAAACCCTTTCTTCGGGAAAGGGTTTTTCAGAAGCAAATGGTTCCAGTTAGAACCTCAGCCCTTGTAGAAGAACCCTTTTAGAACCCTTATTTCTAAGAGTGTAGTACCTGCACTCTTTTACTATGAATGATGGCATTGTGTTGCTGAAATAAGCAGGGGCGTCCATGGTAACGTTGCTTGGATGGCAACATATGTTGCTCCAAAAGCTGTATGATAACTTTGATATTCTTTGCAAATTCTAGCTCATTTGGAATATGATGCCTGCAACTTGTTTAAAAAAAAGCTGGCACAAGTGGCAAAAAAGAGTGAGAAAGTTGAGGAATGCTCATCAAACACTTATTTGGAACATCCCGCAGGTGAACAGGCTAATTGGGAACAGGTCGGTGCCATGATTGGGTATAAAAGCAGCTTCCATGAAATGCTCAGTCATTCACAAACAAGGACGGGGCGAGGGTCACCACTTTGTCAACAAATGCCTGAGCAAATTGTTTAAGAACAACATTTCTCAAGCAGCTATTGCAAGGAATTTAGGGATTTCACCTTCTAAGGTCTGCATTATCATCAAAAGGTTCAGAGAATCTGGAGAAATCACTGCACGTAAGTGGCAATGCCGGTGACCTTCGATCCCTCAGGCTGTACTGCATCAAAAAGCGACATCAGTGTGTAAAGGATATCACCACATGGGCTCAGGAACACTTCAGAAAACCACTGTCAGTAACTACGGATGGTCGCTACATCTGTGAGGGCAAGTTAAAACTCTACTATGCAAAGCCAAAGCCATTTATCAACAACACCCAGAAACGCTTCGCTGAGCCCAAGCTCATCTAAGATGGACTGATGCAAAGTGGAAAAGTGTTCTGTGGTCTGACGAGTCCACATTTCAAATGTGGACGTCGTGTCCTCCGGACCAAAGAGGAAAAGAACCATCTGGATTGTTCTAGGCGCAAAGTGTAAAAGGCAGCATGTGTGATGGTATGAGGGTGTATTAGTGTCCAAGACATGGGTAACTCACACATCTGTGAAGGTACCATTAATGCTGAAAGGTTTTGGAACAATATATGTTGCCATCCAAGCAACATTACCATGGACGCCCCTGCTTATTTCAGCAAGACAATGCCATCATTCATAGTAAAAGAGTGCGGGTACTAGACTGGCCTGCCTGTAGTCCAGACATTGAAAATGTGTGAAGGCTAAAATATGAGAAGGAACAACTTAAGCTGTACATCAAGCAAGAATGGGAAAGAATTCCACTTCAAAAATGTGTCTCCTCAGTTCCCAAATCTTTACTGATTGTTGTTAAAAGGAAAGGCCATGTAACACACTGGTAAAAATGCCTTTTTTGCAGTGTGTTGCTGCCATTAAATTCTAAGTTCATTAAAATTGTCAGTTAGCAACGTAACTCAAAAAGTTGTGAGTGGATTTCGATGAAACTTTCAAGAAATGTCATGAATGGGATAAAGAGCAGGTGATCACATTTTGGGGCTGATCCGGATCACCTTCTGGATCCAGGACTTTTTTTTTTTTTTTTTTTTTTAGGTATTATTGTTAGAAGTAGTAACTTCCTGCTTCAGGCCTCGCTCTCCCACTCACTCTTGACCTGGTTCACCCCACAGCCGCCACTCTTCTGGCTTGCAAGTCAATACAACATGAGACAACCAAACCCTCTGGAGAAAATAAGCAGGGGCCTTTTTAATGACCCACCCAGCTGGCATGTAGGAGGAAACCACATACAAGCCTGCCAAAATAAAAAAAAATGGAGGAAAAAAAACCATCACATTTCCCCTTTTAGTATAACTGTGGTGCATTAAAGTGTCACACGGGCATGGAAATGAGAGCGTCCACCATCTCACATTTCATTACCAGAGAGTGCTTGGGAGGGGCTCCAACCTTACAGAAGACCCTCCAATCTCACTTCATTCATCAATAGAAAGAAAACTGTAAAAAGTGGCATTTTTACTGTACTGTTTATACTGTATATGTGGGAGCAGGTACTATACTGTATATGTGGGAGCAGGTACTGTACTGTTTATAATGTATATGTGGGAGCAGGTACTGTACTGTTTATACTGTATATGTGGGAGCAGGTACTATACTGTATATGTGGGAGCAGGTACTGTACTGTTTATAATGTATATGTGGGAGCAGGTACTGTACTGTTTATACTGTATATGTGGGAGCAGGTACTGTACTGTTTTACTGTAAAAACATCTCTACGGCCAGACATGATCATCATCTCAGAGGCTTCAAAACACCTCATCATGCTGGAACTAACAGTGCCTTGGGAGGAGCGGATTGAGGAAGCCAACGAAAAGAAACGTGCCAAGTATCAGGAGCTGGTGGAGGACTGCAGGGGCAGGGGCTGGAGGACTTTCTATGAGCCAATAGAAGTTGGTTGCCGTGGCTTTGCAGGACGCTCCCTCTGTAAAGTGCTTGGCCGATTGGGAGTCAAAGGGGCGGCCAAAAGGAGGGCCATTCAATCCGCAAGTGAAGCGGCAGAGAAAGCCACGAGGTGGTTGTGGCTGAAAAGGGCAGATCCGTGGGTTGCTACTGGGACACAAGCAGGGACTTGATCACCCCGGCTGGGTCGCCTGGACGAGGGTGTCTGATGTTGCGAGACCCGAAACACCCGATGAATCCAGGATACATCACTGATGATGTGTCCCAGTGCATCCAGGAGATGTATCTTTCAAGTTTCAGTCTGGCTAAGCCAGTGACTCCTAGGAAAGACTGGGTGGCAACCAAGAACAGTTTGGTCGACTACTGGAGAGACAGTTGGCAGCTCGGAAAGACGGCACCCGGGACAGTATGGGTTAGCACCCCAGCCTGTATCTTTCGTGAGAAAGAACCCAAATAAGCTACGGAAAACCCTACAGAGCAATACCCCCAGGAGATCCCGAGAGGGGGGGAGGATGAGATCTCCAATCGGACGGCCCAAAGGTTAAAGAACCCCGCAAACAAACTGACTACGAGTATGACATGTATCTGCGGCAAGCTGTCCAAAAATCAACGTGGCTTAAGAATCCATCAGGCCAGAATGAAATGTTTGGAGCGGGAGAGCGAGGTTCAACGCACAGGTCCTGGACCTGGTGAGACGCAGGAGGAGCCCGGACAGGAGACACCCCACAGATCCCAGTCCCTCCACGTACCGGAGTCTCTCAATCCCAGCAGAGTAGTTCCACAGCAGCGGATTAAATGGCCCCAAGCAAACAGACGGAGCGAGTGGCTGCAGTTTGATGAGGACGTGTCCAACATCATCCAAGCCACAGCTAAAGGAGATGTCGACAGCAGGCTCCAGGCATCATCGTCAGCTATGGCTCAGAAAGATTCGGACGGATGGAGAAGGGCAACACTGAGGCCACCCCCTACACCATGAATCGCAGAGCCACTAAGATACACCAATTGCGCCAGGAGCTTTGAACCCTCAGGAAACAGTTCAAGAGAGTTTCTGAGGAGGACAAACAACCTTTAGAAGAGCTGCGCAACATCCTGCGGAAGAAGCTGACAACTCTCCACAGAGCAGAGTGGCACAGGAGGCGTGGAAGAGAGAGAGCTAGGAAGCAGGCAGTCTTCATTGCCAACCCCTTTCGGTTTGCTAAACAGCTGCTCGGGGACAAGCGCAGTGGCCGGCTTGAGTGCCCAAGAGAGGAAGTGAATCGCTTCCTCCAGAATACCATGAGCGACCCACTGAGGGGACAAGATCTAGGACCCAACAGAGCGCTCATCAGCCCTGCTCCACCAACGGCAGAGTTCCAGTTGACAGAGCCCAGTTTGAAGGAGGTTGAAGAGGTCATCAAGGCAGCCCGCTCAGCATCTTCCCCGGGCCCCAGTGGTGTACCTTACCTCGTCTACAAGCGCTGTCCAGGGCTTCTCAAGCATCTGTGGAAGACCTTGAAGATGATCTGGCGAAGGGGGAGAGTGGCCAACCAGTGGAGGTGTGCAGAGGGAGTATGGATCCCCAAGGAGGAGGACTCGAAAAACATCAACCAGTTTCAGACTATATCACTTCTGAGTGTGGAAGGGAAGGTGTTCTTCAGCATCGTCTCCCGAAGACTGACCGAGTTTCTCCTCAAGAACAACTACATCGACACTTCAGTGCAGAAGGGGGGGATTCCTGGAGTCCTCGGCTGTCTAGAGCACAACGGTGTCGTCACACAGCTCATCAGAGAGGCCCATGAGAGCAGAGGGGAACTTGCTGTGTTGTGGGTGGACCTGACTAACGCCTATGAGTCCATCCCACACAAGCTAGTTGAGCTTGCGCTACACCGCCACCATGTTCCCAGCAAGATCAAGGACTTGATCCTGGATTATTACAATAACTTCAGGCTCCGGGTCACTTCTGGGTCAATAACCTCTGACTGGCATCGCCTTGAGAAGGGAATAATAACAGGATGCACCATCTCCGTTGTCCTTTTTGCACTGGCGATGAATATGGTGGTAAAGTCTGCTGAGGTGGAATGCAGAGGGCCTCTGTCCAGATCAGGTGTTCGACAGCCCCCCATTAGAGCCTATATGGATGACCTTACCATAACAACAACATCAGTACCAGGGAGCAGGTGGATCTTGCAGGGATTGGAGAGGCTCATTGGGTGGGCCAGGATGAGTTTCAAGCCCGCAAAGTCAAGGTCCATGGTGCTGAAGAAGGGGAAGGTGGTCAACACATTCCGATTCTCAATCTCAGGAACGGTCATTCCATCCATCACGGAGCAACCAGTCAAGAGCTTAGGAAAGCTCTTTGACTCCAGTCTGAAGGACTCTGCTGCTATCCAGAAGTCTACTGAAGAGCTTGGAGGGTGGCTCACCAAAGTAGACAAGTCTGGCCTACCTGGTAGATTCAAAGCCTGGATCTACCAGCACTCCATCCTTCCCAGAGTCCTGTGGCCTCTCCTTGTATATGCAGTCCCAGTAACAACAGTGGAATCCTTTGAAAGGAAGATCAGCAGCTTTCTGCGGAAATGGCTGGGTCTCCCACGCAGCCTCAACAGCGCTGCTCTGTAAGGGACAAGCAACATCCTGCAGCTACCCTTCAGTGGGCTCACTGAAGAATTCAAGGTGGCACGCACAAGAGAAGCCCTACAGTACAGAGACTCCAGGGACTGCAAGGTGTCATCAGCCGGGATTGAAGTGAGGACAGGAAGGAAGTGGAAGGCAGAAAAGGCAGTGGAGGTGGCTGAGTCACGCCTTAGACAAAAGGCACTGGTTGGGGCCATAGCAACAGGGAGAGCAGGCTTGGGCTACTTCCCAAAGACCCAAGTCAGCCAGGCCCGGGGCAAAGACAGACGACATCTACTCCAGGAGGAGGTCCGAGCAGGCTTGGAGGAAGAGCAAGTGGGCAGGGTAGTGGGACTCCGGCAACAGGGGGCATGGACAAGATGGGAGGGCACGTTGCAGCGCAAAGTCACCTGGTCAAACATCATGCAGGCAGACCTCCACCGCGTCCGGTTCCTCGTGGCAGCAGTCTACGATTCCCTCCCTAGCCCAGCAAACCTCCATGTTTGGGGGAAGAGCGAGACACCCTTCTGCTCCCTTTGCTCCGGAAGAGGCTCCTTGGAACATCTCCTCAGCAGTTGCCCAAAGTCTCTGGCTGATGGTCGCTATCGCTGGCGTCATGACCAGGTACTCAAAGCAGTTGCTGAGAGCATAGCCTCAGCCATCAGCAGCAGCAAGCAACATCATGCGCCAAAGAAGGCAATCTCTTTCATCAAAGCTGGGGAGAGACCTCGTGCACGTCCAAAGACAATAACAGGACTCCTTCACACAGCCCCTGATTGGCAGCTACACGTTGACCTGGGAAAACAACTGAGGTTCCCCCAGCACATTGTAAAAACATCTCTACGGCCAGACATGATCATCATCTCAGAGGCTTCAAAACACCTCATCATGCTGGAACTAACAGTGCCTTGGGAGGAGCGGATTGAGGAAGCCAACGAAAAGAAACGTGCCAAGTATCAGGAGCTGGTGGAGGACTGCAGGGGCAGGGGCTGGAGGACTTTCTATGAGCCAATAGAAGTTGGTTGCCGTGGCTTTGGACATCACTGATGATGTGTCCCAGTGCATCCAGGAGATGTATCTTTCAAGATACTGTATATGTGGAAGCAGGTACTGTACTGTTTATACTGTATATGTGGGAGCAGGTACTATACTGTTTATACTGTATATGTGGGAGCAGGTACTATACTGTATATGTGGGAGCAGGTACTGTACTGTATATGTGGGAGCAGGTACTATACTGTTTATACTGTATATGTGGGAGCAGGTACTATACTGTTTATACTGTATATGTGGGAGCAGGTACTATACTGTTTATACTGTATATGTGGGAGCAGGTACTATACTGTTTATACTGTATATGTGGGAGCAGGTACTATACTGTATATGTGGGAGCAGGTACTGTACTGTATATGTGGGAGCAGGTACTATACTGTTTATACTGTATATGTGGGAGCAGGTACTATACTGTTTATACTGTATATGTGGGAGCAGGTACTATACTGTATATGTGGGAGCAGGTACTGTACTGTATATGTGGGAGCAGGTACTATACTGTTTATACTGTACATGTGGGAGCAGGTACTATACTGTTTATACTGTATATGTGGGAGCAGGTACTATACTGTTTATACTGTATATGTGGGAGCAGGTACTATACTGTTTATACTGTATATGTGGGAGCAGGTACTATACTGTTTATACTGTATATGTGGGAGCAGGTACTATACTGTTTATACTGTATATGTGGGAGCAGGTACTATACTGTTTATACTGTATATGTGGGAGCAGGTACTATACTGTTTATACTGTATATGTGGGAGCAGATACTATACTGTTTATACTGTATATGTGGGAGCAGGTACTATACTGTTTATACTGTATATGTGGGAGCAGGTACTATACTGTTTATACTGTACATGTGGGAGCAGGTACTAAACGGTTTATACTGTATATGTGGGAGCAGGTACTATACTGTTTATACTGTATATGTGGGAGCAGGTACTATACTGTTTATACTGTATATGTGGGAGCAGGTACTATACTGTTTATACTGTATATGTGGGAGCAGGTACTATACTGTTTATACTGTATATGTGGGAGCAGGTACTATACTGTTTATACTGTATATGTGGGAGCAGATACTATACTGTTTATACTGTATATGTGGGAGCAGGTACTATACTGTTTATACTGTATATGTGGGAGCAGGTACTATACTGTTTATACTGTACATGTGGGAGCAGGTACTAAACGGTTTATACTGTATATGTGGGAGCAGGTACTATACTGTTTGTACTGTATATGTGGGAGCAGGTACTATACTGTTTATACTGTATATGTGGGAGCAGGTACTATACTGTTTATACTGTATATGTGGGAGCAGGTACTATACTGTATATGTGGGAGCAGGTACTATACTGTTTATACTGTATATGTGGGAGCAGGTACTATACTGTTTATACTGTATATGTGGGAGCAGGTACTGTACTGTTTATACTGTATATGTGGGAGCAGGTACTATACTGTTTATGCTGTATATGTGGGAGCAGGTACTATACTGTTTATACTGTATATGTGGGAGCAGGTACTATACTGTTTATACTGTATATGTGGGAGCAGGTACTATACTGTTTGTACTGTATATGTGGGAGCAGGTACTATACTGTTTATACTGTATATGTGGGAGCAGGTACTATACTGTTTATACTGTATATGTGGGAGCAGGTACTATACTGTTTATACTGTATATGTGGGAGCAGGTACTAAACTGTATATGTGGGAGCAGGTACTATACTGTTTATACTGTATATATGGGAGCAGGTACTAAACTGTATATGTGGGAGCAGGTACTATACTGTTTATACTGTATATGTGGGAGCAGGTACTATACTGTTTATACTGTATATGTGGGAGCAGGTACTATACTGTTTATACTGTATATGTGGGAGCAGGTACTATACTGTTTATACTGTATATGTGGGAGCAGGTACTATACTGTTTATACTGTACATGTGGGAGCAGGTACTAAACGGTTTATACTGTATATGTGGGAGCAGGTACTATACTGTTTATACTGTATATGTGGGAGCAGGTACTATACTGTTTATACTGTATATGTGGGAGCAGGTACTATACTGTTTATACTGTATATGTGGGAGCAGGTACTATACTGTTTATACTGTATATGTGGGAGCAGGTACTATACTGTTTATACTGTACATGTGGGAGCAGGTACTAAACGGTTTATACTGTATATGTGGGAGCAGGTACTATACTGTTTGTACTGTATATGTGGGAGCAGGTACTATACTGTTTATACTGTATATGTGGGAGCAGGTACTATACTGTTTATACTGTATATGTGGGAGCAGGTACTATACTGTTTATACTGTATATGTGGGAGCAGGTACTAAACTGTATATGTGGGAGCAGGTACTATACTGTTTATACTGTATATATGGGAGCAGGTACTAAACTGTATATGTGGGAGCAGGTACTATACTGTTTATAATGTGGGAGCAGGTACTATACTGTATATGTGGGAGCAGGTACTATACTGTATATGTGGGAGCAGGTACTATACTGTATATGTGGGAGCAGGTACTATACTGTTTATACTGTATATGTGGGAGCAGGTACAATACTGTTTATACTGTATATGTGGGAGCAGGTACTATACTGTTTGTACTGTATATGTGGGAGCAGGTACTATACTGTTTGTACTGTATATGTGGGAGCAGGTACTATACTGTTTATACTGTATATGTGGGAGCAGGTACTATACTGTTTATACTGTATATGTGGGAGCAGGTACTATACTGTTTATACTGTATATGTGGGAGCAGGCACTATACTGTTTATACTGTATATGTGGGAGCAGGTACTGTACTGTTTATACTGTATATGTGGGAGCAGGTACTATACTGTTTATACTGTATATGTGGGAGCAGGTACTATACTGTTTATACTGTATATGTGGGAGCAGGTACTATACTGTTTATACTGTATATGTGGGAGCAGGTACTATACTGTTTATACTGTATATGTGGGAGCAGGTACTATACTGTTTATACTGTATATGTGGGAGCAGGTACTATACTGTTTATACTGTATATGTGGGAGCAGGTACTGTACTGTTTATACTGTATATGTGGGAGCAGGTACTATACTGTATATGTGGGAGCAGGTACTATACTGTTTATACTGTATATGTGGGAGCAGGTACTATACTGTTTATACTGTATATGTGGGAGCAGGTACTATACTGTTTATACTGTATATGTGGGAGCAGGTACTATACTGTTTATACTGTATATGTGGGAGCAGGTACTGTACTGTTTATACTGTATATGTGGGAGCAGGTACTATACTGTATATGTGGGAGCAGGTACTGTACTGTATATGTGGGAGCAGGTACTATACTGTTTATACTGTATATGTGGGAGCAGGTACTATACTGTTTATACTGTATATGTGGGAGCAGGTACTGTACTGTTTATACTGTATATGTGGGAGCAGGTACTATACTGTTTATACTGTATATGTGGGAGCAGGTACTATACTGTTTATACTGTATATGTGGGAGCAGGTACTATACTGTTTATACTGTATATGTGGGAGCAGGTACTATACTGTTTGTACTGTATATGTGGGAGCAGGTACTATACTGTTTATACTGTATATGTGGGAGCAGGTACTATACTATTTATACTGTATATGTGGGAGTAAGTACTGTACTGTTTATACTGTATATGTGGGAGCAGGTACTATACTGTATATGTGGGAGCAGGTACTATACTGTTTATACTGTATATGTGGGAGCAGGTACTATCCTGTTTATACTGTATATGTGGGAGCAGGTACTATACTGTATATGTGGGGGCAGGTACTACTGTTTATACTGTATATGTGGGAGCAGGTACTATACTGTATATGTGGGGGCAGGTACTGTACTGTTTATACTGTATATGTGGGAGCAGGTACTACTGTTTATACTGTATATGTGGGGGCAGGTACTACTGTTTATACTGTATATGTGGGAGCAGGTACCGTACTGTTTATACTGTATATGTGGGAGCAGGTACTATACTGTATATGTGGGGGCAGGTACTGTACTGTTTATACTGTATATGTGGGAGCAGGTACTACTGTTTATACTGTATATGTGGGAGCAGGTACTATACTGTTTATACTGTATATGTGGGAGCAGGTACTATACTGTTTATACTGTATATGTGGGAGCAGGTACTATACTGTATATGTGGGAGCAGGTACTGTACTGTATATGTGGGAGCAGGTACTATACTGTTTATACTGTATATGTGGGAGCAGGTACTGTACTGTTTATACTGTATATGTGGGAGCAGGTACTATACTGTTTATACTGTATATGTGGGAGCAGGTACTATACTGTTTATACTGTATATGTGGGAGCAGGTACTATACTGTTTATACTGTATATGTGGGAGCAGGTACTATACTGTT
Source organism: Nerophis lumbriciformis (assembly GCF_033978685.3). Taxonomy (NCBI): domain Eukaryota; kingdom Metazoa; phylum Chordata; class Actinopteri; order Syngnathiformes; family Syngnathidae; genus Nerophis; species Nerophis lumbriciformis. The sequence goes on along the minus strand of NC_084568.2, from coordinate 37,564,136 downwards.
TATACTGTACATGTGGGAGCAGGTACTAAACGGTTTATACTGTATATGTGGGAGCAGGTACTATACTGTTTGTACTGTATATGTGGGAGCAGGTACTATACTGTTTATACTGTATATGTGGGAGCAGGTACTATAGTGTTTATACTGTATATGTGGGAGCAGGTACTATACTGTTTATACTGTATATGTGGGAGCAGGTACTATACTGTTTATACTGTATATGTGGGAGCAGGTACTATACTGTTTATACTGTATATGTGGGAGTAAGTACTGTACTGTTTATACTGTATATGTGGGAGCAGGTACTATACTGTATATGTGGGAGCAGGTACTATACTGTTTATACTGTATATGTGGGAGCAGGTACTATCCTGTTTATACTGTATATGTGGGAGCAGGTACTATACTGTATATGTGGGGGCAGGTACTACTGTTTATACTGTATATGTGGGAGCAGGTACTATACTGTATATGTGGGGGCAGGTACTGTACTGTTTATACTGTATATGTGGGAGCAGGTACTATACTGTATATGTGGGAGCAGGTACTACTGTTTATACTGTATATGTGGGGGCAGGTACTACTGTTTATACTGTATATGTGGGAGCAGGTACTATACTGTATATGTGGGGGCAGGTACTGTACTGTTTATACTGTATATGTGGGAGCAGGTACTACTGTTTATACTGTATATGTGGGAGCAGGTACTGTACTGTTTATACTGTATATGTGGGAGCAGGTACTATACTGTTTATACTGTATATGTGGGAGCAGGTACTATACTGTTTATACTGTATATGTGGGAGCAGGTACTGTACTATTTATACTGTATATGTGGGAGCAGGTACTATACTGTATATGTGGGAGCAGGTACTATACTGTATATGTGGGAGCAGGTACTATACTGTTTATACTGTATATGTGGGAGCAGGTACTGTACTGTTTATACTGTATATGTGGGAGCAGGTACTATACTGTTTATACTGTATATGTGGGAGCAGGTACTATACTGTTTATACTGTATATGTGGGAGCAGGTACTATACTGTTTATACTGTATATGTGGGAGCAGGTACTATACTGTTTATACTGTACATGTGGGAGCAGGTACTAAACGGTTTATACTGTATATGTGGGAGCAGGTACTATACTGTTTGTACTGTATATGTGGGAGCAGGTACTATACTGTTTATACTGTATATGTGGGAGCAGGTACTATAGTGTTTATACTGTATATGTGGGAGCAGGTACTATACTGTTTATACTGTATATGTGGGAGCAGGTACTATACTGTTTATACTGTATATGTGGGAGCAGGTACTATACTGTTTATACTGTATATGTGGGAGTAAGTACTGTACTGTTTATACTGTATATGTGGGAGCAGGTACTATACTGTATATGTGGGAGCAGGTACTATACTGTTTATACTGTATATGTGGGAGCAGGTACTATCCTGTTTATACTGTATATGTGGGAGCAGGTACTATACTGTATATGTGGGGGCAGGTACTACTGTTTATACTGTATATGTGGGAGCAGGTACTATACTGTATATGTGGGGGCAGGTACTGTACTGTTTATACTGTATATGTGGGAGCAGGTACTATACTGTATATGTGGGAGCAGGTACTACTGTTTATACTGTATATGTGGGAGCAGGTACTATACTGTTTATACTGTATATGTGGGAGCAGGTACTATCCTGTTTATACTGTATATGTGGGAGCAGGTACTATACTGTATATGTGGGGGCAGGTACTACTGTTTATACTGTATATGTGGGAGCAGGTACTATACTGTATATGTGGGGGCAGGTACTGTACTGTTTATACTGTATATGTGGGAGCAGGTACTATACTGTATATGTGGGAGCAGGTACTACTGTTTATACTGTATATGTGGGGGCAGGTACTACTGTTTATACTGTATATGTGGGAGCAGGTACTATACTGTATATGTGGGGGCAGGTACTGTACTGTTTATACTGTATATGTGGGAGCAGGTACTATACTGTTTATACTGTATATGTGGGAGTAAGTACTGTACTGTTTATACTGTATATGTGGGAGCAGGTACTATACTGTATATGTGGGAGCAGGTACTATACTGTTTATACTGTATATGTGGGAGCAGGTACTATCCTGTTTATACTGTATATGTGGGAGCAGGTACTATACTGTATATGTGGGGGCAGGTACTACTGTTTATACTGTATATGTGGGAGCAGGTACTATACTGTATATGTGGGGGCAGGTACTGTACTGTTTATACTGTATATGTGGGAGCAGGTACTATACTGTATATGTGGGAGCAGGTACTACTGTTTATACTGTATATGTGGGGGCAGGTACTACTGTTTATACTGTATATGTGGGAGCAGGTACTATACTGTATATGTGGGGGCAGGTACTGTACTGTTTATACTGTATATGTGGGAGCAGGTACTACTGTTTATACTGTATATGTGGGAGCAGGTACTGTACTGTTTATACTGTATATGTGGGAGCAGGTACTATACTGTTTATACTGTATATGTGGGAGCAGGTACTATACTGTTTATACTGTATATGTGGGAGCAGGTACTGTACTGTTTATACTGTATATGTGGGAGCAGGTACTATACTGTATATGTGGGAGCAGGTACTATACTGTATATGTGGGAGCAGGTACACACATACATACATCTATACATACACAAACACATACATACTGTATACACACTTCCATACATATACACACATTTACACTTTTTTGTGTGTGTGTGTGTGTGTGCGTGTGTGTGCGTGTGTGTGTGTGTCTTTAAAAGAGTTTAAGTTTGTGTTGAGCTGATTAAAAAAAGCATAAGTTTAATAAACAAACATTAGGATAGAGCAAACAAATTGTCCATAGTTGTATAGATTGTATATGTGATTAATTACAAGTTAACTACTGATTAGTCCTGATTAAATATTTCAATCGTTCGACTGGCCTTGAAAAAAAAATTACTTTTCTAAGTTTCCACTGTGTAGCTCAAGTGCAAATGTTTAGACAGTGATGTTAATATGCAGCATGGATGTATTTGTATGCATGCCACGCCCCCAAGTCATTCCTATACATGTATTTGTATGCATGCCACGCCCCCAAGTCATTCCTAAACATGTATTTGTATGCATGCCACGCCCCCAAGTCATTCCTAAACATGTATTTGTATGCATGCCACGCCCCCAAGTCATTCCTAAAGGCTGAGTGTAATGTTCATTAAGATGCAGTTGAACAGTCTCACAACGCTGCTATGTTCATTTCAGCCCTTCAGCCAAATGGGGACGCCGAGCACAAAAGATGTTGTGTTTGCAATACAATCTTTTAATAGAATGTGGACAAACATATGTTGTTCATTAAAACTGTCCTGCTGCTTTATGATTTATTCACCTCGCTCTTTTTCATCCAACTCCTGCATGAAATATATACATATATACATACATACATGTATATATTTTCTGCATGTTTGAGGAAAGAAGTGATTATGAATAGGGATGTGAAATATATAACTCTCATAACGTCGCAGGACATTTCTCTCTATTCCCTTCTTCCACACAATGACTTTTACACACGTGCCTTATATGAAACGTTGGGTTTGGCTTCTTTTGTAGGGGTGGACAAGTTCACTCAATTTGGATTTGGATTTGGTTTTGGGACTGTTTCAGGTTCAGTTTGGTGTACAATGTTGATGTTGAATATCACAATAATCCACCATGATCATTTATTAATTGTGGTTCTGACTAAAATATCTCAATTTAAAAAATGTCCCCTGAACAAAAAAACATACATTTATTGATACAATACATCAGAGGTCTCCAGACTTTATGACTTGGGGGCCCCATTGGGTTGTTATAATTCATCATTTGCCGGGGGCCAGGCTATATACTGACATACGCATATATATACTGTATACATAAATACATATACATACATGTACACACACATATACACGTGTGTTTGTGTATATATACACACTGTATCAACACACACGTGTATATATACACAGAAGCAAATATACAAAGGTGTATATATACATACACTCATGTGTGTATATATACACGCATGTACAGTATATATACTCACACGTGTGTACAAACACACACACGTGTATATATATACATGCGCGCGCACGTGTGTGTGTGTGTGTGTGTGTGTACACACGTATATACACAAATACATACACGCCTATATAAACATGTGTGTATACGTGTGTGTATATACACATGTGTGTATGTGTATATATAAGCACGTGTATGTATGTGTATATATACGTGTGTGTAAGTGTACTGTATATATTTATATATATATATATATAAACATACACACACGTGTGTATATATATATATATATATATATATATATATATATATATATATATATATATATATATATATATATATATATATATATATATATATATAAGGAGCAGCGAGAATACCAAGAAGCGCATATGCCAAATTTTCAAAGAGAACGGCCTACGGATCACGATTGAAGCCAACAAGCAAACCGTCAATTTCCTTGACGTCACTTTCAACCTGAGAAATAACAGCTACCAACCATTCACGAAACACAACACAACACTCCAATACGTGCACCATGACAGCAACCACCCACCCACCACCACGAAAAGAATACCTACCGGAATCAATAAAAGGCTATCGATGCTGTCATCTAGCAAAGCTGAATTTGACCAAGCAACCCCCCCGTACCAAAAAGCCCTTGATGAAAGCGGATACAATTTCACCCTCACCTATGAACCCACGCCAGGAAACCAGCCAAAAAAGAACAGAAAACGGAACGACATCATCTGGTACAACCCCCCATACAGCAAAAACGTCTCAACGAACATTGGACACAAATTCCTCAATCTGATTGACAAACACTTTCCCAAAGACAACATCCTAAGAAAAGTATTCAACAAGAACAACATTAAATTGAGCTACAGCTGCATGAACAATATACGACAAATCATCTCAAACCACAACAAAACAATTGCAAATGAGCCGTCGGCCCTCAGACAGAGCGACTCCAAAACCAACAAAGGATGTAATTGTCGAAAGAAACCTGATTGCCCCCTCAACGGGGGGTGCTTACAAACATCAGTTGTCTACCAATCTAAGGTAATACTCAAGGACATTAACACATCCGACACATATGTAGGATTAACCGAGGGAGAATTCAAAACCAGATGGAACAATCACAAGGCTTCTTTCAGGAACAAAAACCTGCGAAATACCACAGAACTCAGCAAACACATTTGGGACCTCAAAGACAATAATGTTGAATATTCAATATATAAATATATATATACATATATATATATATATATATATATATGTATATGTATATATATATACTTGTTTGTGCGTATATATATACACGTGTGTGCATATATCCGTGTGTGTGTATATATATGTTTCGCAGGAGGCTGCAATATATATTTCAATATAGATTAGAGACCATATCGTCCATCCTTAAGTATTGAAAGTTGTCAAGTTATGAATTCAGCAATGAAAATGTTTAAGACGCTACAACCCTTGGCATCGGTGGTTGCGTCAACAACAACAACAACAACAACAACACTTGGCTAGCATTAGCATTAGCACGCCACCACACCAGTGTTGTATCAACACAATGTTGGACAAGTGAGATGGCTCGACAGCACCTCTGCTGGTCACAGCCGAGTACTGCACTCCAAAGTCCACTTTCCCCTTCTGCCAAAAGCTTGGAGTACTTGTGCAACATAAAAGTACTTTTCAACCGCGATGCTGAAAGACGAGCTCTCACAAGGTTGTCTGGCTCACACAATGATTGTGTAACGGCCATTTCACGCTCCATTAGGAGAGTTGGATAACAGCACAGTGATGGAACGTCACAAGGTCACTCTTCTTAAAACCTCTCTGGACTTGATGAACATTTGATAAACATTCATCTTGTCACCTTCTGAGTCCCACCAGTGAAAACCATACCAAGAAGATGCTTCTTTGTATGAGTCAGTCGTATTCTTCCAGACCACACACACACTATAGTCACCTCAACACACACTTTGTCACTTAGGAAAATAACCCAGCAAGTTATGGGCGGACTTTTAAGAAAGTCTTAGGAAAAGTCAGAAATGGAACAAGTGATTCCATTTTGGGGTCAAGCCGGATCATTTCGACGACATGATCTTAGGGTTACAGTAGGAGGACAAAGTTGTGTGCCGCCTCCACCCGCAGAGACAAACACGTTGACAATGCAGGCCAAAGTGGACCCAATCTGATTTTTTTCAAAAAACTATTTTTTTTCCAGCCGACTATTCAGATTACAAGTAAAATGTGATCTGCATTATACTCAGGACCGGCCCGTGGCATAGGCCGTATAGGCAAATGCTAAGGGCGCCGTCCATCAGGGGGCGCCACGCCAGTGCCACAAATGTTGGAGAAAAAAAAAAAAAAAGTTGGTACTATTATTTCTAAATACAAAAAATAATCCCACGTTAATTAAAATGCAAAGTAAAGCCTATTTAATAGAAATATTATTTGTTACAACATTACGCCCCCCCCCCGCCCCCTCCCTTCCCGTATCATGACTCTTTTTGGACGTCACCACATCAAAAAATCAACACAAGATGTCA
>NC_084568.2:37527500-37552500 GCF_033978685.3 Nerophis lumbriciformis | reverse complement strand
AATATTGCAATATTTTCTCGTAAAATGAATAATTTTTCATGCAAAATGGTGACATTTGTCATACAAATTTCGGACTTTTATCACAATAATGCCAATTTTTTTGTTGTTCTTGTAAAATAATGATATTTTTGTAGTAAAATGATGACTTTTGTCATAAATTTGCAAAGTAAAATTCCAATTATTATTATAATATTGCCAACATTTTAAAGTTCCCTTATAAAATTGGGAACAATTTCTCAAATTCTTTCAGTTTCTGTAATACTGCAATATTTTCTCGTAAAATTAATACTTTTTCATGCAAAATGGTGACATTTGTCATATAAAATTCGGAATTTTATCACAATATTGCCCATTTTTTGTTGTTGTCCTTGTAAAATAATGATATCTTTGGAGTAAAATTATGACTTTTGTCATAATTTGCCAAGTAAAATTCGGATTATCATTATGATACTGCCAACATTTTAAAGTTTTCTTATAAAATTGGGAACAATTTCTCATATTCTTTCTGTTTCTGTAATATTGAAATATTTTCTCATAAAATTATTACTTTTTTTGTGTAAAAATATTACTTTTTAATGCAAAATGGTGACATTTGTCATACACAATTCTGACTTTTATCGCAATTTTCTGTTGTTCTTGTAAAATGGTGAAATTTTTTGAGTAAAATTATGACTTTTGTCATAATTTTGCCAAAAAAAAATTCCGATTGTTTTTACAATATTGCCAACATTTTAAAGTTTTCTTAAAAAAAATTGTGATTTTGTGGATTTAAAAATTACGACTCTTTCCATAAAATTGCCAAAATTTTAAGCTTTTCTTGTAAAATTGTTATTGAGTAAAATTCCAAATTGTATCATAATATTGCACAAATGTTCAGTTTTTCTAGTCAAATTTTGACTTGCGTTGAGTAGAATGACGACTTTTATTATAATACTGCCAATATTCTACGTTTTTGAGGTGAAATTATTACTTTTTAATGCAAAATGGTGACATTTGTCATCCAAAATTCTGACTTTTATCGCAATTTTCTGTTGTTCTTGTAAAATGGTGACATTTTTTGAGTAAAAATATGACTTTTGTCATCATTTTGCCAAAAAAAAATTCCGATTGTTATTACAATATTGCCAACATTTTAAAGTTTTCTTTAGAAAAATTGTGATTTTGTGGATTTAAAAATTACGCCTCTTTCCATAAAATTGCCAAAATTTTAAGCTTTTCTTGTAAAATTGTTATTGAGTAAAATTCCAAATTGTATCATAATATTGCACAAATGTTCAGTTTTTCTAGTCAAATTTTTACTTGCGTTGAGTAGAATGACGACTTTTATTATAATACTGCCAATATTCTACGTTTTTGAGGTGAAATTATTACTTTTTAATGCAAAATGGTGACATGTGTCGTACACAATTCTGACTTTTATCGCAATTTTCTGTTGTTCTTGTAAAATGGTGACATTTTTTGAGTAAAAATATGACTTTTGTCATCATTTTGCCAAACAAAAATTCCGATTGTTATTACAATATTGCCAACATTTTAAAGTTTTCTTTAGAAAAATTGTGATTTTGTGGATTTAAAAATTACGCCTCTTTCCATAAAATTGCCAAAATTTTAAGCTTTTCTTGTAAAATTGTTATTGAGTAAAATTCCAAATTGTATCATAATATTGCACAAATGTTCAGTTTTTCTAGTCAAATTTTTACTTGCGTTGAGTAGAATGACGACTTTTATTATAATACTGCCAATATTCTACGTTTTTGAGGTGAAATTATTACTTTTTAATGCAAAATGGTGACATTTGTCGTACACAATTCTGACTTTTATCGCAATTTTCTGTTGTTCTTGTAAAATGGTGACATTTTGAGTAAAAATATGACTTTTGTCATCATTTTGCCCAAAAAAAATCCGATTGTTATTACAATATTGCCAACATTTTAAAGTTTTCTTATAAAATTGGGAACAATTTCTCATATTCTTTCTGTTTCTGTAATATTGAAATATTTTCTCATAAAATTATTACTTTTTTTGTGTAAAAATATTACTTTTTAATGCAAAATGGTGACATTTGTCATACACAATTCTGACTTTTATCGCAATTTTCTGTTGTTCTTGTAAAATGGTGAAATTTTTTGAGTAAAATTATGACTTTTGTCATAATTTTGCCAAAAAAAAATTCCGATTGTTTTTACAATATTGCCAACATTTTAAAGTTTTCTTAAAAAAAATTGTGATTTTGTGGATTTAAAAATTACGACTCTTTCCATAAAATTGCCAAAATTTTAAGCTTTTCTTGTAAAATTGTTATTGAGTAAAATTCCAAATTGTATCATAATATTGCACAAATGTTCAGTTTTTCTAGTCAAATTTTGACTTGCGTTGAGTAGAATGACGACTTTTATTATAATACTGCCAATATTCTACGTTTTTGAGGTGAAATTATTACTTTTTAATGCAAAATGGTGACATTTGTCATCCAAAATTCTGACTTTTATCGCAATTTTCTGTTGTTCTTGTAAAATGGTGACATTTTTTGAGTAAAAATATGACTTTTGTCATCATTTTGCCAAAAAAAAATTCCGATTGTTATTACAATATTGCCAACATTTTAAAGTTTTCTTTAGAAAAATTGTGATTTTGTGGATTTAAAAATTACGCCTCTTTCCATAAAATTGCCAAAATTTTAAGCTTTTCTTGTAAAATTGTTATTGAGTAAAATTCCAAATTGTATCATAATATTGCACAAATGTTCAGTTTTTCTAGTCAAATTTTTACTTGCGTTGAGTAGAATGACGACTTTTATTATAATACTGCCAATATTCTACGTTTTTGAGGTGAAATTATTACTTTTTAATGCAAAATGGTGACATGTGTCGTACACAATTCTGACTTTTATCGCAATTTTCTGTTGTTCTTGTAAAATGGTGACATTTTTTGAGTAAAAATATGACTTTTGTCATCATTTTGCCAAACAAAAATTCCGATTGTTATTACAATATTGCCAACATTTTAAAGTTTTCTTTAGAAAAATTGTGATTTTGTGGATTTAAAAATTACGCCTCTTTCCATAAAATTGCCAAAATTTTAAGCTTTTCTTGTAAAATTGTTATTGAGTAAAATTCCAAATTGTATCATAATATTGCACAAATGTTCAGTTTTTCTAGTCAAATTTTGACTTGCGTTGAGTAGAATGACGACTTTTATTATAATACTGCCAATATTCTACGTTTTTGAGGTGAAATTATTACTTTTTAATGCAAAATGGTGACATTTGTCGTACACAATTCTGACTTTTATCGCAATTTTCTGTTGTTCTTGTAAAATGGTGACATTTTGAGTAAAAATATGACTTTTGTCATCATTTTGCCCAAAAAAAATCCGATTGTTATTACAATATTGCCAACATTTTAAAGTTTTCTTAAACATTTTTTTTGATTTTGTCGATTTAAAAATGACGACTCTTTCTATAAAGTTGCCAAAATTTTAAGCTTTTCTTGTAAAATTGCGACTGTTATTGAGTAAAATTCCAAATTGTATCATAATATTGCACAAATGTTCAGTTTTTCTAGTCAAATTTTTACTTGCGTTGAGTAGAATGACGACTTTTATTATAATACTGCCAATATTCTACGTTTTTGAGGTGAAATTATTACTTTTTAATGCAAAATGGTGACATGTGTCGTACACAATTCTGACTTTTATCGCAATTTTCTGTTGTTCTTGTAAAATGGTGACATTTTGAGTAAAAATATGACTTTTGTCATCATTTTGCCCAAAAAAAATCCGATTGTTATTACAATATTGCCAACATTTTAAAGTTTTCTTAAACATTTTTTTTGATTTTGTCGATTTAAAAATGACGACTCTTTCTATAAAGTTGCCAAAATTTTAAGCTTTTCTTGTAAAATTGCGACTGTTATTGAGTAAAATTCCAAATTGTATCATAATATTGCACAAATGTTCAGTTTTTCTTGTCAAATTTTGACTTGCGTTGAGTAGAATGACGACTTTTATTATAATACTGCCAACATTCTAAGTTTTTTTTGTGAAATTATTACTTTTTAATGCAAAATGGTGACATTTGTCATACAAAATTCTGACTTTTATCGCAATTTTTTGTTGTTCTTTTGAGTAAAATTATGACTTTTGTCATCATTTTGCCAAATAAAATTCCGATTGTTATTACAATATTGCCAACATTTTAAAGTTTTCTTAAAAAATTGCGATTTTGTTGATTTAAAAATTACGACTCTTTCCATAAAATTGCGAAAATGTTAAGCTTTTCTTGTAAAATTGTTATTGAGTAAAATTCCAAATTGTATCATAATATTGCACAAATGTTCAGTTTTTCTAGTCAAATTTTGACTTGCGTTGAGTAGAATGACGACTTTTATTATAATACTGCCAATATTCTACGTTTTTGAGGTGAAATTATTACTTTTTAATGCAAAATGGTGACATTTGTCGTACACAATTCTGACTTTTATCGCAATTTTCTGTTGTTCTTGTAAAATGGTGACATTTTTTGAGTAAAATTATGACTTTTGTCATCATTTTGCCAAAAATTGTTATTACAATATTGCCAACATTTTAAAGTTTTCTTTAAAAAAATTGTGATTTTGTGGATTTAAAAATTACGATCCTTTCCATAAAATTGCCAAAATTTTAAGCTTTTGTTGTAAAATTGCGACTGTTATTGAGTAAAATTCCAAATTGTATCATAATATTGCACAAATGTTCAGTTTTTCTAGTCAAATTTTGACTTGCGTTGAGTAGAATGACGACTTTTATTATAATACTGCCAATATTCTACGTTTTTGAGGTGAAATTATTACTTTTTAATGCAAAATGGTGACATGTGTCGTACACAATTCTGACTTTTATCGCAATTTTCTGTTGTTCTTGTAAAATGGTGACATTTTTTGAGTAAAAATATGACTTTTGTCATCATTTTGCCAAAAAAAAATTCCGATTGTTATTACAATATTGCCAACATTTTAAAGTTTTCTTTAAAAAAATTGTGATTTTGTGGATTTAAAAATTACGCCTCTTTCCATAAAATTGCCAAAATTTTAAGCTTTTCTTGTAAAATTGTTATTGAGTAAAATTCCAAATTGTATCATAATATTGCACAAATGTTCAGTTTTTCTAGTCAAATTTTGACTTGCGTTGAGTAGAATGACGACTTTTATTATAATACTGCCAATATTCTACGTTTTTTAGGTGAAATTATTACTTTTTAATGCAAAATGGTGACATTTGTCGTACACAATTCTGACTTTTATCGCAATTTTCTGTTGTTCTTGTAAAATGGTGACATTTTTTGAGTAAAAATATGACTTTTGTCATCATTTTGCCCCCAAAAAATCAGATTGTTATTACAATATTGCCAACATTTTAAAGTTTTCTTAAACATTTTTTTTGATTTTGTCGATTTAAAAATGACGACTCTTTCTATAAAGTTGCCAAAATTTTAAGCTTTTCTTGTAAAATTGCGACTGTTATTGAGTAAAATTCCAAATTGTATCATAATATTGCACAAATGTTCAGTTTTTCTTGTCAAATTTTGACTTGCGTTGAGTAGAATGACGACTTTTATTATAATACTGCCAATATTCTAAGTTTTTGAGGTGAAATTATTACTTTTTAATGCAAAATGGTGACATGTGTCGTACACAATTCTGACTTTTATCGCAATTTTCTGTTGTTCTTGTAAAATGGTGACATTTTGAGTAAAAATATGACTTTTGTCATCATTTTGCCCAAAAAAAATCCGATTGTTATTACAATATTGCCAACATTTTAAAGTTTTCTTAAACATTTTTTTTGATTTTGTCGATTTAAAAATGACGACTCTTTCTATAAAGTTGCCAAAATTTTAAGCTTTTCTTGTAAAATTGCGACTGTTATTGAGTAAAATTCCAAATTGTATCATAATATTGCACAAATGTTCAGTTTTTCTTGTCAAATTTTGACTTGCGTTGAGTAGAATGACGACTTTTATTATAATACTGCCAATATTCTACGTTTTTGAGGTGAAATTATTACTTTTTAATGCAAAATGGTGACATTTGTCATCCAAAATTCTGACTTTTATCGCAATTTTCTGTTGTTCTTGTAAAATGGTGACATTTTTTGAGTAAAAATATGACTTTTGTCATCATTTTGCCAAAAAAAAATTCCGATTGTTATTACAATATTGCCAACATTTTAAAGTTGTCTTTAGAAAAATTGTGATTTTGTGGATTTAAAAATTACGCCTCTTTCCATAAAATTGCCAAAATTTTAAGCTTTTCTTGTAAAATTGTTATTGAGTAAAATTCCAAATTGTATCATAATATTGCACAAATGTTCAGTTTTTCTAGTCAAATTTTTACTTGCGTTGAGTAGAATGACGACTTTTATTATAATACTGCCAATATTCTACGTTTTTGAGGTGAAATTATTACTTTTTAATGCAAAATGGTGACATGTGTCGTACACAATTCTGACTTTTATCGCAATTTTCTGTTGTTCTTGTAAAATGGTGACATTTTTTGAGTAAAAATATGACTTTTGTCATCATTTTGCCAAACAAAAATTCCGATTGTTATTACAATATTGCCAACATTTTAAAGTTTTCTTTAGAAAAATTGTGATTTTGTGGATTTAAAAATTACGCCTCTTTCCATAAAATTGCCAAAATTTTAAGCTTTTCTTGTAAAATTGTTATTGAGTAAAATTCCAAATTGTATCATAATATTGCACAAATGTTCAGTTTTTCTAGTCAAATTTTGACTTGCGTTGAGTAGAATGACGACTTTTATTATAATACTGCCAATATTCTACGTTTTTGAGGTGAAATTATTACTTTTTAATGCAAAATGGTGACATTTGTCGTACACAATTCTGACTTTTATCGCAATTTTCTGTTGTTCTTGTAAAATGGTGACATTTTGAGTAAAAATATGACTTTTGTCATCATTTTGCCCAAAAAAAATCCGATTGTTATTACAATATTGCCAACATTTTAAAGTTTTCTTAAACATTTTTTTTGATTTTGTCGATTTAAAAATGACGACTCTTTCTATAAAGTTGCCAAAATTTTAAGCTTTTCTTGTAAAATTGCGACTGTTATTGAGTAAAATTCCAAATTGTATCATAATATTGCACAAATGTTCAGTTTTTCTTGTCAAATTTTGACTTGCGTTGAGTAGAATGACGACTTTTATTATAATACTGCCAACATTCTAAGTTTTTTTTGTGAAATTATTACTTTTTAATGCAAAATGGTGACATTTGTCATACAAAATTCTGACTTTTATCGCAATTTTTTGTTGTTCTTTTGAGTAAAATTATGACTTTTGTCATCATTTTGCCAAATAAAATTCCGATTGTTATTACAATATTGCCAACATTTTAAAGTTTTCTTAAAAAATTGCGATTTTGTTGATTTAAAAATTACGACTCTTTCCATAAAATTGCGAAAATGTTAAGCTTTTCTTGTAAAATTGTTATTGAGTAAAATTCCAAATTGTATCATAATATTGCACAAATGTTCAGTTTTTCTAGTCAAATTTTGACTTGCGTTGAGTAGAATGACGACTTTTATTATAATACTGCCAATATTCTACGTTTTTGAGGTGAAATTATTACTTTTTAATGCAAAATGGTGACATTTGTCGTACACAATTCTGACTTTTATCGCAATTTTCTGTTGTTCTTGTAAAATGGTGACATTTTTTGAGTAAAATTATGACTTTTGTCATCATTTTGCCAAAAATTGTTATTACAATATTGCCAACATTTTAAAGTTTTCTTTAAAAAAATTGTGATTTTGTGGATTTAAAAATTACGATCCTTTCCATAAAATTGCCAAAATTTTAAGCTTTTGTTGTAAAATTGCGACTGTTATTGAGTAAAATTCCAAATTGTATCATAATATTGCACAAATGTTCAGTTTTTCTAGTCAAATTTTGACTTGCGTTGAGTAGAATGACGACTTTTATTATAATACTGCCAATATTCTACGTTTTTGAGGTGAAATTATTACTTTTTAATGCAAAATGGTGACATGTGTCGTACACAATTCTGACTTTTATCGCAATTTTCTGTTGTTCTTGTAAAATGGTGACATTTTTTGAGTAAAAATATGACTTTTGTCATCATTTTGCCAAAAAAAAATTCCGATTGTTATTACAATATTGCCAACATTTTAAAGTTTTCTTTAAAAAAATTGTGATTTTGTGGATTTAAAAATTACGCCTCTTTCCATAAAATTGCCAAAATTTTAAGCTTTTCTTGTAAAATTGTTATTGAGTAAAATTCCAAATTGTATCATAATATTGCACAAATGTTCAGTTTTTCTAGTCAAATTTTGACTTGCGTTGAGTAGAATGACGACTTTTATTATAATACTGCCAATATTCTACGTTTTTTAGGTGAAATTATTACTTTTTAATGCAAAATGGTGACATTTGTCGTACACAATTCTGACTTTTATCGCAATTTTCTGTTGTTCTTGTAAAATGGTGACATTTTTTGAGTAAAAATATGACTTTTGTCATCATTTTGCCCCCAAAAAATCAGATTGTTATTACAATATTGCCAACATTTTAAAGTTTTCTTAAACATTTTTTTTGATTTTGTCGATTTAAAAATGACGACTCTTTCTATAAAGTTGCCAAAATTTTAAGCTTTTCTTGTAAAATTGCGACTGTTATTGAGTAAAATTCCAAATTGTATCATAATATTGCACAAATGTTCAGTTTTTCTTGTCAAATTTTGACTTGCGTTGAGTAGAATGACGACTTTTATTATAATACTGCCAATATTCTACGTTTTTGAGGTGAAATTATTACTTTTTAATGCAAAATGGTGACATGTGTCGTACACAATTCTGACTTTTATCGCAATTTTCTGTTGTTCTTGTAAAATGGTGACATTTTGAGTAAAAATATGACTTTTGTCATCATTTTGCCCAAAAAAAATCCGATTGTTATTACAATATTGCCAACATTTTAAAGTTTTCTTAAACATTTTTTTTGATTTTGTCGATTTAAAAATGACGACTCTTTCTATAAAGTTGCCAAAATTTTAAGCTTTTCTTGTAAAATTGCGACTGTTATTGAGTAAAATTCCAAATTGTATCATAATATTGCACAAATGTTCAGTTTTTCTTGTCAAATTTTGACTTGCGTTGAGTAGAATGACGACTTTTATTATAATACTGCCAATATTCTACGTTTTTGAGGTGAAATTATTACTTTTTAATGCAAAATGGTGACATTTGTCATCCAAAATTCTGACTTTTATCGCAATTTTCTGTTGTTCTTGTAAAATGGTGACATTTTTTGAGTAAAAATATGACTTTTGTCATCATTTTGCCAAAAAAAAATTCCGATTGTTATTACAATATTGCCAACATTTTAAAGTTGTCTTTAGAAAAATTGTGATTTTGTGGATTTAAAAATTACGCCTCTTTCCATAAAATTGCCAAAATTTTAAGCTTTTCTTGTAAAATTGTTATTGAGTAAAATTCCAAATTGTATCATAATATTGCACAAATGTTCAGTTTTTCTAGTCAAATTTTTACTTGCGTTGAGTAGAATGACGACTTTTATTATAATACTGCCAATATTCTACGTTTTTGAGGTGAAATTATTACTTTTTAATGCAAAATGGTGACATGTGTCGTACACAATTCTGACTTTTATCGCAATTTTCTGTTGTTCTTGTAAAATGGTGACATTTTTTGAGTAAAAATATGACTTTTGTCATCATTTTGCCAAACAAAAATTCCGATTGTTATTACAATATTGCCAACATTTTAAAGTTTTCTTTAGAAAAATTGTGATTTTGTGGATTTAAAAATTACGCCTCTTTCCATAAAATTGCCAAAATTTTAAGCTTTTCTTGTAAAATTGTTATTGAGTAAAATTCCAAATTGTATCATAATATTGCACAAATGTTCAGTTTTTCTAGTCAAATTTTGACTTGCGTTGAGTAGAATGACGACTTTTATTATAATACTGCCAATATTCTACGTTTTTGAGGTGAAATTATTACTTTTTAATGCAAAATGGTGACATTTGTCGTACACAATTCTGACTTTTATCGCAATTTTCTGTTGTTCTTGTAAAATGGTGACATTTTGAGTAAAAATATGACTTTTGTCATCATTTTGCCCAAAAAAAATCCGATTGTTATTACAATATTGCCAACATTTTAAAGTTTTCTTAAACATTTTTTTTGATTTTGTCGATTTAAAAATGACGACTCTTTCTATAAAGTTGCCAAAATTTTAAGCTTTTCTTGTAAAATTGCGACTGTTATTGAGTAAAATTCCAAATTGTATCATAATATTGCACAAATGTTCAGTTTTTCTTGTCAAATTTTGACTTGCGTTGAGTAGAATGACGACTTTTATTATAATACTGCCAACATTCTAAGTTTTTTTTGTGAAATTATTACTTTTTAATGCAAAATGGTGACATTTGTCATACAAAATTCTGACTTTTATCGCAATTTTTTGTTGTTCTTTTGAGTAAAATTATGACTTTTGTCATCATTTTGCCAAATAAAATTCCGATTGTTATTACAATATTGCCAACATTTTAAAGTTTTCTTAAAAAATTGCGATTTTGTTGATTTAAAAATTACGACTCTTTCCATAAAATTGCGAAAATGTTAAGCTTTTCTTGTAAAATTGTTATTGAGTAAAATTCCAAATTGTATCATAATATTGCACAAATGTTCAGTTTTTCTAGTCAAATTTTGACTTGCGTTGAGTAGAATGACGACTTTTATTATAATACTGCCAATATTCTACGTTTTTGAGGTGAAATTATTACTTTTTAATGCAAAATGGTGACATTTGTCGTACACAATTCTGACTTTTATCGCAATTTTCTGTTGTTCTTGTAAAATGGTGACATTTTTTGAGTAAAATTATGACTTTTGTCATCATTTTGCCAAAAATTGTTATTACAATATTGCCAACATTTTAAAGTTTTCTTTAAAAAAATTGTGATTTTGTGGATTTAAAAATTACGATCCTTTCCATAAAATTGCCAAAATTTTAAGCTTTTGTTGTAAAATTGCGACTGTTATTGAGTAAAATTCCAAATTGTATCATAATATTGCACAAATGTTCAGTTTTTCTAGTCAAATTTTGACTTGCGTTGAGTAGAATGACGACTTTTATTATAATACTGCCAATATTCTACGTTTTTGAGGTGAAATTATTACTTTTTAATGCAAAATGGTGACATGTGTCGTACACAATTCTGACTTTTATCGCAATTTTCTGTTGTTCTTGTAAAATGGTGACATTTTTTGAGTAAAAATATGACTTTTGTCATCATTTTGCCAAAAAAAAATTCCGATTGTTATTACAATATTGCCAACATTTTAAAGTTTTCTTTAAAAAAATTGTGATTTTGTGGATTTAAAAATTACGCCTCTTTCCATAAAATTGCCAAAATTTTAAGCTTTTCTTGTAAAATTGTTATTGAGTAAAATTCCAAATTGTATCATAATATTGCACAAATGTTCAGTTTTTCTAGTCAAATTTTGACTTGCGTTGAGTAGAATGACGACTTTTATTATAATACTGCCAATATTCTACGTTTTTTAGGTGAAATTATTACTTTTTAATGCAAAATGGTGACATTTGTCGTACACAATTCTGACTTTTATCGCAATTTTCTGTTGTTCTTGTAAAATGGTGACATTTTTTGAGTAAAAATATGACTTTTGTCATCATTTTGCCCCCAAAAAATCAGATTGTTATTACAATATTGCCAACATTTTAAAGTTTTCTTAAACATTTTTTTTGATTTTGTCGATTTAAAAATGACGACTCTTTCTATAAAGTTGCCAAAATTTTAAGCTTTTCTTGTAAAATTGCGACTGTTATTGAGTAAAATTCCAAATTGTATCATAATATTGCACAAATGTTCAGTTTTTCTTGTCAAATTTTGACTTGCGTTGAGTAGAATGACGACTTTTATTATAATACTGCCAACATTCTAAGTTTTTTTTGTGAAATTATTACTTTTTAATGCAAAATGGTGACATTTGTCATACAAAATTCTGACTTTTATCGCAATTTTTTGTTGTTCTTTTGAGTAAAATGATGACTTTTGTCATCATTTTGCCCCAAAAAAATCCAATTGTTATTACAATATTGCCAACATTTTAAAGTTTTCTTAAAAAAAATTGTGATTTTGTGGATTTAAAAATGACGACTCTTTCCATAAAATTGCCAAAATTTTAAGCTTTTTTTGTAAAATTGCGACTGTTATTGAGTAAAATTCCAAATTGTATCATAATATTGCACAAATGTTCAGTTTTTCTTGTCAAATTTTGACTTGCGTTGAGTAGAATGACGACCTTTATTATAATACTGCCAATATTCTACGTTTTTGAGGTGAAATTATTACTTTTTAATGCAAAATGGTGACATTTGTCATACAAAATTGTGACTTTTATCGCAATTTTTTGTTGTTCTTTTGAGTAAAATGATGACTTTTGTCATCATTTTGCCAAATAAAATTCCGATTGTTATTACAAAATTGCCAACATTTTAAAGTTTTCTTAAAAAATTGTGATTTTGTTGATTTAAAAATTACGACTCTTTCCATAAAATTGCCAAAATGTTAAGCTTTTCTTGTAAAATTGTTATTGAGTAAAATTCCAAATTGTATCATAATATTGCACAAATGTTCAGTTTTTCTTGTCAAATTTTGACTTGCGATGAGTAGAATGATGACTTTTATTATAATACTGCCAACATTCTAAGTTTTTTTTGTGAAATTATTACTTTTTAATGCAAAATGGTGACATTTGTCATACAAAATTCTGACTTTTATCGCAATTTTTTGTTGTTCTTTTGAGTAAAATGATGACTTTTGTCATCATTTTGCCAAATACAATTCCGATTGTTATTACAATATTGCCAACATTTTAAAGTTTTCTTAAAAAATTGCGATTTTGTTGATTTAAAAATTACGACTCTTTCCATAAAATTGCGAAAATGTTAAGCTTTTCTTGTAAAATTGTTATTGAGTAAAATTCCAAATTGTATCATAATATTGCACAAATGTTCAGTTTTTCTAGTCAAATTTTGACTTGCGTTGAGTAGAATGACGACTTTTATTATAATACTGCCAATATTCTACGTTTTTGAGGTGAAATTATTACTTTTTAATGCAAAATGGTGACATTTGTCATACAAAATTCTGACTTTTATCGCAATTTTTTGTTGTTCTTTTGAGTAAAATTATGACTTTTGTCATCATTTTGCCAAATAAAATTCCGATTGTTATTACAAGATTGCCAACATTTTAAAGTTTTCTTAAAAAATTGTGATTTTGTTGATTTAAAAATTACGACTCTTTCCATAAAATTGCGAAAATGTTAAGCTTTTCTTGTAAAATTGTTGAGTAAAATTCCAAATTGTATCATAATATTGCACAAATGTTCAGTTTTTCTTGTCAAATTTTGACTTGCGTTGAGTAGAATGACAACTTTTATTATAATACTGCCAACATTCTAAGTTTTTTTTTGTGAAATTATTACTTTTTAATGCAAAATGGTGACATTTGTCATACAAAATTCTGACTTTTATCGCAATTTTTTGTTGTTCTTTTGAGTAAAATGATGACTTTTGTCATCATTTTGCCAAATACAATTCCGATTGTTATTACAATATTGCCAACATTTTAAAGTTTTCTTAAAAAATTGCGATTTTGTTGATTTAAAAATTACGACTCTTTCCATAAAATTGCGAAAATTTTAAGTTTTTCTTGTAAAATAGCGACTATTATTGAGTAAAATTCCAACTTTTATCATAATATACTTTTGCATGCAAAATGGTGACATTTGTCATATAAAATTCGGACTTTTATCACAATATTGCCCATTTTTTGTTGTTGTCCTTGTAAAATAATGATATCTTTGGAGTAAAATTATGACTTTTGTCATAATTTGCCAAGTAAAATTCGGATTATCATTATGATATTGCCAACATTTTAAAGTTTTCTTATAAAATTGGGAACAATTTCTCATATTCTTTCTGTTTCTGTAATATTGAAATATTTTCTCGTAAAATTATTACTTTTTTGTGTAAAAATATTACTTTTTAATGCAAAATGGTGACATTTGTCATACACAATTCTGACTTTTATCGCAATTTTCTGTTGTTCTTGTAAAATGGTGACATTTTTTGAGTAAAATTATGACTTTTGTCATCATTTTGCCCCCAAAAAATCCGATTGCCAACATTTTAAAGTTTTCTTTAAAAAAATTGTGATTTTGTGGATTTAAAAATTACGACTCTTTCCATAAAATTGCCAACATTTTAAGCTTTTTTTGTAAAATTGCGACTGTTATTGAGTAAAATTCCAAATTGTATCATAATATTGCACAAATGTTCAGTTTTTCTAGTCAAATTTTGACTTGCGATGAGTAGAATGACGACTTTTATTATAATACTGCCAACATTCTAAGTTTTTTTTGTGAAATTATTACTTTTTAATGCAAAATGGTGACATTTGTCATACAAAATTCTGACTTTTATCGCAATTTTTTGTTGTTCTTTTGAGTAAAATTATGACTTTTGTCATCATTTTGCCAAATAAAATTCCGATTGTTATTACAATATTGCCAACATTTTAAAGTTTTCTTAAAAAATTGCGATTTTGTTGATTTAAAAATTACGACTCTTTCCATAAAATTGCGAAAATGTTAAGCTTTTCTTGTAAAATTGTTATTGAGTAAAATTCCAAATTGTATCATAATATTGCACAAATGTTCAGTTTTTCTTGTCAAATTTTGACTTGCGATGAGTAGAATGACAACTTTTATTATAATACTGCCAACATTCTAAGTTTTTTGTGTGAAATTATTACTTTTTAATGCAAAATGGTGACATTTGTCATACAAAATTCTGACTTTTATCGCAATTTTTTGTTGTTCTTTTGAGTAAAATTATGACTTTGGCATCATTTTGCCAAATAAAATTCCGATTGTTATTACAATATTGCCAACATTTTAAAGTTTTCTTAAAAAATTGTGATTTTGTTGATTTAAAAATTACGACTCTATCCATAAAATTGCGAAAATGTTAAGCTTTTCTTGTAAAATTGTTATTGAGTAAAATTCCAAATTGTATCATAATATTGCACAAATGTTCAGTTTTCCTTGTAAAATTTTGACTTGCGATGAGTAGAATGACGACTTTTATTATAATACTGCCAACATTCTAAGTTTTTGAGGTGAAATTATTACTTTTTAATGCAAAATGGTGACATTTGTCATACACAATTCTGACTTTTATCGCAATTTTTTGTTGTTCTTTTGAGTAAAAATATGACTCTTGTCATCATTTTGCCAAATAAAATTCCGATTGTTATTACAATATTGCCAACATTTTAAAGTTTTCTTAAAAAATTGTGATTTTGTCGATTTAAAAATTACGACTCTTTCCATAAAATTGCGAAAATTTTAAGTTTTTCTTGTAAAATAGCGACTATTATTGAGTAAAATTCCAACTTTTATCATAATATTGCACAAATGTTCAGTTTTTCTAGTCAAATTTTGACTTGCGATGAGTAGAATGACGACTTTTATTATAATACTGCCAACATTCTAAGTTTTTTTTGTGAAATTATTATTTTTTAATGCAAAATGGTGACATTTGTCATACAAAATTCTGACTTTTATCGCAATTTTTTGTTGTTCTTTTGAGTAAAATGATGACTTTTGTCATCATTTTGCCGAATAAAATTCCGATTGTTATTACAATATTGCCAACATTTTAAAGTTTTCTTAAAAAATTGCGATTTTGTTGATTTAAAAATTATGACTCTTTCCATAAAATTGCGAACATTTTAAGTTTTTCTTGTAAAATAGCGACTATTATTGAGTAAAATTCCAACTTTTATCATAATATACTTTTGCATGCAAAATGGTGACATTTGTCATATAAAATTCGGACTTTTATCACAATATTGCCCATTTTTTGTTGTTGTCCTTGTAAAATAATGATATCTTTGGAGTAAAATTATGACTTTTGTCATAATTTGCCAAGTAAAATTCGGATTATCATTATGATATTGCCAACATTTTAAAGTTTTCTTATAAAATTGGGAACAATTTCTCATATTCTTTCTGTTTCTGTAAAATTGAAATATTTTCTCGTAAAATGATTACTTTTTTATGTAAAATTATTACTTTTTAATGCAAAATGGTGACATTTGTCATACACAATTCTGACTTTTATCGCAATTTTCTGTTGTTCTTGTAAAATGGTGACATTTTTTGAGTAAAATTATGACTTTTGTCATCATTTTGCCAAAAATTGTTATTACAATATTGCCAACATTTTTAAGTTTTCTTTAAAAAAATTGTGATTTTGTGGATTTAAAAATTACGATCCTTTCCATAAAATTGCCAAAATTTTAAGCTTTTGTTGTAAAATTGCGACTGTTATTGAGTAAAATTCCAAATTGTATCATAATATTGCACAAATGTTCAGTTTTTCTTGTCAAATTTTGACTTGCGTTGAGTAGAATGACGACTTTTATTATAATACTGCCAACATTCTAAGTTTTTTTTTGTGAAATTATTACTTTTTAATGCAAAATGGTGACATTTGTCATACAAAATTCTGACTTTTATCGCAATTTTTTGTTGTTCTTTTGAGTAAAATTATGACTTTTGTCATCATTTTGCCAAATAAAATTCCGATTGTTATTACAATATTGCCAACATTTTAAAGTTTTCTTAAAAAATTGTGATTTTGTTGATTTAAAAATTACGACTCTTTCCATAAAATTGCGAAAATTTTAAGTTTTTCTTGTAAAATAGCGACTATTATTGAGTAAAATTCCAACTTTTATCATAATATTGCACAAATGTTCAGTTTTTCTTGTCAAATTTTGACTTGCGTTGAGTAGAATGACGACTTTTATTATAATACTGCCAACATTCTAAGTTTTTGAGGTGAAATTATTACTTTTTAATGCAAAATGGTGACATTTGTCATACAAAATTCTGACTTTTATCGCAATTTTTTGTTGTTCTTTTGAGTAAAATGATGACTTTTGTCATCATTTTGCCAAATAAAATTCTGATTGTTATTACAATATTGCCAACATTTTAAAGTTTTCTTAAAAAATTGCGATTTTGTTGATTTAAAAATTACGACTCTTTCCATAAAATTGCGAAAATTTTAAGTTTTTCTTGTAAAATAGCAACTATTATTGAGTAAAATTCCAACTTTTATCATAATATTGCACAAATGTTCAGTTTTTCTAGTCAAATTTTGACTTGCGATGAGTAGAATGACGACTTTTATTATAATACTGCCAACATTCTAAGTTTTTTTTGTGAAATTATTACTTTTTAATGCAAAATGGTGACATTTGTCATACAAAATTCTGACTTTTATCGCAATTTTTTGTTGTTCTTTTGAGTAAAATTATGACTTTTGTCATCATTTTGCCAAATAAAATTCCGATTGTTATTACAATATTGCCAACATTTTAAAGTTTTCTTAAAAAATTGCGATTTTGTTGATTTAAAAATTACGACTCTTTCCATAAAATTGCGAAAATGTTAAGCTTTTCTTGTAAAATTGTTATTGAGTAAAATTCCAAATTGTATCATAATATTGCACAAATGTTCAGTTTTTCTAGTCAAATTTTGACTTGCGTTGAGTAGAATGACGACTTTTATTATAATACTGCCAATATTCTACGTTTTTGAGGTGAAATTATTACTTTTTAATGCAAAATGGTGACATTTGTCGTACACAATTCTGACTTTTATCGCAATTTTCTGTTGTTCTTGTAAAATGGTGACATTTTTTGAGTAAAAATATGACTTTTGTCATCATTTTGCCAAATAAAATTCCGATTGTTATTACAATATTGCCAACATTTTAAAGTTTTCTTAAACATTTTTTTTGATTTTGTCGATTTAAAAATGACGACTCTTTCTATAAAGTTGCCAAAATTTTAAGCTTTTCTTGTAAAATTGCGACTGTTATTGAGTAAAATTCCAAATTGTATCATAATATTGCACAAATGTTCAGTTTTTCTTGTCAAATTTTGACTTGCGATGAGTAGAATGACGACTTTTATTATAATACTGCCAACATTCTAAGTTTTTTTTGTGAAATTATTACTTTTTAATGCAAAATGGTGACATTTGTCATACAAAATTCTGACTTTTATCGCAATTTTTTGTTGTTCTTTTGAGTAAAATGATGACTTTGGCATCATTTTGCCAAATACAATTTCGAGTGTTATTACAATATTGCCAACATTTTAAAGTTTTCTTAAAAAATTGTGATTTTGTTGATTTAAAAATTACGACTCTTTCCATAAAATTGCGAAAATGTTAAGCTTTTCTTGTAAAATTGTTATTGAGTAAAATTCCAAATTGTATCATAATATTGCACAAATGTTCAGTTTTCCTTGTAAAATTTTGACTTGCGATGAGTAGAATGACGACTTTTATTATAATACTGCCAATATTCTACGTTTTTGAGGTGAAATTATTACTTTTTAATGCAAAATGGTGACATTTGTCATACAAAATTCTGACTTTTATCGCAATTTTTTGTTCTTTTGAGTAAAATGATGACTTTTGTCATCATTTTGCCAAATACAATTCCGATTGTTATTACAATATTGCCAACATTTTAAAGTTTTCTTATAAAATTGGGAACAATTTCTCATATTCTTTCTGTTTCTGTAATATTGAAATATTTTCTCGTAAAATTATTACTTTTTTGTGTAAAAATATTACTTTTTAATGCAAAATGGTGACATTTGTCCTACACAATTCTGACTTTTATCGCAATTTTCTGTTGTTCTTGTAAAATGGTGACATTTTTTGAGTAAAAATATGACTTTTGTCATCATTTTGCCCAAAAAAAATTCCGATTGTTATTACAATATTGCCAACATTTTAAAGTTTTCTTAAAAAAAATTGTGATTTTGTGGATTTAAAAATTACGACTCTTTCCATAAAGTTGCCAAAATTTTAAGCTTTTCTTGTAAAATTGTTATTGAGTAAAATTCCAAATTGTATCATAATATTGCACAAATGTTCAGTTTTTCTAGTCAAATTTTGATTTGCGTTGAGTAGAATGACGACTTTTATTATAATACTGCCAATATTCTACGTTTTTGAGGTGAAATTATTACTTTTTAATGCAAAATGGTGACATTTGTCATACAAAATTCTGACTTTTATCACAATTTTTTGTTGTTCTTTTGAGTAAAATGATGACTCTTGTCATCATTTTGCCAAATAAAATTCCGATTGTTATTACAATATTGCCAACATTTTAAAGTTTTCTTAAAAAATTGTGATTTTGTCGATTTAAAAATTACGACTCTTTCCATAAAATTGCGAAAATTTTAAGTTTTTCTTGTAAAATAGCGACTATTATTGAGTAAAATTCCAACTTTTATCATAATATACTTTTGCATGCAAAATGGTGACATTTGTCATATAAAATTCGGACTTTTATCACAATATTGCCCATTTTTTGTTGTTGTCCTTGTAAAATAATGATATCTTTGGAGTAAAATTATGACTTTTGTCATAATTTGCCAAGTAAAATTCGGATTATCATTATGATATTGCCAACATTTTAAAGTTTTCTTATAAAATTGGGAACAATTTCTCATATTCTTTCTGTTTCTGTAAAATTGAAATATTTTCTCGTAAAATGATTACTTTTTTATGTAAAATTATTACTTTTTAATGCAAAATGGTGACATTTGTCATACACAATTCTGACTTTTATCGCAATTTTCTGTTGTTCTTGTAAAATGGTGACATTTTTTGAGTAAAATTATGACTTTTGTCATCATTTTGCCAAAAATTGTTATTACAATATTGCCAAAATTTTAAAGTTTTCTTTAAAAAAATTGTGATTTTGTGGATTTAAAAATTACGATCCTTTCCATAAAATTGCCAAAATTTTAAGCTTTTCTTGTAAAATTGCGACTGTTATTGAGTAAAATTCCAAATTGTATCATAATATTGCACAAATGTTCAGTTTTTCTTGTAAAATTTTGACTTGCGTTGAGTAGAATGACGACTTTTATTATAATACTGCCAAGTTTTTTTTTGTGAAATTATTACTTTTTAATGCAAAATGGTGACATTTGTCATACAAAATTCTGACTTTTATCACAATTTTTTGTTGTTCTTTTGAGTAAAATGATGACTCTTGTCATCATTTTGCCAAATAAAATTCCGATTGTTATTACAATATTGCCAACATTTTAAAGTTTTCTTAAAAAATTGTGATTTTGTTGATTTAAAAATTACGACTCTTTCCATAAAATTGCGAAAATGTTAAGTTATTCTTGTAAAATAGCGACTATTATTGAGTAAAATTCCAACTTTTATCATAATATTGCACAAATGTTTAGTTTTTCTTGTCAAATTGAGTAAAATGACGACTTTTATTATAATACTGCCAACATTCTACGTTTTTCTTGTGAAATTCCAAGTCATTTTTCACAACAAACATTTTTATATGTGCATTATATGTATATATTATTAATGTTGTAAATACACTTCTTTATATATCTACAAAGGCTGGTCCTAAAGAGGGAGGCATTTTTCTAAGGTCTCAAGAAGGTAACAAATACAAGCATGTGTGTGTGTGTGTGTGTGTGAGCGAGCTGCAGTACATCTGAGGATGCACTTGTCAGACAGACAGAGATGGGGGAGGAAGTTTCTGGAGAAGTGAACAATTTGTCATGTGGCTTCAGCTTCAATGTAAAAACTCTTGTAAAACAAAATAAAAAAATAAGATTAGCAACAGCGACCACCGTGACCCCAAAAGGGACAAGCGGTAAAAAATGGATGGATTGAAAAATAAAAATAAAAAAATGACTTTTTTTTTTAAACCTACTGTCTGGAGAAGTGTGTGTGATGTAAAGGTGAAGTCAAAGGAGCACACGAGTCAGGTGATAGACTCCAAGAGAAGGCCTGCTGGAGACACTTCCACACTTCAAGGGCTTTCGTGACAGCGAGGCGGCACTGTCAGCAGTTTTCCTTGCGTGTGTGTGTGTGTGTGTGTGTGTGTGTGTGTGTGTGTGTGTGTGTGTGTGTGTGTGTGTGTGTGTGTGTGTGTGTCCGTAGGGAATGAAAAGTCCCCGTGGTTGCAGCACAAAGCAAGGACACTCCACAGCTGAAAGGACACATTTTAGCCAGCCCTTGAAGGCACGCTCACCTGCCACAACATTAGGTACACCTGCACAATGCAGTGCCGTGCACATCTGACCATATGCAAATGAGGCGCTGGGATGAAACACGTGGTTCTTTCTAACGTCTCCTCCATGAGCTACTTCCTGAAGTTATGAACAAACCGTAACAAAAAGCAGCGGTTTTGAAAGCGACACTGTATACTTTATAAATGCTGGAAAAAAGTCGTAAATTCATAAAAATGGAAGAAAAAAAAAAAAAGAGCTACTGGGACAGTAGCGGCGCCCCCTATGGGTTTTGCTCAGAATATGGCCTGGGCAATTATTTTGACTCAAGGGGCCAAATTTAGAGAAAAGAATGTCTCTGGGGGTCAGTATACAGAATCTATCTATCTATCTATCTATATATATATATATATATATACATATGTATATATATATATATATATGTATATATATATATATATATATATATATATATATATATATATATATATATATATATATATATATATATATATATATATATATACATACATATGTATATATATATACATACATACATGAATGTATATATATATATAAATTAGAGATGCGCGGATAGGCAATTATTTCATCCGCAACCGCATCAGAAAGTCGTCAACCATCCGCCATCCACCCGATCTAACATTTGATCAGAACCGCATCCGCCCGCACCCGCCCGTTGTTATATATCTAATATAGACGATGCAAGGCATTAGTGAGGTTATAAAGCTTTTGCCTGTTAAAGAAAGGAGACTGATCCAATGCAGCACAGACATTCGCGTGCCACGCTGTCACGACCCAGACGCACACCAGTGCGCAATCATATGGGAGCCGCGCTGAGCGCGCCTCCAAGCGCGTCTCCCTGCCGGCGACGGCCGGGCATATGGGCCCGACGCTCCAGCGCCATCCATTTTCAGGGCTAGTTGATTCGGCAGGTGGGTTGTTACACACTCCTTAGCGGGTTCCGACTTCCATGGCCACCGTCCTAGCTGCTGTCTATATCAACCAGGGTGAGCCCCACCCCTTTCGTGAGCGCACTGCGCGCGGAGTGACCCCTGTTACGCGCCCCCGGCAACAGGGGTGGCGGGCAGGTAAGCTGCGCGGGCGGAGCGCGCGGAGTGACCCCTGTTACGAGCCCCCGGCCACGGGGGTGGCGGGCAGGTAAGCTGCTTACCTGCTGCGCGTGATGCCGGCCGCGGCGAAGGCGGACGAGGCGGGGTGTCGGTGCGGTGGTGACCCTGGACGTGTGTCGGGCCCTTCTCGCGGATCGCCTCAGCTACGGCTCCCGGTGGGGCCCTCTCGGGGGAAGGGGCCTCGGTCCCGGACCCCGGCGAGGCGTCCCTTCTCCGCTCCGTAAAAGTGTCCATCTCTTTTTTTTTTCTTCTTCTGTTGTGGCATATGCAGCAGGTGCCTGCTCGTTTTTCGTATGTGGGTAACAACATTTAACTATGTATATATATTTCCCAATTGGTTTAACTGCCACCCGCCTGAATCTATTTAAAATCGAATTTTTTTTTATTTCAACCGCCCGACCCGACCCGCGGATAAAATCTAATTTTTTTTAATTTCATCCGCCCGATCCGCGGATAATCCGCGGACTCCGCGGTTGTGCCCGCAAACCGCGCATCTCTAATATATATATACATACACATATACATACATACATTTATGTATATATATATATATATACATATATATATACACATATACATACATACATGTATGTATGTATATATATATATATATACATATACATACATGTATATAAATATATATATACACGTATACATACATGTAACATGTATATATATATATATATATATACATCGAACTTTTACCAAAAAAAGCCAACAACTTGGACATTTCAGCTAGAATGTCTAATCCAGATAAAAGCGTGTATCAGTGGTGACCACATACGCTTAAGAGATCACTGTGCCTGTGTCGGGGGTTTTAGGCGACTTAAATTTTTTCACATCGACATCCCACTGGGGTGAGTTTTTCCTTGCCTTTATGTGGGCTCTGTACCGAGGATGTCGTTATGGCTTGTGCAGCCCTTTGAGACACTTGTGCTATATAAATAAACATTCATTGTTTGATATATATATATATATATATATATATATATATATATATATAATGTTTTCTTTATTTATTTATTTTGGCCGAAATCATGCAGCTTTGAGAGTTAATTAAGTGCAACATTGAAAAAAACAAAAGAAAAACCTTTCTGGTATATCTTTTAACCAAATATATATGGCCTATATATATTATTATTATTTTATGGGCCAAAATCATGCAGCTTTGAGAGTTAATGAAGTGCAAAATTAAAAAAAAAAAAAAAAAAAAAAAAAATATATATATATATATATATATATATATATATATATATATATATCCATCCATCCATCCATCTTCTTCCGCTTATCCGAGGTCGGGTCGCGGGGGCAGCAGCCTAAGCAGGGAAGCCCAGACTTCCCTCTCCCCAGCCACTTCGTCCAGCTCTTCCTGTGGGACCCCGAGGCGTTCCCAGGCCAGCCGGGAGACATAGTCTTCCCAACGTGTCCTGGGTCTTCCCCGCGGCCTCCTACCGGTCAGACGTGCCCTAAACACCTCCCTAGGGAGGCGTTCGGGTGGCATCCTGACCAGATGCCCGAACCACCTCATCTGGCTCCTCTCCATGTGGAGGAGCAGCGGCTTTACTTTGAGCTCCCCCCGGATGACAGAGCTTCTCACCCTATCTCTAAGGGAGAGCCCCGCCACCCGGCGGAGGAAACTCATTTGGGCCGCTTGTACCCGTGATCTTGTCCTTTCAGTCATAACCCAAAGCTCATGACCATAGGTGAGGATGGGAACGTAGATCGACCGGTAAATTGAGAGCTTTGCCTTCCGGCTCAGCTCCTTCTTCACCACAACGGATCGATACAGCGTCCGCAATACTGAAGACGCCGCACCAATCCGCCTGTCGATCTCACGATCCACTCTTCCCTCACTCATGAACAAGACTCCGAGGTACTTGAACTCCTCCACTTGGGGCAAGATCTCCTCCCCAACCCGGAGATGGCACTCCACCCTTTTCCGGGCGAGAACCATGGACTCTGACTGGGAGGTGCTGATTCTCATCCCAGTCGCTTCACACTCAGCTGCGAACCGATCCAGCGAGAGCTGAAGATCCTGGCCAGATGAAGCCATCAGGACCACATCATGTTGAAAAAGCAGAGACCTAATCCTGCAGCCACCAAACCAGATCCCCTCAACGCCTTGACTGCGCCTAGAAATTCTGTCCATAAAAGTTATGAACAGAATCGGTGACAAAGGGCAGCCTTGGCGGAGTCCAACCCTCACTGGAAACGTGTCCGACTTACTACCGGCAATGCGGACCAAGCTCTGGCACTGATCATACAGGGAGCGGACCGCCACAATCAGACAGTCCGATACCCCATACTCTCTGAGTATGGGGTAAAGGGTAAAGGACCTCCCGAGGGACACGGTCGAATGCCTTCTCCAAGTCCACAAAACACATGTAAACTGGTTGGGCAAACTCCCATGCACCCTCAAGGACCCTGCCCAGAGTATAGAGCTGGTCCACAGTTCCACGACCAGGACGAAAACCACACTGTTCCTCCTGAATCCGAGGTTCGACTATCGTCTCCAGTACACCTGAATAGACCTTACCGGGAAGGCTGAGGAGTGTGATCCCACGATAGTTAGAACACACCCTCCGGTTCCCCTTCTTAAAGAGAGGAACCACCACCCCGGTC
>NC_084568.2:37425000-37525000 GCF_033978685.3 Nerophis lumbriciformis | reverse complement strand
TTGAGTCTACTTAAAGGGGAAATGCACTTATTTATTTGTTACAATCCTTATGTAAGACAGGAACACAAATGTTTTTTTATCTTTATGCATTCTAAATAGGAAATGAATGCCATCAAAAGCCAATGGAATTATGCCTCTTAATTTTTTTTATATATATACATAATGTAAGTATGTATGTAATGTAGTAACATTCATAATAACATGTAATATATACATGATGTAAGTATATATGTCATGTAGTAACATTCATAATAACATGTAATACATACATGATGTAAGTATATATGTCATGTAGTAACATTCATAATAACATGTAATATATACATGATGTAAGTATATATGTCATGTAGTAACATTCATAATAACATGTAATATATACATGATGTAAGTATATATGTCATGTAGTAACATTCATAATAACATGTAATATATACATGATGTAAGTATATATGTCATGTAGTAACATTCATAATAACATGTAATATATACATGATGTAAGTATATATAATGTAGTAACATTCATAATAACATGTAATATTGACATATTTTGATAATTTTAAACATATGCGGCTCATTATTTTAAAAAAAGTATCACAATGTTTGCTTTTTTATAACTAATTATTACTCACTGCAGACTTCATAAAATACAACAGACATAATAAAACGTCACTTACTTCACTTACTGTACAAAGTCTGCTGTCATTAGGATATCAACTGACAGAATTTGGTTTTATTCCCGTTAAGATGAAAAATGTCTCATAATTCTCGCGAAGAAAAGCGTCTTTTCGTGTTGTTCTTGACAATTTCCAGGTGTAAATGACCAACATGTCGGAATACGTCCTCATCCTTCTACTATCCAGGTGAGAGGCATGATTTATGATCTACAATAAACGTCCAGCAGCAAGGAAGCGAGGAAAGAGTTCGCCAGTCACCAGACACAGGAAGTGGACACGGCGCCGCTATAAATAGTTTGTCTGCGTTAGCACTTATAATAACAATATCACTAATACTTGTTCATATTCAAGTCACCACATGTAAATGGAGTATTGTTGGTACATACATATATATATATATATATATATATATATATATATATATATATATATATATATATATATATATATATATATATATACATATATATATGTATAATATAATGTTTTATGCTCGAGTTGCAACCCTAAATACTTTAGATGAGGTAATAGCAGCCTTTGATGGGTCAATAACTAATAGCATCATGATGCATTATTATTTATAAAACAATGAGTTTTTCCCAAAAACTTATACTATCCCTTGTTAGCCAAAAAAATGGACATGCTCAAAAATGGTGTTAAGTCATTTTATATTTTCATACTTTCAGTACTTACATTTTTTTCAACAGCTTCTGAACAATCAACGTTTGTATATATTTGTAATGTTTTTATATACACATTTTATTGTCTTTTAATAAGAATTTTTTTTTCTTCATTATGGGAAAGGCCCATATTTGCAATATTTCCGAAAATTAATTGTAAATTAGGTAATTGCAGCCTTTAATAGGTCAATAATTCATAACACTGATTTTGGTGAGCTATTATTTTTGGTAAAATGACAGTTTTTCCAAAAAACTCACTATCAGATGCATTTAAAAAAAGTAGGTCATATATATATATATATATATATATATATATATATATATATATATATATATATATATATATATATATATATATATATATGTTTTTAATTTAATTTAATTTTTGTATTGTTTTTATTTTTCTAACTTTCAATGCTTGAAATATTTCAACAGCTTTAGACCTATCCAAAGATATATACGGTTTTATATATTTGATATGTTTTTTGTTTTTTTATGTTTTATGCTGTTTTTGTAAAACATTTTTAAAAAAAGAGAGAAAAAAAATTCTACATTTTTGATGATGGGAAAATCACAAAAGAAACAATATTTCAAAAAACTAAGTGGAATATTTTCTATGAAGTAATTACAGCCAATAATAGTCAAATTATTCATAACACTGATTTTGATTAATTATTATTTTTGGAAAATGTATGTTTTTTTCCCCAAAACTCACACTATTCCTTATTAGCTGAAAAACGGATGCGCTAAAAAAATAATCTATAATTATTATTAATCATATAACAATATATATATATATATATATATATATATATATATATATATATATATATATATATATATATATATATATATATATATATATATATATATATTTCTTCCCTCACGTTTTTAATTTTTCAACAGATTCAAACCTATCCATAAATATACCTATATATATATATATATATATATATATATATATATATATATATATATATATATATATATTGATTTGTTAGTTTTTTTGTTTTTTTTCTAACGTTTAGAATTTTTCAACAGATTCAAACCTATCCATAGATATAAAGTGTTCTATATAAAATTTTTTCCCCATGTTTTATGCTCTTTTTGTAAAAAAACCCAAAAACAAATATGGTGAAAACACTAAATATGCAATATTTCCAAAAATGCGTGGCAAACTGGAATACTTTATATTAGGTAATTGGAGCCTTTAATAGGTCAACAATTCATAACACTGATTTTGGTGAGCTATTATTTTTGGAAAAATGACAGTATTTCCAAAAAAACTCACTATCAGATGCGTTAAAAAAAGTAGGTCATATATATATATATATATATATATATATATATATATATATATATATATATATATATATATATATATATATATATATATATACATATTTTATTTTATTTTATTTTTTTAATTGTTTTTATTTTTTAACTTTCAATGCTTGAAATATTTCAA
Source organism: Nerophis lumbriciformis (assembly GCF_033978685.3). Lineage (NCBI taxonomy): Eukaryota > Metazoa > Chordata > Actinopteri > Syngnathiformes > Syngnathidae > Nerophis > Nerophis lumbriciformis. The sequence continues at coordinate 37,522,178 of NC_084568.2, read as the reverse complement.
CAACTTTAGACCTAACCAAAGATATAAACTGTTTTATATATTTGATATGTTTTTTTAAAATATTTAATGCTGTTTTTGTAAAAAAAAAAAAAAAAGAAAAAAAAAGAGAAAAAAAAATTCAACATTTTTGATGATGAGAAAACCACAAAATAAGCAATATTTCAAAAAACTAAGTGGAATATTTTCTATGAAGTAATTACAGCCAAAAATAGTCAAATTATTCATAACACTGATTTTGATGCATTATTATTTTTGGAAAATGTATGTAAACTCACACTATCCCTTCTTAGCTGAAAAACGGATGCGCAAAAAAAATATTAATATATAATTATTATTAATCATATAGTAATATACAGTATATATATACACAGTATATATATATATATATATATATTTTTTTTTTTTTTCCCTCACGTTTTGAATTTTTCAACAGATTCAAACCTATCCATATACATCCCTATATCCCTATATCCCTATATCTCTATATATATATATATATATATATATATATATATATATATATATATATATATATATATATATATATATATGTGTATATATATATATATATATATTTATATATATATATAGTTTTTTTTTCTTTCCAACATTTAGAATTTTTCAACAGATTCAAACCTATCCATAGATATAAAGTTTTCTATATCATTTTTTTCCCCATGTTTTATGCTCTTTTTGTAAAAAAACAAACTAAAAACAATATGGGAAAACACCAAATATGCAATATTTCCAAAAACGCGTTGCAATCTGGAATACTTTAAATGAGGTCTTCAAAAGGTCAACAACTCATAACACTGATTTTGATGCATTATTATTTTTGTAACATACTTTTTAGAGTATTTTTGTGAAGAAGAAACTGTCACGTACTGGTGAGGCTGCGGCGGTTGTCACCTCAAGGTGTGCAGACTGGAGACGACGTGCAGGTAAGAAGAGTCTTGAAAAGCTGTCACACGTACTGTAGCTCTCTGATTAGTGATCAGGAGCAGGTGAGTGTCTTGATGGCCAATCAGAGACGGCGCTCAGGCCAGAGTGGTGGAGCCAAACAGGAAGTGAACTGAAATAAGAGGAAACAACAGGAACATAACACCAAAATGTCACAAAAGCTGCCTAATCAGGTCCCTACTTCGTTTTCTAGAGAACTAGCGTCCACTTTAGTGGACGTTTGTGTTTTGTTCAGGACTATTCTTCCCCAAAATATACTGAAAACAGATGTCCACTGTAGAGGACACACATTCTCAGAAGGATATATGAGAGAAAATGTGTTGCAAGTGTTGTCTCTTTGCTCTACTCTATATCCGTGTGTGTGTGTCTGTATGTGTGTGTGTATGTGTGTGCGTGTGTGTGTGTGTGTGTGTGTGTGTGAGAAATTGGCACTCTTTAAAAGTCTATTTTAGGAGCTTTTGTGAGATATAAGCTGGTAAATATAGCAGAATACATAAATATAGTAACATATACAATGCAGTAGATGACATTTTGGCTTGGAATATTGGAGTTAAAATGTCACAAAAGCTGCCTAATCAGGTGCCTACTTTATTTTCTAGGGAACTAGCGTCCACTGTCGTGGACATTTGTGTTTTTCAGGACTATTCTTCCCCAAAATAAACCGAAAATAGGTTTTCAGTGTCGGAAGTGTTGTCTCTTTGCTCTACTCTATATCCGTGTGTGTGTGTGTGTGTGTGTGTGTGTGTGTGTGTGTGTGTGTGTGTGTGTGTGTGTGTGTGTGTGTGTGTGTGTGTGTGCAACTACGGCACTCTTTAAAGTCTATTTTAGAAGCTTTTGTGAAATGTAAGCTGGTATATATAGCAGAATACAAATAAAAACAACAGTAGACGGATATTTGAGTTAATAATAAATAATAAATAAATAAATAAATAAATAAATAAATAAATAAATAAATAAATAAATAAATAAATATATTATTATTTATTTATTATTTATTATTATTTATCATTTATATTTGAGTTAAAAAAAAAACACAAATGCTGCACATTTAAGTCTCTACTAAATGTTCTTGTGAACTAGCATCTACTGCAGTGGACATTTGGGTTTTTCAGATTGTTCTTTTCTTTTTTCTTTTTTCAAAATAAAGTGAAAACAGATGTCCACTCAAGCAGAGGCTGGTTCTCAGGAGTATATGTGAGAGGAAATGTGTTGAATGTTGTCTCCTTGCTCTGGTCTCTCCCTCTGTGTGTGTGTGTGTGTGTGTGTGTGTGTGTGTGTGTGTGTGTGTGTGTGTGTGTGTGTGTGTGTGTGTGTGTGTGTGTGTGTGTGTGTGTGTGTGTGTGTGTGTGTGTGTGTGTGTGTGTGTGAAATTGGCACTCTTTAAAAGTCTATTTTAGGAGCTTTTGTGAAATATAAGCTGGTGAATATAGCAGAATACATAAATAGTCAGAGGTGGGTAGAATAGCCAGAAATTGTACTCAAGTAAGAGTACTGTTACTTTAGAGATTTATTATTCAAGTAAAAGTAAGGAGTAGTCACCCAAATATTTAATTTTGTCGGCGCTCTTATTTATGTGCCTCCACTTGGACAGCATCTTCTCCCTGTCATCTTTGTTGTAGCGGTGTAGCGTGCAAGGACGGGAGTGGAAGAAGTGTCAAAAGATGGCACTATCTGTTTTAATGACATTCAGACTTTACTTCAATCAATAAGGGAGCAGCATCTCCTCATCCGTGGCTCACTAGTGCAACAACAACAAGGCCGGAAATGTGTCCCGTGAAGAACCGTCCGACCGGAACTCTCTAATAACTAAAGTTCCTTGGGTGAATAATATAAAGTCACTACACCGGTATGTTTTAGTGCTTTCATGGCAAGTTTACTGACAGATATAAGTAAGAACTTTACACTACTTTATATTAGAAATGGCAACAGTGGAGGATGAATGTCCCATTACAAGAAGATAGAGAAAAAGAAGAACATTATCGACTACGTTGTCGACACGGACTACAAAGGCGGACGTGCGCACATTTTCAGGACTTATGCAGATCCCAAATACAGATCAGCAGGTACCAGAAGGTAAGAAAAGTTGCCTTTGCATAATATTGCGAAACAAAACACCAGAAAATATGTCTTACCTTATACACACACCATAATAATACTCCTATGTTGAAGCACAGTACAATCCACCGAGCGGTGTGGCTTCATAGCTTACCAAAGTCCTACTAAAACATTTTGATAGACTTTTTATCACCATGTGTAATGTTCTATATTTTCAATGGAACATATAAAATGTTGGTGTTGTTTACTTGAGTCATATTGCAGTCTACACATATCTCTTATGTGTGACTGCCATCTACTGGTCACACTTATCATTACACCATGTACCAAATAAAATAGCTTCGAGGTCGGTAAGCACAACCAGAATGATTCAGTACGTTAGGCGCACCGGGTTATAAGGCGCACTGTCGAGTTAGAAGAAGATTATCGACTACGTTGTCGACACGGACTACAAAGGCGATTGTGCGCACATTTTCAGGACTTATGCAGATCCCAAATACAGATCAGCAGGTACCAGAAGGTAAGAAAAGTTGCTTTTGCATAATATTGCGAAACAAAACGCCAGATAATATGTCTTACCTTATACACACAGCATAATAATACTCCTAAGCGGTGTGGCTTCATAACTTACCAAAGTCTGAACTAAAACATTTTGATAGATTTTTTATCGCCATGTGTAATGTTCTATATTTTCAATGGAACATATAAAATGTCGGTGTTGTTTACTTGAGTCATATTGCAGTCTACACGTATCTCTTATGTGTGACTGCCATCTACTGGTCACACTTATCATTACACCATGTACCAAATAAAATAGCTTCGAGGTCGGTAAGCACAACCAGAATGATTCAGTACGTTAGGCGCACCGGGTTATAAGGCGCACACGGATATTTGAGTTAATAATAAATAAATAATAAATAATAAATAATTAAATAAATAAATAAATAAATAAATAAATAAATAAATAAATAAATAAATAAATAAATAAATGTATTATTATTTATTTATTATTTATTATTATTTATCATTTATATTTGAGTTTAAAAAAAACACAAATGCTGCACATTTAAGTCTCTACTAAATGTTCTTGTGAACTAGCATCCACTGCAGTGGACATTTGTGTTTTTCAGATTGTTCTTTTCTTTTTTCAAAATAAACTGAAAACAGATGTCCACTCAAGCAGAGGCTGGTTCTCAGGAGTATATGTGTGTCGAGTTTTGAGAAAATGAAAGGATTTTAAGTGTGCCTTTTAGTCCGGAAAATACATTAGATGACATTTTGGCTCGGAATATTGAGAGTTAAAATGCAACAAAAGCTGCCTAATCAAGTCCACACTAAATAATAATAATAATAATAATAATAATAATAATAATAATAATAATAATAATAATTTTGTTACGCACTTTACATTTGTTAAAATCTCAAAGTGCTACAAAGTATAAAAAAAAAAAATAGAAAGTTAGAATATAAATAAAAAATTAAGATAGATATAAAAACCTGAAAAACACTAGATAAAACAGAAACATAGATAAAAATAGAAATAAAAGCATGAAAGCACTGGATAAAACAGATAGGCAAATCCTGCGTCCACTGCAGTGGACATTTGTGTTTTCCAAGATTCCCCTCCTCCCCCGAAATAAACCAAAAACAGATGTCCACTGTAGAGGACGCTGATTCTCAGGCGGGCATGAACTGTTTATGTTCTTTGTAAACAATAACACACTTAAATGTGCACCAAGAATCTTTTTTTTTTCTTCTCTTTTTGCTCCAAAGCAAAGTAGAAAAGCACAAGGTGACCGCAGGCTAAAAATGCAGAGTCAGCGTATTGAGCAGAGGTCCGCAGCAGTCGGACGGGATGATCGCAAACCAACAAAAACAATCTGCAGCAGGAATGATTATGAAAGACACGAGTTAGATGATGTCATTGAGGTCGTGTCACCATTTCCTTTGAGCATGTAGGTCGCCGTCTGCAAGGCCGTGACCCACTGGGCTCCCTGCTCCTCCTCGCAGGCCAAAAGAGAATGCTTTCTTTTGCCCTGCCATCATTTGGAGACGCAGGCGCTATTTTTAGCCTCCTTCCTCGCGCTTACACAACAGCGGCAACTGCCTCGCCACAGCGCCGCGCCAGCTTTTGGTTGCAAAGCCTGCCGTGTCGTGAGAAGTAGTGCGGCGGCAGACACCTACACCGTGACTCACTGGGACGCCGTGTGCCCTCGTGTCCAAACGGCTGCAAAGTCTGAGTGTAGGTGGGCCGCCGCCATCTTTTCATCCGCCTAATGGCGCCCGTCTGTGCTCGCTGAGGAGATCTGTGGCTACAGTGGATGTGCACTAATAGGCCCTCGGCCAACTAAAGTTAAGGAACTTTCTAGGTTCCTGGAACTCTAAGAACGGGGCCTCAGTTCCTGTAGAAGTGTGTGGTGGAAATATCTAAATAATAGTTAAGTTCAAGTTAAGTTAAGTTAAATGGGTTATAGCACTTTTCTACCTTCAAGGTACTCCAGGCGCTTTGACACTATTTCCACATTCACACACTGATGGCCGCTAACCAGGACCCATCAGGAGCAAGGGTGAAGTGAGCAGGATGGTAGAAGGTGGGGATTGAACCAGGAACCCTCAGGTTGACGCCACGCCGTCCTCAATGATGTTAAAGTAGCAATGATAGTCACACACACACTAGGTGTGGTGAAATTCGTCCTCCGCATTTGACCCATCCCCTTGTTCACCCCCTGGGAGGTGAGGGGAGCAGTGAGCAGCAGCGGTGGCAGCGCCCAGGAATAATTTTTTGGGTGATTTAACCCCCAATTCCAAGCCTTGATGCTGAGTGCCAAGCAGGGAGGTAATGGCTCCCATTTTTGCTCAAGGACACGATGGACGTGACGGGGATGGTAGAAGGCGGGGATTGAACCAGGAACCCTCAGGTTGCTGGCACAGCCACTCTCCCAACCTCGCCACGCCGTCCCCAATGATGATATAGTACCAATGATAGTCACACACACACTAGGTGTGGTGAAATTTGTCCTCTGCATTTGACCCATCCCCTTGTTCACCCCCTGGGAGGTGAGGGGAGCAGTGAGCAGCAGCGGTGGCCGCGCCCAGGAATACTTTTTTGGGTGATTTAACCCCCAATTCCAAGCCTTGATGCTGAGTGCCAAGCAGGGAGGTAATGGATCTCATTTCTGCTCAAGGACACGATGGACGTGACGAGGATGGTAGAAGGCGGGGATTGAACCAGGAACCCACAGGTTGCTCCCAACCTCGCCACGCTGTCCCCAATGATGATATAGTACCAATGATAGTCACACACACACTAGGTGTGGTGAAATGTGTCCTCTGCATTTGACCCATCCCCTTGTTCACCCCCTGGGAGGTGAGGGGAGCAGTGAGCAGCAGCGGTGGCCGCGCCCAGGAATAATTTTTTTGGTGATTTAACCCCCAATTCCAAGCCTTGATGCTGAGTGCCAAGCAGGGAGGTAATGGCTCCCAATTTTGCTCAAGGACACGGTGGACGTGACGAGGATGGTAGAAGGCGGGGATTGAACCAGGAACCCACAGGTTGCTCCCAACCTCGCCACGCTGTCCCCAATGATGATATAGTACCAAAGATAGTCACACACACACTAGGTGTGGTGAAATGTGTCCTCTGCATTTGACCCATCCCCTTGTTCACCCCCTGGGAGGTGAGGGGAGCAGTGAGCAGCAGCGATGGCCGCGCCCAGGAATCATTTTTTTGGTGATTTAACCCCCAATTCCAACCCTTGATGCTGAGTGCCAAGCAGGGAGGTAATGGCTCCCATTTTTGCTCAAGGACACGGTGGACGTGACGAGGATGGTAGAAGGCGGGGATTGAACCAGGAACCCTCAGGTTGCTGGCACGGCCACTCTCCCAACCTCGCCACGCCGTCCCCAATGATGATATAGTACCAAAGATAGTCACACGCACACTAGGTGTGGTGAAAGTTGTCCACTGCATTTGACCCATGCCTTTGTTCACCCCCTGGGAGGTGAGGGGAGCAGTGAGCAGCAGCGGTGGCCGCGCCCGGGAATAATTTTTTGGTGATTTAACCCTGAATTCCAACCCTTGATGCTGATTGGCAAGCAGGGAGGTAATGGCTTCCAATTTTGCTCAAGGACACGGTGGACGTGACGAGGATGGTAGAAGGTGGGGATTGAACCAGGAACCCTCAGGTTGCTGGCACGGTCACTCTCCCAACCTCGCCACGCCGTCCCCAATGATGATATAGTACCAAAGATAGTCACACACACACTAGGTGTGGTGAAATGTGTCCTCTGCATTTGACCCATCCCCTTGTTCACCCCCTGGGAGGCGAGGGGAGCAGTGAGCAGCAGCAGTGGCCGCGCCCGGGAATCATTTTTTGGTGATTTAACCCTGAATTCTAACTCTTGATGCTGAGTGCCAAGCAGGGAGGTAATGGCTTCCATTTCTGCTCAAGGACACGATGGACGTGACGAGGATGGTAGTAGGCGGGGATTGAACCAGGAACCCTCAGGTTGCTGGCACGGCCACTCTCCCAACCTCGCCACGCCGTCCCCAATGATGATATAGTACCAAAGATAGTCACACACACACTAGGTGTGGTGAAATTTGTCCTCTGCATTTGACCCATCCCCTTGTTCACCCCCTGGGAGGTGAGGGGAGCAGTGAGCAGCAGCAGTGGCCGCGCCCGGGAATCATTTTTTTGGTGATTTAACCCCCAATTCCAAGCCTTGATGCTGAGTGCCAAGCAGGGAGGTAATGGCTCCCATTTTTGCTCAAGGACACGGTGGACGTGACGAGGATGGTAGTAGGTGGGGATTGAACCAGGAACCCACAGGTTGCTCCCAACCTCGCCACGCTGTCCCCAATGATGATATAGTACCAAAGATAGTCACACACACACTAGGTGTGGTGAAATGTGTCCTCTGCATTTGACCCATCCCCTTGTTCACCCCCTGGGAGGTGAGGGGAGCAGTGAGCAGCAGCGATAGCCGCGCCCAGGAATAATTTTTTTGGTGATTTAACCCCCAATTCCAAGCCTTGATGCTGATTGGCAAGCAGGGAGGTAATGGCTTCCAATTTTGCTCAAGGACACGGTGGACGTGACGAGGATGGTAGTAGGTGGGGATTGAACCAGGAACCCTCATGTTGCTGGCACGGCCACTCTCCCAACCTCGCCACGCCGTCCCCAATGATGATATAGTACCAAAGATAGTCACACACACACTAGGTGTGGTGAAATGTGTCCTCTGCATTTGACCCATCCCCTTGTTCACCCCCTGGGAGGTGAGGGGAGCAGTGAGCAGCAGCAGTGGCCGCGCCCAGGAATCATTTTTTTGGTGATTTAATCCCCAATTCCAAGCCTTGATGCTGAGTGCCAAGCAGGGAGGTAATGGCTTCCATTTCTGCTCAAGGACACGATGGACGTGACGGGGATGGTAGAAGGCGGGGATTGAACCAGGAACCCACAGGTTGCTCCCAACCTCGCCACGCTGTCCCCAATGATGATATAGTACCAAAGATAGTCACACACACACTAGGTGTGGTGAAATGTGTCCTCTGCATTTGACCCATCCCCTTGTTCACCCCCTGGGAGGTGAGGGGAGCAGTGAGCAGCAGCGATGGCCGCGCCCAGGAATCATTTTTTTGGTGATTTAACCCCCAATTCCAAGCCTTGATGCTGAGTGCCAAGCAGGGAGGTAATGGCTCCCATTTTTATAGTGGACACATTTCTGAATGGATATCATAAAAGCTATTATTTAGTATCCCCTGCAAGAGAGCATGCATGACTTCAGAGGGGGCGGAGCTAAGTGTGATTTTAAGATAGGAGAATAGACATACAGTGTTTGGACATCTTGAGTTTCCAATCATTTCTACAACTCTTATTTTGTTGTGATGTAGTGATTGGAGCACATACTTGTTGCTCACAAAAAAAACATTCATGAAGTTTGCTTCTTTTATGAATTTATTATGGCTCTACTGAAAATGTGAGGGTCAAAAGTATACATACAGCAATGTTAATATTTGCTTACATGTCCCTTGGCAAGTTGACCTGCAATAAGGCGCTTTTGGTAGCCATCCACAAGCTTCTGCTTGACCACTTGACCACTAAATTGCTGCAGTTCAGCTAAATGGGTTGCTTTTCTGACGTGGACTTGTTTCTTCAGCATTGTCCACACCTTTAAGTCAGGACTTTGGGAAGGCCATTCTAAAACCTTCATTCTAGCCTGATTTAGCCATTCCTTTACCACTCTGGAGGTGTGTTTGGGGTCATTGTCCTGTTGGAACACCCAACTGCGCCAAAGACCCAACCTCCGGGCTGATGATTTTAGCTTCCATCCATCCATCCATCCATCTTCTTCCGCTTATCCGAGGTCGGGTCGCGGGGGCAGCAGCCTAAGCAGGGAAGCCCAGACTTCCCTCTCCCCAGCCACTTCGTCCAGCTCCTCCCGGGGGATCCCGAGGCGTTCCCAGGCCAGCCGGGAGACATAGTCTTCCCAACGTGTCCTGGGTCTTCCTCGTGGCCTCCTACTGGTCGGACATGCCCTAAACACCTCCTTAGGGAGGCGCTCGGGTGGCATCCTGACCAGATGCCCGAACCACCTCATCTGGCTCCTCTCCATGTGGAGGAGCAGCGGCTTTACTTTGAGCTCCCCCCGGATGACAGAGCTTCTCACCCTATCTCTAAGGGAGAGACCCGCCACCCGGCGGAGGAAACTCATTTGGGCCGCTTGGACCCGTGATCTTGTCCTTTCGGTCATAACCCAAAGCTCATGACCATAGGTGAGGATGGGAACGTAGATCGACCGGTAAATTGAGAGCTTTGCCTTCCGGCTCAGCTCCTTCTTCACCACAACGGATCGATACAGCGTCCACATTACTGAAGACGCCGCACCGATCCGCCTGTCAATCTCACAATCCACTCTTCCCTCACTCGTGAACAAGACTCCGAGGTACTTGAACTCCTCCACTTGGGGCAAGATCTCCTCCCCAACCCGGAGATGGCACTCCACCCTTTTCCGGGCGAGAACCATGGACTCGGACTTGGAGGTGCTGATTCTCAGCTTGTCCTGAACAATTTGGAGCTAATCCTCCTTTTTCATTGTCCCATTTAAAGCAGCAGTTCCATTGGCAGCAAAACAGGCCCCGAGCATAATACTACCACCACCATGCTTGACGGTAGGTGGGGTGTTCCTGGGATTAAAGACCTCACCTTTTCTCCTCCATACATATTGCTGGGTATTGTGGCCAAAAACGCTCACTTTTTGTTCCATCTGACATCACATGGACAAAGAAAAGACCTTCTGGAGGAAAGTTCTGTGGTCAGATGAAACAAAAATGGAGCATTACCGTATTTTTCGGACTATAAGTGGCAGTTTTTTTCATAGTTTGGCCGGGGGTGCGACTTATACTCAGGAGCGACTTATGTGTGAAATGATTAACACATTAGCGTAAAATATCAAATAATATTATTGATCTCATTCACGTAAGAGACTAGACGTATAAGATTTCATGGGATTTAGCGATTAGGAGTGACAGATTGTATAGCATGTTCTATATCAGGGGTGCTCATTACGTCGATCGCGAGCTACCGGTCGATCTCGGAGGGTGTGTCAGTCGATCACCAGCCAGGCATTAAAAAAAATAGTCCTAAAAATGAGCGATCATAAATCTTCACTATGACGTCACTTTCGTCACTTGATTGACATTCACGGCACCCGAGGGTCTTCTGAGACGACGCTGGCTGCTGCCAGCTCATTAAAATTACCGACTGGAAGGCGAGAAACACTTTATTTCAACAGACTCTGGCGCCGTACCCGTCGTCAAAACTCCAAAGACCGACTGCACAGTTGCGCTAACAAAATAAGAGTCTCAGAAAGCTGGCGTGCACAAGCTAGCAAGCTACGGAGTTTGCAGACAATGTATTTCTTGTAAAGTGCATAAAAAGGAGTACGGAAGCTGGACAAATAAGATGCCAAAAACCAACTACGTTCATGTGGTATTGGACAGAAAGGAGGGCTTTTTTTCTCCTCCATTCGAAAATGCGGACATTATCATCACCACTGTCTGATTCCAATCAATGCAAGTCATCACAATCAGGTAATACACCAACTTATATTCTTGTCTTCATGAAAGAAAGGAATCTATATGTGTTAAACATGCTTGTATTATCTTTAAACACCTTTAACTTATTAACAATATTAACTATATGTGTTAAACATGCTTGTATTGTCTTTAAACATCTTTAACTTATTAACAATATTAACTATATGTGTTAAACATGCTTGTATTGTCTTTAAACATCTTTAACTTGTTAACAATATTAACTATATGTGTTAAACATGCTTGTATTATCTTTAAACACCTTTAACTTATTAACAATATTAACTATATGTGTTAAACATGCTTGTATTATCTTTAAACACCTCTAACTTATTAACAATATTAACTATATGTGTTAAACATGCTTGTATTATCTTTAAACACCTTTAACTTGTTAACAATATTAACTATATGTATTAAACATTCTTGTATTATCATTAAACACCTTTAATTTTTTTACAATATTAACTATATGTATTAAACATTCTTGTATTATCATTAAACACCTTTAATTTTTTAACAATATTAACTATGTGTTAAACATGCTTGTATTATCATTAAACACCTTTAACTTATTAACAATATTAACTATATGTATTAAACATTCTTGTATTATCATTAAACACCTTTAATTTTTTAACAATATTAACTATGTGTTAAACATGCTTGTATTATCATTAAACACCTTTAACTTATTAACAATATTAACTATATGTGTTAAACATGCTTGTATTATCTTTAAACACCTTTAACTTATTAACAATATTAACTATATGTGTTAAACATACTTGTATTATCATTAAACACCTTTAACTTATTAACAATATTAACTATATGTGTTAAACATGCTTGTATTATCATTAAACACCTTTAACTTATTAACAATATTAACTATATGTGTTAAACATGCTTGTATTATCATTAAACACCTTTAATTTTTTAACAATATTAACTATGTGTTAAACATGCTTGTATTATCATTAAACACCTTTAATTTTTTAACAATATTAACTATGTGTTAAACATGCTTGTATTATCATTAAACACCTTTAACTTGTTAACAATATTAACTATATGTGTTAAACATGCTTGTATTATCTTTAAACACCTTTAACTTATTAACAATATTAACTATATGTGTTAAACATGCTTGTATTATCTTTAAACACCTTTAACTTAATAACAATATTAACTATATGTGTTAAACATGCTTGTATTATCTTTAAACACCTTTAAGTTGTTAACAATATTAACTATATGTATTAAACATTCTTGTATTATCATTAAACACCTTTAATTTTTTAACAATATTAACTATGTGTTAAACATGCTTGTATTATCATTAAACACCTTTAACTTGTTAACAATATTAATTATATGTGTCAAACATGCTTGTATTATCATTAAACACCTTTAATTTTTTAACAATATTAACTATATGTGTTAAACATGCTTGCATTATCTTTAAACACCTTTTACTTGTTAACAATATTAACTATATGTATTAAACATACTTGTATTATCATTAAACACCTTTAACTTATTAACAATATTAACTATATGTGTTAAACATGCTTGTATTATCTTTAAACACCTTTAACTTATTAACAATATTAACTATATGTGTTAAACATGCTTGTATTATCTTTAAACACCTTTAAGTTGTTAACAATATTAACTATATGTGTTAAACATGCTTGTATTATCTTTAAACACCTTTAACTTATTAACAATATTAACTATATGTATTAAACATTCTTGTATTATCATTAAACACCTTTAATTTTTTAACAATATTAACTATGTGTTAAACATGCTTGTATTATCATTAAACACCTTTAACTTGTTAACAATATTAACTATATGTGTTAAACATTCTTGTATTATCATTAAACACCTTTAATTTTTTAACAATATTAACTATATGTGTTAAACATGCTTGCATTATCATTAAACACCTTTAACTTGTTAACAATATTAACTATATGTGTTAAACATGCTTGTATTATCTTTAAGCACCTTTAACTTATTAACAATATTAACTATATGTGTTAAACATGCTTGTATTATCTTTAAACACCTTTAACTTATTAACAATATTAACTATATGTGTTAAACATGCTTGTATTATCATTAAACACCTTTAATTTTTTAACAATATTAACTATGTGTTAAACATGCTTGTATTATCATTAAACACCTTTAATTTTTTAACAATATTAACTATGTGTTAAACATGCTTGTATTATCATTAAACACCTTTAACTTGTTAACAATATTAACTATATGTGTTAAACATGCTTGTATTATCTTTAAACACCTTTAACTTATTAACAATATTAACTATATGTGTTAAACATGCTTGTATTATCTTTAAACACCTTTAACTTATTAACAATATTAACTATATGTGTTAAACATGCTTGTATTATCTTTAAACACCTTTAAGTTGTTAACAATATTAACTATATGTATTAAACATTCTTGTATTATCATTAAACACCTTTAATTTTTTAACAATATTAACTATGTGTTAAACATGCTTGTATTATCATTAAACACCTTTAACTTGTTAACAATATTAACTATATGTGTTAAACATTCTTGTATTATCATTAAACACCTTTAATTTTTTAACAATATTAACTATATGTGTTAAACATGCTTGCATTATCATTAAACACCTTTAACTTGTTAACAATATTAACTATATGTGTTAAACATGCTTGTATTATCTTTAAGCACCTTTAACTTATTAACAATATTAACTATATGTGTTAAACATGCTTGTATTATCTTTAAACACCTTTAACTTATTAACAATATTAACTATATGTGTTAAACATGCTTGTATTATCATTAAACACCTTTAATTTTTTAACAATATTAACTATGTGTTAAACATGCTTGTATTATCATTAAACACCTTTAATTTTTTAACAATATTAACTATGTGTTAAACATGCTTGTATTATCATTAAACACCTTTAACTTGTTAACAATATTAACTATATGTGTTAAACATGCTTGTATTATCTTTAAACACCTTTAACTTATTAACAATATTAACTATATGTGTTAAACATGCTTGTATTATCTTTAAACACCTTTAACTTATTAACAATATTAACTATATGTGTTAAACATGCTTGTATTATCTTTAAACACCTTTAAGTTGTTAACAATATTAACTATATGTATTAAACATTCTTGTATTATCATTAAACACCTTTAATTTTTTAACAATATTAACTATGTGTTAAACATGCTTGTATTATCATTAAACACCTTTAACTTGTTAACAATATTAACTATATGTGTTAAACATGCTTGTATTATCATTAAACACCTTTAATTTTTTAACAATATTAACTCTATGTGTTAAACATGCTTGCATTATCTTTAAACACCTTTTACTTGTTAACAATATTAACTATATGTATTAAAAATACTTGTATTATCATTAAACACTTTTAATTTTTTAACAATATTAACTATATGTGTTAAACATGCTTGTATTATCATTAAACACCTTTAACTTGTTAACAATATTAACTATATGTGTTAAACATGCTTGTATTATCATTAAACACCTTTAATTTTTTGACAATATTAGCTATATGTGTTAAACATGCTTGCATTATCTTTAAACACCTTTAACTTATTAACAATATTAACTATGTGTTAAACATGCTTGTATTATCATTAAACACCTTTAACTTATTAACAATATTAACTATATGTGTTAAACATGCTTGTATTATCTTTAAACACCTTTAACGTATTAACAATATTAACTATATGTGTTAAACATGCTTGTATTATCATTAAACACCTTTAACTTATTAACAATATTAACTATATGTGTTAAACATGCTTGTATTATCTTTAAACACCTTTAAGTTGTTAACAATATTAACTATATGTATTAAACATTCTTGTATTATCATTAAACACCTTTAATTTTTTAACAATATTAACTATGTGTTAAACATGCTTGTATTATCATTAAACACCTTTAACTTGTTAACAATATTAACTATATGTGTTAAACATGCTTGTATTATGATTAAACACCTTTAATTTTTTAACAATATTAACTCTATGTGTTAAACATGCTTGCATTATCTTTAAACACCTTTTACTTGTTAACAATATTAACTATATGTATTAAAAATACTTGTATTATCATTAAACACTTTTAATTTTTTAACAATATTAACTATATGTGTTAAACATGCTTGTATTATCATTAAACACCTTTAACTTGTTAACAATATTAACTATATGTGTTAAACATGCTTGTATTATCATTAAACACCTTTAATTTTTTAACAATATTAGCTATATGTGTTAAACATGCTTGCATTATCTTTAAACACCTTTAACTTATTAACAATATTAACTATGTGTTAAACATGCTTGTATTATCATTAAACACCTTTAACTTATTAACAATATTAACTATATGTGTTAAACATGCTTGTATTATCTTTAAACACCTTTAACGTATTAACAATATTAACTATATGTGTTAAACATGCTTGTATTATCATTAAACACCTTTAACTTATTAACAATATTAACTATATGTGTTAAACATGCTTGTATTATCTTTAAACACCTTTAAGTTGTTAACAATATTAACTATATGTATTAAACATTCTTGTATTATCATTAAACACCTTTAATTTTTTAACAATATTAACTATGTGTTAAACATGCTTGTATTATCATTAAACACCTTTAACTTGTTAACAATATTAACTATATGTGTTAAACATGCTTGTATTATCTTTAAACACCTTTAAGTTGTTAACAATATTAACTATATGTGTTAAACATACTTGTATCATCATTAAACACCTGTAATGTATTAACAATATTAACTATATGTGTTAAACATGCTTGCATTATCATTAAACACCTTTAACTTGTTAACAAAAACATATATTTCATAAATAAGTAAATATAAATGATATATATGAATGAGGTAGATCCCCACGACTTGATCAATTGAAAAGTAGCTCGCCTGCAGAAAAAGTGTGAGCACCCCTGTTCTATATGTTATAGTTATTTGAATGACTCTTACCATAATATGTTACGTTAACATACCAGTTGGTTATTTATTCCTCATATAACGTACACTTATTCAGCCTGTTGTTCACTATTCTTCATTTACTTTAAATTGCCTTTCAAATGTCTATTCTTGCTGTTGGCTTTTATCAAATACATTTCCCCAAAATATGCGACTTATACTCCAGTGCGACTTATATATGTTTTTTTCCTTCTTTATTATGCACTTTCGGCCGTTGCGACTTATACTCCGAGAAATACGGTACTTTGTAGCCAGTTCAGTTTTAGTTTGGTTCTGCATAGCCTTCCCTAAGCTTCAATGCCTTTTCTTAGGGGCACTCACCTTTTGTTTATTTTTGGTTTAAGCACCTTTTTACCTGCACACTGCCTCCCGCTGTTTCCGACATCTACAAAGCAATTAGCTACCTGCTGCCACCTACTGATATGGAAGAGTATTACACGCTCTAGACAGCACCGGCACTCAACAACAACACATCATTTGCAGACTATAATTACTGCTTTGCAAACAATATATTTTTAACCCAAATAGGTGAAATGAGATCATCTTCCACTGGTCTCGGTCACATGACTGCCACCCGGCTAGACACATTTGCAATACTTCAATACGCCTTTGATCAGATTTGGAGTGGAGTTCAGGAGTGGAGTTTGGTCCAAACACGGCCGAAGAGTGTTTCCCTTCCAAACACAAAAGGGACACACTCACTTGTGACCCAATACTTTTGTCAATATGGTGTTTGTTTACATCTGAAGCCCCGGTTGTGTTTTGTCAATCCTCGTCCACAGTTTAAGTGCTGATGGAAGTCTAATGGGGCACTATCCTGTTTACCCTATCCAAGAGCCTGGGGGCGGGGTCAAACAGCATTTAACCTCCCGCTATTGGATTGTGCAGCTGGCCCCGCCCCCGCCTATCAGCGGTGGAAGTAAACAATCAGTCCACCACTGGCTTTTCCCACAATCCTGACTGCGGCGTCCTCTCTAGTTATAATCTCTCGGACATTATCCGTTATTTTTCAATCCAACAGATGAGATAAAAACATTGAAATGTGTCTACGCTCCTATTCATGGTTTGGAAAGTACTTTAACTTTAACTTTATATTTGTTCAGGACATAAAAATGGCTCTAAAGCTCCCGTACGTTAGCCTGTGTGATGTTTAAAGTCTGTTTATGTTGACTTCATGGAACTTTTATCCAATATTTCAGACCTCTGCGGAGAGTGTTGTGGCCCCGCTTGATTGTAAAGTTAAAGTACCAATGATTGTAAAGTTAAAGTACCAATGATTGTAAAGTTAAAATACCAATGATTGTAAAGTTCAAGTTAAAGTACCAATGATTGTAGTTAAAGTTAAAGTACCAATGATTGTAAAGTTAAAGTACCATTGATTGTAGTTAAAGTTAAAGTACCAATGATTGTAAAGTTAAAGTTAAAGTACCAATGATTATAAAGTTAAAGGTAAAGTACCAATGATGTTAAAGTTAAAGTACCAATGATTGTAAAGTTAAAGTACCAATGATTGTAAAGTTCAAGTTAAAGTACCAATGATTGTAAAGTTAAATTTAAAGTACCAATGATTGTAAAGTTCAAGTTAAAGTACCACTGATTGTAAAGTTCAAGTTAAAGTACCAATGGTTGTAAAGTAAAAGTTAAAGTACCAATGATTGTAAAGTTCAAGTTAAAGTACCAATGATTGTAAAGTTCAAGTTAAAGTACCAATGATTGTAAAGTAAAAGTTAAAGTACCAATGATTGTAAAGTTAAAGTTAAAGTACCAATGATTGTATAGTTAAAGTTAAAGTACCAATGATTGTAAAGTTAAAGTACCAATGATTGTAAAGTTAAAGTACCAATGATTGTAAAGTTAAAGTACCAATGATTGTAGTTAAAGTTAAAGTACCAATGATTGTAAAGTTAAAGTACCAATGATGTTAAAGTTAAAGTACCAATGATAGTAAAGTTAAAGTTAAAGTACCAATGATTGTAAAGTAAAAGTTAAAGTACCAATGATTGTAAAGTTAAAGTACCAATGATTGTAAAGTTAAAGTTAAAGGACCAATGATTGTAAAGTTAAAGTTAAAGTACCAATGATTGCAAAGTTAAAGTTAAAGTACCAATGATTGTAAAGTTAAAGTACCAATGATTGTAAAGTTAAAGTACCAATGATTATAAAGTTAAAGTACCAATGATTGTAGAGTTAAAGTACCAATGATTGTAGTTAAAGTTAAAGTACCAATGATTGTAAAGTTAAAGTACCAATGATGTTAAAGTTAAAGTACCAATGATAGTAAAGTTAAAGTTAAAGTACCAATGATTGTAAAGTAAAAGTTAAAGTACCAATGATTGTAAAGTTAAAGTACCAATGATTGTAAAGTTAAAGTTAAAGGACCAATGATTGTAAAGTTAAAGTTAAAGTACCAATGATTGCAAAGTTAAAGTTAAAGTACCAATGATTGTAAAGTTAAAGTACCAATGATTGTAAAGTTAAAGTACCAATGATTATAAAGTTAAAGTACCAATGATTGTAGAGTTAAAGTACCAATGATTGTAAAGTTAAAGTTAAAGTACCAATGATTGTAAAGTTAAAGTACCTATGATTGTAAAGTTAAAGTACCAATAATTGTAAAGTTCAAGTTAAAGTACCAATTATTGTAAAGTTCAAGTTAAAGTACCTATGATTGTAAAGTTCAAGTTAAAGTACCAATGATTGTAAAGTTACAGTACCAATGATTGTAAAGTTAAAGTACCAATGATTGTAAAGTTAAAGTTAAAGTACCAATGGTTGTAAAGTTAAAGTACCTATGATTGTAAAGTTAAAGTACCAATGATTGTAAAGTTAAAGTTAAAGTACCTATGATTGTAAAGTTAAAGTTAAAGTACCAATGATTGTAAAGTTAAAGTTCCAATGATGTTAAAATTCAAGTTAAAGTACCAATGATTGTAAAGTTCAAGTTAATGTACCAATGATTGTAAAGTTAAAGTACCAACGATTGTAAAGTTCAAGTTAAAGTACCAATGATTGTAAAGTTAAAGTACCTATGATTGTAAAGTTAAAGTATCAATGATTGTAAAGTTCAAGTTAAAGTACCAATGATTGTAAAGTTCAAGTATCAATGATTGTAAAGTTAAAGTATCAATGATTGTAAAGTTAAAGTTAAAGTACCAATGATTGTAAAGTTAAAGTACCAATGATTGTAAAGTTCAAGTTAAAGTACCAATGATTGTAAAGTTAAAGTACCAATGATTGTAAAGTTAAAGTACCAATGATTGTAAAGTTAAAGTACCAATGATTGTAAAGTTCAAGTTAATGTACCAATGATTGTAGAGTTAAAGTACCAATGATTGTAAAGTTAAAGTTAAAGTACCAATGATTGTAAAGTTAAAGTACCTATGATTGTAAAGTTAAAGTACCAATAATTGTAAAGTTCAAGTTAAAGTACCAATGCTTGTAAAATTCAAGTTAAAGTACCTATGATTGTAAAGTTCAAGTTAAAGTACCAATGATTGTAAAGTTAAAGTACCAATGATTGTAAAGTTAAAGTACCAATGATTGTAAAGTTAAAGTACCTATGATTGTAAAGTTAAAGTACCAATGATTGTAAAGTTAAAGTTAAAGTACCTATGATTGTAAAGTTAAAGTTAAAGTACCAATGATTGTAAAGTTAAAGTTCCAATGATGTTAAAATTCAAGTGAAAGTACCAATGATTGTAAAGTTCAAGTTAATGTGCCAATGATTGTAGAGTTAAAGTACCAATGATTGTAAAGTTAAAGTTAAAGTACCAATGATTGTAAAGTTAAAGTACCTATGATTGTAAAGTTAAAGTACCAATAATTGTAAAGTTCAAGTTAAAGTACCAATGATTGTAAAGTTCAAGTTAAAGTACATATGATTGTAAAGTTCAAGTTAAAGTACCAATGATTGTAAAGTTAAAGTTAAAGTACCTATGATTGTAAAGTTAAAGTGAAAGTACCAATGATTGTAAAGTTAAAGTACCTATGATTGTAAAGTTAAAGTACCAATGATTGTAAAGTTAAAGTTAAAGTACCAATGATTGTAAAGTTAAAGTTCCAATGATGTTAAAATTCAAGTGAAAGTACCAATGATTGTAAAGTTCAAGTTAATGTACCAATGATTGAAGAGTTAAAGTACCAATGATTGTAAAGTTAAAGTACCTATGATTGTAAAGTTAAAGTACCAATAATTGTAAAGTTCAAGTTAAAGTACCTATGATTGTAGAGTTCAAGTTAAAGTACCAATGATTGTAAAGTTAAAGTACCAATGATTGTAAAGTTAAAGTACCAATGATTGTAAAGTTAAAGTTAAATGACCAATGATTGTAAAGTTAAAGTTAAAGTACCAATGATTGCAAAGTTAAAGTTAAAGTACCAATGATTGTAAAGTTAAAGTACCAATGATTGTAAAGTTAAAGTACCAATGATTATAAAGTTAAAGTACCAATGATTGTAGAGTTAAAGTACCAATGATTGTAAAGTTAAAGTTAAAGTACCAATGATTGTAAAGTTAAAGTACCTATGATTGTAAAGTTAAAGTACCAATAATTGTAAAGTTCAAGTTAAAGTACCAATTATTGTAAAGTTCAAGTTAAAGTACCTATGATTGTAAAGTTCAAGTTAAAGTACCAATGATTGTAAAGTTACAGTACCAATGATTGTAAAGTTAAAGTACCAATGATTGTAAAGTTAAAGTTAAAGTACCAATGGTTGTAAAGTTAAAGTACCTATGATTGTAAAGTTAAAGTACCAATGATTGTAAAGTTAAAGTTAAAGTACCTATGATTGTAAAGTTAAAGTTAAAGTACCAATGATTGTAAAGTTAAAGTTCCAATGATGTTAAAATTCAAGTTAAAGTACCAATGATTGTAAAGTTCAAGTTAATGTACCAATGATTGTAAAGTTAAAGTACCAACGATTGTAAAGTTCAAGTTAAAGTACCAATGATTGTAAAGTTAAAGTACCTATGATTGTAAAGTTAAAGTATCAATGATTGTAAAGTTCAAGTTAAAGTACCAATGATTGTAAAGTTCAAGTATCAATGATTGTAAAGTTAAAGTATCAATGATTGTAAAGTTAAAGTTAAAGTACCAATGATTGTAAAGTTAAAGTACCAATGATTGTAAAGTTCAAGTTAAAGTACCAATGATTGTAAAGTTAAAGTACCAATGATTGTAAAGTTAAAGTACCAATGATTGTAAAGTTAAAGTACCAATGATTGTAAAGTTCAAGTTAATGTACCAATGATTGTAGAGTTAAAGTACCAATGATTGTAAAGTTAAAGTTAAAGTACCAATGATTGTAAAGTTAAAGTACCTATGATTGTAAAGTTAAAGTACCAATAATTGTAAAGTTCAAGTTAAAGTACCAATGCTTGTAAAATTCAAGTTAAAGTACCTATGATTGTAAAGTTCAAGTTAAAGTACCAATGATTGTAAAGTTAAAGTACCAATGATTGTAAAGTTAAAGTACCAATGATTGTAAAGTTAAAGTACCTATGATTGTAAAGTTAAAGTACCAATGATTGTAAAGTTAAAGTTAAAGTACCTATGATTGTAAAGTTAAAGTTAAAGTACCAATGATTGTAAAGTTAAAGTTCCAATGATGTTAAAATTCAAGTGAAAGTACCAATGATTGTAAAGTTCAAGTTAATGTGCCAATGATTGTAGAGTTAAAGTACCAATGATTGTAAAGTTAAAGTTAAAGTACCAATGATTGTAAAGTTAAAGTACCTATGATTGTAAAGTTAAAGTACCAATAATTGTAAAGTTCAAGTTAAAGTACCAATGATTGTAAAGTTCAAGTTAAAGTACATATGATTGTAAAGTTCAAGTTAAAGTACCAATGATTGTAAAGTTAAAGTTAAAGTACCTATGATTGTAAAGTTAAAGTGAAAGTACCAATGATTGTAAAGTTAAAGTACCTATGATTGTAGAGTTAAAGTACCAATGATTGTAGTTAAAGTTAAAGTACCAATGATTGTAAAGTTAAAGTACCAATGATGTTAAAGTTAAAGTACCAATGATAGTAAAGTTAAAGTTAAAGTACCAATGATTGTAAAGTAAAAGTTAAAGTACCAATGATTGTAAAGTTAAAGTACCAATGATTGTAAAGTTAAAGTTAAAGGACCAATGATTGTAAAGTTAAAGTTAAAGTACCAATGATTGCAAAGTTAAAGTTAAAGTACCAATGATTGTAAAGTTAAAGTACCAATGATTGTAAAGTTAAAGTACCAATGATTATAAAGTTAAAGTACCAATGATTGTAGAGTTAAAGTACCAATGATTGTAAAGTTAAAGTTAAAGTACCAATGATTGTAAAGTTAAAGTACCTATGATTGTAAAGTTAAAGTACCAATAATTGTAAAGTTCAAGTTAAAGTACCAATTATTGTAAAGTTCAAGTTAAAGTACCTATGATTGTAAAGTTCAAGTTAAAGTACCAATGATTGTAAAGTTACAGTACCAATGATTGTAAAGTTAAAGTACCAATGATTGTAAAGTTAAAGTTAAAGTACCAATGGTTGTAAAGTTAAAGTACCTATGATTGTAAAGTTAAAGTACCAATGATTGTAAAGTTAAAGTTAAAGTACCTATGATTGTAAAGTTAAAGTTAAAGTACCAATGATTGTAAAGTTAAAGTTCCAATGATGTTAAAATTCAAGTTAAAGTACCAATGATTGTAAAGTTCAAGTTAATGTACCAATGATTGTAAAGTTAAAGTACCAACGATTGTAAAGTTCAAGTTAAAGTACCAATGATTGTAAAGTTAAAGTACCTATGATTGTAAAGTTAAAGTATCAATGATTGTAAAGTTCAAGTTAAAGTACCAATGATTGTAAAGTTCAAGTATCAATGATTGTAAAGTTAAAGTATCAATGATTGTAAAGTTAAAGTTAAAGTACCAATGATTGTAAAGTTAAAGTACCAATGATTGTAAAGTTCAAGTTAAAGTACCAATGATTGTAAAGTTAAAGTACCAATGATTGTAAAGTTAAAGTACCAATGATTGTAAAGTTAAAGTACCAATGATTGTAAAGTTCAAGTTAATGTACCAATGATTGTAGAGTTAAAGTACCAATGATTGTAAAGTTAAAGTTAAAGTACCAATGATTGTAAAGTTAAAGTACCTATGATTGTAAAGTTAAAGTACCAATAATTGTAAAGTTCAAGTTAAAGTACCAATGCTTGTAAAATTCAAGTTAAAGTACCTATGATTGTAAAGTTCAAGTTAAAGTACCAATGATTGTAAAGTTAAAGTACCAATGATTGTAAAGTTAAAGTACCAATGATTGTAAAGTTAAAGTACCTATGATTGTAAAGTTAAAGTACCAATGATTGTAAAGTTAAAGTTAAAGTACCTATGATTGTAAAGTTAAAGTTAAAGTACCAATGATTGTAAAGTTAAAGTTCCAATGATGTTAAAATTCAAGTGAAAGTACCAATGATTGTAAAGTTCAAGTTAATGTGCCAATGATTGTAGAGTTAAAGTACCAATGATTGTAAAGTTAAAGTTAAAGTACCAATGATTGTAAAGTTAAAGTACCTATGATTGTAAAGTTAAAGTACCAATAATTGTAAAGTTCAAGTTAAAGTACCAATGATTGTAAAGTTCAAGTTAAAGTACATATGATTGTAAAGTTCAAGTTAAAGTACCAATGATTGTAAAGTTAAAGTTAAAGTACCTATGATTGTAAAGTTAAAGTGAAAGTACCAATGATTGTAAAGTTAAAGTACCTATGATTGTAAAGTTAAAGTACCAATGATTGTAAAGTTAAAGTTAAAGTACCAATGATTGTAAAGTTAAAGTTCCAATGATGTTAAAATTCAAGTGAAAGTACCAATGATTGTAAAGTTCAAGTTAATGTACCAATGATTGAAGAGTTAAAGTACCAATGATTGTAAAGTTAAAGTACCTATGATTGTAAAGTTAAAGTACCAATAATTGTAAAGTTCAAGTTAAAGTACCTATGATTGTAGAGTTCAAGTTAAAGTACCAATGATTGTAAAGTTAAAGTACCAATGATTGTAAAGTTAAAGTACCAATGATTGTAAAGTTAAAGTTAAAGGACCAATGATTGTAAAGTTAAAGTTAAAGTACCAATGATTGCAAAGTTAAAGTTAAAGTACCAATGATTGTAAAGTTAAAGTACCAATGATTGTAAAGTTAAAGTACCAATGATTATAAAGTTAAAGTACCAATGATTGTAGAGTTAAAGTACCAATGATTGTAAAGTTAAAGTTAAAGTACCAATGATTGTAAAGTTAAAGTACCTATGATTGTAAAGTTAAAGTACCAATAATTGTAAAGTTCAAGTTAAAGTACCAATTATTGTAAAGTTCAAGTTAAAGTACCTATGATTGTAAAGTTCAAGTTAAAGTACCAATGATTGTAAAGTTACAGTACCAATGATTGTAAAGTTAAAGTACCAATGATTGTAAAGTTAAAGTTAAAGTACCAATGGTTGTAAAGTTAAAGTACCTATGATTGTAAAGTTAAAGTACCAATGATTGTAAAGTTAAAGTTAAAGTACCTATGATTGTAAAGTTAAAGTTAAAGTACCAATGATTGTAAAGTTAAAGTTCCAATGATGTTAAAATTCAAGTTAAAGTACCAATGATTGTAAAGTTCAAGTTAATGTACCAATGATTGTAAAGTTAAAGTACCAACGATTGTAAAGTTCAAGTTAAAGTACCAATGATTGTAAAGTTAAAGTACCTATGATTGTAAAGTTAAAGTATCAATGATTGTAAAGTTCAAGTTAAAGTACCAATGATTGTAAAGTTCAAGTATCAATGATTGTAAAGTTAAAGTATCAATGATTGTAAAGTTAAAGTTAAAGTACCAATGATTGTAAAGTTAAAGTACCAATGATTGTAAAGTTCAAGTTAAAGTACCAATGATTGTAAAGTTAAAGTACCAATGATTGTAAAGTTAAAGTACCAATGATTGTAAAGTTAAAGTACCAATGATTGTAAAGTTCAAGTTAATGTACCAATGATTGTAGAGTTAAAGTACCAATGATTGTAAAGTTAAAGTTAAAGTACCAATGATTGTAAAGTTAAAGTACCTATGATTGTAAAGTTAAAGTACCAATAATTGTAAAGTTCAAGTTAAAGTACCAATGCTTGTAAAATTCAAGTTAAAGTACCTATGATTGTAAAGTTCAAGTTAAAGTACCAATGATTGTAAAGTTAAAGTACCAATGATTGTAAAGTTAAAGTACCAATGATTGTAAAGTTAAAGTACCTATGATTGTAAAGTTAAAGTACCAATGATTGTAAAGTTAAAGTTAAAGTACCAATGATTGTAAAGTTAAAGTTAAAGTACCAATGATTGTAAAGTTAAAGTACCTATGATTGTAAAGTTAAAGTACCAATGATTGTAAAGTTAAAGTTAAAGTACCAATGATTGTAAAGTTAAAGTTAAAGTACCAATGATTGTAAAGTTAAAGTTCCAATGATGTTAAAATTCAAGTGAAAGTACCAATGATTGTAAAGTTCAAGTTAATGTGCCAATGATTGTAGAGTTAAAGTACCAATGATTGTAAAGTTAAAGTTAAAGTACCAATGATTGTAAAGTTAAAGTACCTATGATTGTAAAGTTAAAGTACCAATAATTGTAAAGTTCAAGTTAAAGTACCAATGATTGTAAAGTTCAAGTTAAAGTACATATGATTGTAAAGTTCAAGTTAAAGTACCAATGATTGTAAAGTTAAAGTTAAAGTACCTATGATTGTAAAGTTAAAGTGAAAGTACCAATGATTGTAAAGTTAAAGTACCTATGATTGTAAAGTTAAAGTACCAATGATTGTAAAGTTAAAGTTAAAGTACCAATGATTGTAAAGTTAAAGTTCCAATGATGTTAAAATTCAAGTGAAAGTACCAATGATTGTAAAGTTCAAGTTAATGTACCAATGATTGAAGAGTTAAAGTACCAATGATTGTAAAGTTAAAGTACCTATGATTGTAAAGTTAAAGTACCAATAATTGTAAAGTTCAAGTTAAAGTACCTATGATTGTAGAGTTCAAGTTAAAGTACCAATGATTGTAAAGTTAAAGTACCAATGATTGTAAAGTTAAAGTACCAATGATTGTAAAGTTAAAGTACCAATGATTGTAAAGTTAAAGTACCAATGATTGTAAAGTTAAAGTACCAATGATGTTAAAGTTCAAGTTAAAGTACCAATGATTGTAAAGTTAAAGTACCAATGATTGTAAAGTTAAAGTACCAATGATTGTAAAGTTAAAGTACCAATGATGTTAAAGTTGAAGTTAAAGTACCAATGATTGTAAAGTTAAAGTACCAATGATGTTAAAGTTGAAGTTAAAGTACCAATGATTGTCTCACACACTTGATATCATCTCGCATGTGCAGGTTACGGAGTCACACTTACGTCATAAACACGTCGTAAAATGTTAGCGGTTTGGGAAGTCTCTCATCAAAAAGGACATAACCCCAATAAACTTTTGGAGCGAACGTCATTTAACGTAACTTTGTTCCCGCCAGGATGAAAAAGGGTGTATTAAAAAAAATGTTGGAGTCATATTTTTATTTTTGTTCTGCTTTTTCCACACAAATCTCTCAATCAACTTCAGTTTGGAAATAAAAATAGAAAATGTGCTGACTTTTTTTATGTTAGTATTTTAACTAGTGATGTGCGATACCACTGATTTTTCTCTCCGATTCCAAGTCAAATTCAGGCTGGTATCGACGATACCAAATTCAGGTTCTGATACTTTGTGGAAAAATACCAAAGTTTTCAAAGTTGTAAGAAAAAAAAGAACATTTTAAAACTAATGAATAATAATATACTCAGTCAAAGGCTGTGAATCTTTGGGCACAACACGATTCAATTCGATCCTTGGGGGTAACGATTCGATTCAGAATCGATTCTCGATTCAAAATCCATACTTTTTTCATACATTGGGTGTCAGTTCTATGATACTGGCACCATAAAATACATGAACGGCTATGATCAATTTCTAAATTACTTCAAATTAAACTGGTTTTGATGAATAAAATTCTAGCCAAACATTGAATAAAGTCAAATACAAATAAGGCAACAAGAGAAGTATCAACACTTCTCTTTTCTAAAGTAAATGTGTACATTGGATATAAATCATCCACATCTACAGAATGATTTGTCTGAGTGGCTGGACAAGACAGATTAGAAATAAATAAATAAAAATACATTTTGGATTATTCTGAATCGATTAAGAATCGTTACAGATCGTTACAGAATCGCGATTAGTTTGAAAATCTTTTTTTGACACTCCTAGTAAATAACGTAAAATGTACAGTTTTTATGGTAATTAAAAAAATTAAAAAAATAATACATTTTTTGATGATTCTGAATCGATTAAGACCACCCTTAGTAAATAAGGTAAAAAAGGTTAAACATTTTTAAATAAAAATAATCGATTTTCGATTATTCTGAGCCCTGCGATGAGGTGGCGACTTGTCCAGCCTACCACCCGAATGTAGCTGAGATAGGCTCCAGCACCCCGTGCAACCCCGTAAGGGACAAGCGGTAGAAAATGAATGGATGGATGGAGATTATTTTGAATCGATTAAGAATCGTTACAAACAAGGTTCGTGATTGATCTGAAAATCTTTTTTTTTCACACCTCTAATAAATACCGTAAAATGTACAGTTTTTATGGTAAAAAAAAAAAAAAAATAACAAAAAAAATAAAAATACAAAAAGTAAAAAATCTATTTTTGATTATTCTGAATCGATTAAGAATCGTTACAAATAATCGCGATTAATCTGAAAATCTTTTTTTTTTACACCCCTAATAAATACCGTAAAATGTACAGTTTTTACAGTAAAAAATACAAAAAAATACAAAAAGTTAAAATCTATTTTTGATTATTTTGAATCGATTAAGAATCGTTACAAACAAGAATCGCGATTAATCTGAAAATCTTTTTTGACACCCCTAATAAATACTGTAAAATGTACAGTTTTTATGTTAAAAAAAAAAAAATATATATATATATATATATATATATATATAAAAAAATAAAAATACAAAAACCAAAAATCTATTTTTGATTATTCTGAATCGATTAATAATCGTTACAAATAATCGCGATTAATCTGAAAGTGTTTTTTTTGACACCCCTAATAAATACCGTAAAATGTACAGTTTTTACGGTAAAAAATACAAAAAAATACAAAAAGTTAAAATCTATTTTTGATTATTCTGAATCGATTAAGAATCATTACAAACAAGAATCGCGATTAATCTGAAAATCTTTTTTTGACAACGCTAATAAATACTGTAAAATGTACAGTTCTTACAATAAAAAAATAAAAAAATTATAAAAAAAATAAAAATACAACAAGTAAAAATCTATTTTTGATTATTCTGAATCGATTAAAAATCATTACAAACAAGGTTCGTGATTAATCTGAAAATCTTTTTTTTTTTCACACCTCTAATAAATACCGTAAAATGTACAGTTTTTACGGTAAAAAAATACAAAAAAATACAAAAAGTTAAAATCTATTTTTGATTATTCTGAATCGATTAAGAATCGTTACAAACAAGAATCGCGATTAATCTGAAAATCTTTTTTTGACACCCCTAATAAATACTGTAAAATGTACAGTTCTTACGGTAAAAAGAAAAAAAAATTAATAAAAAAAATAAAAATACAAAAAGTAAAAATCTATTTTTGATTATTCTGAATCGATTAAGAATCATTACAAACAAGGTTCGTGATTTATCTGAAAATCTTTTTTTTTTCACACCTCTAATAAATACCGTAAAATGTACAGTTTTTACGGTAAAAAATACAAAAAAATACAAAAAGTTAAAATCTATTTTTGATTATTCTGAATCGATTAAGAATCGTTACAAACAAGAATCGCGACTAATCTGAAAATCTTTTTTTGACACCCCTAATAAATACTGTAAAATGTACAGTTTTTATGGTAAAAAAAAAGTGTATATATATATATATATATATATATATATATATATATATATATATATATATATATATATAAAAATCAAAATACAAAAACCAAAAATCTATTTTTGATTATTCTGAATCGATTAAGAATCGTTACAAATAATCGCGATTAATCAGAAAATCTTTTTTTGACACCCCTAATAAATACCGTAAAATGTACAGTTTTTACGGTAAAAAATACAAAAAAATACAAAAAGTTAAAATCTATTTTTGATTATTCTGAATCGATTAAGAATCGTTACAAACAAGAATCGCGATTAATCTGAAAATCTTTTTTTGACACCCCTAATAAATACTGTAAAATGTACAGTTCTTACAGTAAAAAGAAAAAAAATTAATAAAAAAACTAAAAATACAAAAAGTAAAAATCTATTTTTGATTATTCTGAATCGATTAAGAATCGTTACAAATAATCGCGATTAATCTGAAAGTCTTTTTTTTGACACCCCTAATAAATACCGTAAAATGTACAGTTTTTACGGTAAAAAATACAAAAAAATACAAAAAGTTAAAATCTATTTTTGATTATTCTGAATCGATTAAGAATCGTTACAAACAAGAATCGCGATTAATCTGAAAATCTTTTTTGACACCCCTAATAAATGCTGTAAAATGTACAGTTTTTATGGTAAAAAAAAAAATATATATATATATAAAAATAAAATACAAAAACCAAAAATCTATTTTTGATTATTCTGTATTGATTAAGAATCGTTACAAATAATCGCGATTAATCTGAAAATCTTTTTTGACACCCCTAATAAATACCCTAAAATGTACAGTTTTTATGGTAAAAAATAATAATAATAATAAAAAAATACAAAAACTACAAATCTATTTGATTAAGAATCGTTACAAACAAGGTTTGTGATTATTCTGAAAATCTTTTTTTTCACACCTCTAATAAATACCGTAAAATGTACAGTTTTTACGGTAAAAAATACAAAAAAATACAAAAAGTTAAAATCTATTTTTGATTATTCTGAATCGATTAAGAATCGTTACAAACAAGAATCGCGGTTAATCTGAAAATCTTTTTTTGACACCCCTAATAAATACTGTAAAATGTACAGTTCTTACAGTAAAAAGAAAAAAAATTAATAAAAAAACTAAAAATACAAAAAGTAAAAATCTATTTTTGATTATTCTGAATCGATTAAGAATCGTTACAAATAATCGCGATTAATCTGAAAGTCTTTTTTTTGACACCCCTAATAAATACCGTAAAATGTACAGTTTTTACGGTAAAAAATACAAAAAAATACAAAAAGTTAAAATCTATTTTTGATTATTCTGAATCGATTAAGAATCGTTACAAACAAGAATCGCGATTAATCTGAAAATCTTTTTTTGACACCCCTAATAAATGCTGTAAAATGTACAGTTTTTATGGTAAAAACAAATAAACAAAAATATAAAAAAATAAAATACAAAAACCAAAAATCTATTTTTGATTATTCTGAATTGATTAAGAATCGTTACAAATAATCGCGATTAATCTGAAAATCTTTTTTTGACACCCCTAATAAATACCCTAAAATGTACAGTTTTTATGGTAAAAAATAATAATAATAATAAAAAAATACAAAAAATACAAATCTATTTGATTAAGAATCGTTACAAACAAGGTTCGTGATTATTCTGAAAATCTTTTTTTTCACACCTCTAATAAATACCGTAAAATGTACAGTTTTTACGGTAAAAAATACAAAAAAATACAAAAAGTTAAAATCTATTTTTGATTATTCTGAATCGATTAAGAATCATTACAAACAAGAATCGCGATTAATCTGAAAATCTTTTTTTGACACCCCTAATAAATACTGTAAAATGTACAGTTCTTACAGTAAAAATAAAAAAAATTAATAAAAAAAATAAAAATACAAAAAGTAAAAATCTATTTTTGATTATTCTGAATCGATTAAGAATAGTTACAAATAATCGCGATTAATCTGAAAATCTTTTTTTTTGACACCCCTAATAAATACCGTAAAATGTAGTTTTTACGGTAAAAAAAATACAAAAAAATACAAAGAGTTAAAATCCAGTTTTGATTATTCTGAATCGATTAAGAATCGTTACAAACAAGAATCGCGATTAATCTGAAAATCTTTTTTTGACACCCCTACTAAATACTGTAAAATGTACAGTTTTTATGGTAAAAAAAAATTATATATATATATATATATAAAATCAAAATACAAAAACCAAAATTCTATTTTTGATTATTCTGAATCGATTAAGAATCGTTACAAATAATCGCGATTAATCAGAAAATCTTTTTTTGACACCCCTAATAAATACCCTAAAATGTACAGTTTTTATGGTAAAAAATAATAATAATAAAAAAAAGTACAAAAACTACAAATCTATTTTTGATTATTCTGAATCGATTAAGAATCGTTACATATAAGAATCGCGATTAATCTGAAAATCTTTTTTTTTTGACACCCCTAGTAAATAACGTATAATGTACAGTTTTTATGGTAAAAATTGTATTTTTTAAAATCCAAATCAATTGTAGATGATTCTGAATCGATTAAGAATCGTTACAAATAAGAATCGCGATTAATCTGAAAATCTTTTTTTTTTGACACCCCAATAAACACTGTAAAATGTACAGTTGTTTTCACTGTAAACATTTTTTAAATAAAAATTATCGATTTTAGATTATTCTGAGCCCTGTGATGAGGTGGACACTTGTCCAGGGTGTACCCCGCCTTCCACCCTGATGCAGCTGAGATAGGCTTCAGCACCCCCCGCCACCCCGAAAGGGACAAGCGGTAGAAAAACGGATGGATGGATGGAGATTATTCTGAATCGATTAAGAATTGTTACAAATAATCGCAATTAATCTGAAAATCTTTTTTTTTGACACCCCTTGTAAACACTATAAAAAGTACAGTTGTTTTTACAGTTTAAAAAAAAAAAAAATCAATTTGATGATTCTGAATCGATTAAGAATCGTTACAAATAAGAATCGTGATTAATCTGAAAATCTTTTTTTGACACCCTTAGTAAACACCATAAAAAGTATAGTTGTTTTTACGATTAAAGAAAACAACAAAAAATAATAATCGATTTTGGATTATTCTGAATCGATTAAGAATCGTTACAAACAAGAATCGCGATTAATCTGAAAATCTTTTTTTGACACCCCTAATAAATACTGTAAAATGTAGTTTTTATGGTAAAAAAAAAAAAAAAATATATATATATATATATATATATATATATATATATATATATATATATATATATATATATATATATATATATATAAAAAAATAAAAATACAAAAACCAAAAATCTATTTTTGATTATTCTGAATCGATTAAGAATCGTTACAAATAATCGCGATTAATCTGAAAATCTTTTTTTTTGACACCCCTAATAAATACCGTAAAATGTACAGTTTTTACGGTAAAAAATACAAAAAATACAAAAAGTTAAAATCTATTTTTGATTATTCTGAATCGATTAAGAATCGTTACAAACAAAAATCGCGATTAATCTGAAAATCTTTCTTGACACCGCTAATAAATACTGTAAAATGTACAGTTTTTATGGTAAAAAAAATTATATATATATATATATATATATAAAAAATAAAAATACAAAAACCAAAAATCTATTTTTGATTATTCTGAATCGATTAAGAATCGTTACAAATAATCGCGATTAATCTGAAAATCTTTTTTTTGACACCCCTAATAAATACCGTAAAATGTACAGTTTTTACGGTAAAAAATACTAAAAATACAAAAAGTTAAAATCTATTTTTGATTATTCTGAATCGATTAAGAATCGTTACAAACAAGAATCGCGATTAATCTGAAAATCTTTTTTGACACCTCTAATAAATACTGTAAAATGTACAGTTTTTATGGTAAAAAAAACAAAACAAAAATATAAAAAAATAAAATACAAAAACCAAAAATCTATTTTTGATTATTCTGAATCGATTAAGAATCGTTACAAATAATCACGATTAATCTGAAAATCTTTTTTTTGACACCCCTAATAAATACCCTAAAATGTAGTTTTTACGGTAAAAAAAAATTAAAAAAATACAAAAATACAAAAACTACAAATCTATTTTTTATTATTTTGAATCGATTAAGAATCGTTACAAATAAGAATCGCGATTAATCTGAAAATCTTTTTTTTTTTTGACACCCCTAGTAAATAACGTAAAATGTACAGTTTTTATGGTCAAAATTGTATTTTTTAAAATACAAATCAAGTGTAGATGATTCTGAATCGATTAAGAATCGTTACAAATAAGAATCGGGATTAATCTGAAAATCTTTTTTTTTTGACACCCCTAGTAAATACTGTAAAATGTACAGTTGTTTTCACTGTAAACATTTTTTTAAATAAAAATGATCGATTTTAGATTATTCTGAGCCCTGTGATGAGGTGGACACTTGTCCAGGGTGTACCCCGCCTTCCACCCTGATGCAGCTGAGATAGGCTTCAGCACCCCCCGCCATCCCGAAAGGGACAAGCGGTAGAAAAATGGATGGATGGATGGAGATTATTCTGAATCGATTAAGAATTGTTACAAATAATCGCAATTAATCTGAAAATCTTTTTTTTTTGACACCCCTTGTAAACACTATAAAAAGTACAGTTGTTTTTACAGTTTAAAAAAAAACAAAAATCGATTTGATGATTCTGAATCGATTAAGAATCGTTACGAATAAGAATCGTGATTAATCTGAAAATCTTTTTTTGACACCCTTAGTAAACACCATAAAAAGTATAGTTGTTTTTACGATTAAAGAAAACAACAAAAAATAATAATCGATTTTGGATTATTCTGAATCGATTAAGAATCGTTACAAACAAGAATCGCGATTAATCTGAAAATCTTTTTTTGACACCCCTAATAAATACTGTAAAATGTAGTTTTTATGGTAAAAAAAAAAAATATATATATATATATATATATATATAAAAAAATAAAAATACAAAAACCAAAAATCTATTTTTGATTATTCTGAATCGATTAAGAATCGTTACAAATAATCGCGATTAATCTGAAAATCTTTTTTTTTGACACCCCTAATAAATACCGTAAAATGTACAGTTTGTACGGTAAAAAATAATAATAATGAAAAAAATACAAAAACTAGAAATCTATTTTTGATTATTCTGAATCGATTAAGAATCGTTACATATAAGAATCGCGATTAATCTGAAAATCTTTTTTTTTTGACACCCCTAGTAAATAACGTATAATGTACAGTTTTTATGGTAAAATTTTATTTTTTTAAATCCAAATCAATTGTAGATGATTCTGAATCGATTAAGAATCGTTACAAATAAGAATCGCGATTAATCTGAAAATCTTTTTTTTTTGACACCCCTAGTAAACACTGTAAAATGTACAGTTGTTTTCACTGTAAACATTTTTTAAATAAAAATTATCGATTTTAGATTATTCTGAGCCCTGTGATGAGGTGGACACTTGTCCAGGGTGTACCCCGCCTTCCACCCTGATGCAGCTGAGATAGGCTTCAGCACCCCCCGCCACCCCGAAAGGGACAAGCGGTAGAAAAATGGATGGATGGATGGAGATTATTCTGAATCGATTAAGAATTGTTACAAATAATCGCAATTAATCTGAAAATCTTTTTTTTTTTGACACCCCTTGTAAACACTATAAAAAGTACAGTTGTTTTTACAGTTTAAAAAAAAACAAAAATCAATTTGATGATTCTGAATCGATTAAGAATCGTTACAAATAAGAATCGTGATTTAGTAAACACCATAAAAACTATAGTTGTTTTTACGATTAAAGAAAACAACAAAAAATAATAATCGATTTTGGATTATTCTGAATCGATTAAGAATCGTTACAAATAAGAATCGCGATTAATCTGAGAATCATTCTTATTGACACCCCAAGTAAACACCATAACTTTTACAGTTTTATGGGAAAAAAATGAATCTAAAAAATAAAAATAGATTTTTGATAATCCATCCATCCATCTTCTTCCGCTTATCCGAGGTCGGGTCGCGGGTGCAGCAGCCTAAGCAGGGAAGCCCAGACTTCCCTCTCCCCAGCCACTTCCTCCAGGTCATTGGGTCACTTTTTGAAGGAATCTTCAAAAAGCCAAATATCCTCCCTCGGGATCGGGATGTCTCTAATATTAATTGACAGGATCAAGTAGTATTATCACCGGAGGACGAGGCTAAACATGTTACAGCAACCTTGAAGCAGGCATGCTAATAGCGAAGCTAACCGCTAAGATAGCTTCAAACAACACCAATAAATACGCTTTTAATAAACTTAAAGAAGTCGCAGTTAATAACAGGAAATTAATGCCAAAGTGGATTAACAACATGCTTTTCTTAACTTCTTTGTTGCAGTTGTATTCATGTTTACAAACCCTCCTGGAAAAAGGGGGGTAAAGACCAAAGAGTTCTTGGGTGTTGTTGACTTAGTTTTGATGAAACAATTGTACGCACTGAGAGAGAAGAAGGACGTTGAAGGTTTAATGAAAGTGCATATTGAAACGTACCTCACTTCCAATGTGATTGTGTGACGTGTCCTCCTCCTTCTCATTAGGCCGCCTGCAGACGAGCCTGCATGCATGGAAATAATGAGTGTTGTGGAGCAGGGCGTACATTGATACACACTAAACGCAGCACCTTGGGGCTCTCCTTCTCCCGACGATGTCGCCCACAAACCATCGCATCATCCACCAGGAATTAATTGGATTTGGGAGCAGGACAGACAGACAAAACATCTCACCTCATTCTCCCCCTTTATGTCTGCCCCGCCCCCACCGACACACACACACACACACACACACACACACACAATATGGCAGGTTCCTCCCAGGAGGGTTGGATCCTGTCTTTCTTTCTTGGATACAGTGTTACCATGGCAGCCATGTCTTCTGCTTGCACGTGCAACCACACACTCACATCCATTCACTCGCTCGCCTATTCATGTGCAGTCTGCATGTTAACACACTACACAACTACAATTATTTATTAAAAAAATACATGAAAGGGACAAGCGGTAGGTAATGGATGGATGGATGAATGGATAAAAAATATAAAAAATATTTGTATTTTATTATTTCATATTTCTTTTTTTTGGGGGGGTTGGGGGCTAGAAGAAACAAAAAACTACATTAATATATATATATATATATATATATAAATATATATATATATATATATATATATATATATATATATATATACATATATATAATTTTATTTTAGTAATTATTTTGGGGGGTTATTACTTGCATTATTTTCTTTTTCCCTTTCATATGTAAATCTTAAAAATAACAACAACAAAAAAATTGCATCCACACAACTCCCATCCATTCATTTCCTCGCCTATTAATCTGCAGTCTGCATGTTTAAACACTAAACAATTTTAAAAAAAAATGTATGTGTGTGTATATATATATATATATGAAAAATATATAATTATTTTATGTTTGTATTTCTTTTTATTTCTTGCCTTATTTTTTAATTTTTTTTGGTGGGGGTACAAAAAATAAAAACAACTAAAATATGTATATATTTTTTTAAATATATATATTTTTTAAATAATATTTATTACATTTTTTGGGAGGGGTAAAAAAACTAAACAAATACATTAACAAATATTTAAATATATATATATATATATATATATTTATATATTAGAAAATATATATTTACATAAATATACTTCAATGTATTTATGTTTTTATATATGTATATATATCTAAATATATATATATATATTTATATATATATAAAAACATTTTAATATATTTATGTTTATATATATATATATATATATATATTTATATATTAGAAAATATATATTTACATAAATATACTTTAATGTATTTATGTTTTTATATATATATATATAAATATATATATATATATATAAATATATTTTAATGTATTTATGTTTATATATATATATATATATATATATATATATATATATATATATATATATATATATATATATATATATATATATATATATATATATATATATATACACAGCAAAGTATTTATGTTTTTTTTACCCCTCCCAAAAAATTAAAAAAAAGAAACACAAAAATATATATATTTTTTTATTGTTTTGAGGGGGTGTAGCAAAAAAGTTTGTTTTATTTTGCCTGTATT
Source organism: Nerophis lumbriciformis (assembly GCF_033978685.3). Lineage (NCBI taxonomy): Eukaryota > Metazoa > Chordata > Actinopteri > Syngnathiformes > Syngnathidae > Nerophis > Nerophis lumbriciformis. Next base: position 37,484,815 of record NC_084568.2, on the reverse strand, counting down.
AATTGTTTACCGGGCAAATAAAGATCTTTTTTAATTAAAAAAAAAAGGCAAGTCACGGAATGCACTTTTCAGTTCCAGCTGATTTTATTTCCTTCTCGGAGGAAAAGAAATACAAATAAAAACAACAATCTGTACAGAGGTCTGAGAGGCAGTGATTGACCCAAAAACATTGGCTGTTTTTTTTTTCTTCTTCTAAGTTATAAACATCAAAAGGATATTGGCATGATCGGACAAAACATGGTCATACACAGCATATTGCACAAATGAAAAAAAAAAAAAAAAAGTATTGAAAAAGAGAAAAACTCCCCGACAACAATCATCTTCTTCAAGGTGTCCAAAGATGGCCGTCCTAGTGCCTGTCGTTAAAAAAAAAAAAAAAAAAACACACAATCTTTGCTTATAGTACAGTCAGTTTACATAAATATCTTCATGTTATTATTCTTTTAAAAATCTTAAACACAACAGCTATAGCTACATATACCTGAATCTGAAATACAAATGCTAGTTTGCCATGCCATTAAAAACAAAAACAAAAAAAAATACACAAGCAGTTGTTTGCTCGACTTAAAGATAGCCAACTTGTTCATTTTGGAACAGATGAAGCACTTCTTGCACCTTCTTCCCTCCTGTAGGCAAAGTGGAATGAGCGTATGAGATTCCATCCAGTGGTTTGGAAATAAAACTTCAGAAAAGCACAGAGAGGGGAGCCATGTTGTTGTTGTTGTTGTTGTTGTTGTCGTCTGGGAGGCACCGCTCAGACTGGGGGCCTCGGTGGTGAGTGTTGTGTACTTGGCTGCTGCCGTTAAGAAGCACGTGGCTAAAAAATACTGTAAACACTGTGTGAGGTCAGATTGTGCCAACCAACCACCTGACATTTCTGCACATCCAAAGACGGAGGCTACTACAGACCTCATCGCCCTCCTCAAACTTTCTATAGATTTTGTACAAAAATACAAGTAAAAAAATCATGACGCGCTCCAAAAAGTGAGACGCTTGAAATAAGAGACACTTTCTAGCCCTTCCGCGCTGGATTACAGACAAAGTGTGTGTGCACACAAACACACACACACACAAAAAAAAAGACCTGCACGAGAACAATACTTCTATATGTATCAAAACATTTTGGCCGGTATAAATACATCGAGATATCAAAAAAAAAAAAAAAAAAAGAGTCAGGAACTATAAACTCGAAGCACTAAAGGCAGAAAGGATGCAGATTTTTTTTTTGTGGGAAGGGGGGGGGGGGGAAGCGTTGGTCCTGAATTGTGCACTGAGTTTTATTTTGAAAGTCCTGCCGTTGAAAGAGAAAGCTGGTGATCGTGAATTTTGTGTCCAAGAAAGAAGAAGAAGAACAAAAAAAAAGGTCTCACATTGCGTAATTACGCAGCAATGAACATGAAACGACAATAAAAATCCTCCTCATCCGGGAGCGCATGCGCATTGAAGTACTTGCGGGGCGGAGACACCTGGATCACACCTGGAGCGTCTTCCCAGGTTCCCGCCCCTCGTTAAAGTTCAGTTTCCGGCTCTTTAAAAGGAGTCTTTCTGCGTACATTCACTCCGAACGCGCGCGCTCGGCATTGCGCGCACCTTGGTCACGTCAGTAGGTGAACACCAGGTTGGAGATGGTGGACTCCAGCCAGTCCCCCGAGATCATCTCGCTCACCTCACGGGTGCAGTAGTCGGGGAAGTCGAAGTGGGAGCCGGCGCCGCACGCCCCGAAGCTCCAGTCCAAGTCCCGGTCCAGATCCGCCTCCGAGAAGCCCTGCACGCCGCCCTGCAGGGACGCGCCCTCGAAGCCGCCGGGGCTCGGATTCAGGTCGAGCCGCTCGTCCTCAAACTCCTCATCCGAGGAGGAGGATGTGGAGGAGGAGGAGGAGGAGGAGTGCGCGGCGGACGGGGTCGGCGAGGACGCGCGGGAGGAGTAGCGCAGGCGCGCCGTGTGGGACGACTCGCTGGCCCCGGGACTGGGCTCCTCGTACAGGCTCAGAGGGTCGCTGGACTCGGCCGAGCTGCTCAAGGTGGGACTGGCCGGGACTCCGACGGAAGGGGGCCCGCACTCCAAGCCGCGCTTCTCCGGGATCATCCTGGCCGCGGAGCGGGACTTGAAGAGGGTCTGGTGGTCCCCGGGGGACGCGGGGTCTGGGCTGGGCGCGGCGGGCTTGCCGCTCTGCTTGTGCGCCCGGCTGGCGGCTTTGGACGCGGGGCTTCTTTTGGCTTTGCTGCTCCTCTCCGAGCTCTTCTCCTTACTCGCCCCGGACTTCACCTTCTTCCTGGGCCGGTACTTGTAGTCCGGGTAGTCGGCCATGTGCTTGAGCCGCAGCCGCTCCGCCTCCCGGATGAAGGGGATCTTGTCCGCGTCCTTCAGCAGCTTCCAGCGCTTGCCCAGCCGCTTGGAGATCTCGGCGTTGTGCATGTCCGGGGACTGCTCCATGATCTTCCGCCGCTCGATCTGCGACCACACCATGAAGGCGTTCATGGGTCTCTTGATGTGGCCCGTGGGGGTCTTGCACCAGGCCAGGTCGCTGCGCCCCGCCGGGGTGGGGGACACGTCCATGTCCAGGTCCATCTCCCCGGTGTCCGTGGAGTCCCCGGCCGGGGACAGCGCGTGGCACGTCTGCTGCTGCACCATCCTTGTGCGTAAAACTGTGCGTAAAAGGCGCGTAAAAGCACCAAAACACTTTTTTTGTTCTTTTCAGTTCACACAAGCAAAAAAAAATACAAAAAAAAGTTCCTCTTTTAACTCAACTTGGCTAAAAAGTGGGAGAAAATACACGCTCCGAGCGTGGAACCTTCAACTGCCCGTGCGGCTGAAAACTCGGCCCACCGGACTGAGGACGCGCCACTGGCAGTGCGAGTCCCTCACGTGGACGTCTGCGGCGCGGCTTGAGGACGCATGCGGCGGAATGCGCGTGCTCATAGTCTCCCCGTGTCTCGCGCGCTCCGCCGGACCTGTACTGTAAACACAACGCGCGCCGCCGCCGTCTTTTATAGCCTCCCGGCGGGGGGACCGCGGCCAATCAGCGTGGAGCTTTTTCTCTCAGGCCGCGCCCCCTCCGCCCGCTCATTGGTGGAGTGGGGGTGGAGAGGAAAAAAAGGGGAAAAAAAACATAATAATAATAATAATAATAATAATAATGTGCGGAGAGGATCGTTGTGTCTGACCTCATTCCACGCAGACTGTGGAGCAGAGAACAACTTTGTGCTTCTTCGTCAGAGTATTCATGTCAAAAATGGCCAAGTTAAATGCAACAAGCGAGGCGAGGAAGATCATATTTGCACTTTTCACCATAAATCAGTGCTTATTTTGTATTTTTAGAAAAACCAATAATTCGTCTCTTCAGCCGGTTTGTTCCTGTCATGCTCCTCTCGGCCGCTAGATGTCAGGCTAGAGTCAGACGGTGTACAGTAGTTCATACAGTGCTGTCCATCATAACAGATGATGTCATGACTTTCTTGCAGATGACTGACACGAGCAACAGGCTTTCATAACACAACCTGCGTGATAATATTGCTATTAATAGAATATCAGTTCCTGGCACAGGGAGGGGGGGGCGATACTGGGAATGTTGGTATCGGTCCGACAGGCCAAGTAAACACAGATATGTCAGGGTCATTGAATCACTTTGGGGATGTGGAAAAAAATATATAATGGAAGCCAAACAATGAGAATAACTGATGAATGCAGATACAAGTAAAAAGGAATAAATAAGTTAAAACTTTAAAAATTAAATAGAATAAATGAAAAAGAAAAAAAAGATAAACTGTGGGAGAGTTCCAATAATATGTCTGTAATATTATGGGAAGATTATATAGTATGTGACTATTGGAAAGTTGTCGCTGACAATAATATTTGTCGACAATAGTATATATATGTATATATATATATATATATATATATATATATATATATATATATATATATATATATATATATATATATATATATACATGCATGCATACATACATATATATATATATATATATATACATGCATGCATACATACATATATATATACATGCATATATATATATCCATCCATCCATCCATTTTCTACCGCTTATTCCCTTTTGGGGTCACGGGGGGCGCTGGAGCCTATCTCAGCTACAATCGGGCGGAAGGCGGTGTACACCCTGGACAAGTCGCCACCTCATCGCATATATATATATATATATATATATATATATATATATATATATATATATATATATATATATATACTGTATAAATATGTATATATATATATATATATATATATATATATATATATATATATATACATATATATATAAATATATATATATATATATATATATATATATATACATATTTATACAGTATATATATACATACATACATATAAACATTCACATATATATACACATACATATGTATACGTACATATATACATATGTATACATATGCATACACATATACATATACATATGTATACATATAAACATACACATATGTATACATACGTATGTATATACACATATACATACGTATATATACATATGTATATATACAAATGTATATATACATGTACATATATACATATGTACACACACATTATACATATATAAATACATATGAGAGGGACATACATTAGAAAATGGATGGATATACTGTATATATATATATATATATATATATATATATATATATATACACTGTATATATATATATATATATATATATATATATATATATATATATATATATATATATATATATATATATGTATATATACAGGTAAAAGCCAGTAAATTAGAATATTTTGAAAAACTTGATTTATTTCAGTAATTGCATTCAAAAGGTGTAACTTGTACATTATATTTATTCATTGCACACAGACTGATGCATTCAAATGTTTATTTCATTTAATTTTGATGATTTGAAGTGGCAACAAATGAAAATCCAAAATTCCGTGTGTCACCAAATTAGAATATTACTTAAGGCTAATACAAAAAAGGGATTTTTAGAAATGTTGGCCAACTGAAAAGTATGAAAATGAAAAATATGAGCATGTACAATACTCAATACTTGGTTGGAGCTCCTTTTGCCTCAATTACTGCGTTAATGCGGCGTGGCATGGAGTCGATGAGTTTCTGGCACTGCTCAGGTGTTATGAGAGCCCAGGTTGCTCTGATAGTGGCCTTCAACTCTTCTGCGTTTTTGGGTCTGGCATTCTGCATCTTCCTTTTCACAATACCCCACAGATTTTCTATGGGGCTAAGGTCAGGGGAGTTGGCGGGCCAATTTAGAACAGAAATACCATGGTCCGTAAACCAGGCACGGGTAGATTTTGCGCTGTGTGCAGGCGCCAAGTCCTGTTGGAACTTGAAATCTCCATCTCCATAGAGCAGGTCAGCAGCAGGAAGCATGAAGTGCTCTAAAACTTGCTGGTAGACGGCTGCGTTGACCCTGGATCTCAGGAAACAGAGTGGACCGACACCAGCAGATGACATGGCACCCCAAACCATCACTGATGGTGGAAACTTTACACTAGACTTCAGGCAACGTGGATCCTGTGCCTCTCCTGTCTTCCTCCAGACTCTGGGACCTCGATTTCCAAAGGAAATGCAAAATTTGCATGGTTGGGTGATGGTCTTTAGTAAGTAAGAATTGTTTTGGTCTTCCGCCCAAGGGCAGCGGGGTTAGGCTCCAGCACACCCGCGACCCTGAGAGGGACATACATTAGAAAATGGATGGATATATATATATATATATATATATATATATATATATATATATATATATATATATATATATATATACATATACACACACACACAGCATATATATATATATATATATATATATATATATATATATATATATATATATATATATATATATATATATATATATATGTTATATGTTATAATAATATATATATGAGCTTCAAGCACACCTGTGAAGTGAAAACCATTTCAGGTGACTACCTCTTGAAGCTCATGGAGAGAATGCCAAGAGTGTGCAAAGCAGTAATCCAGAGCAAAGGGTGGCTATTTTGAAGAAACTAGAATACAAAACATGTTTTCAGTTATTTTTGTTAAGTACATAACTCCACATGTGTTCATTCATAGTCTTGATGTGACAATCTAAAATAAATAGTCATGGAAATAAAGACAACTCATTGAATGAGGAGAAGGTGTGTACAAACTTTTGGCCTGCACTGTATATTATAATATAATTATAATAAATTGATTGTTATAACTATAAAAATAATGGATACTTTACGGAAATGCATTCACCCCAGTCAGGCTTGGAACCAATTAACACTGAAATCAATTAAATGACATCTGCTTGATGATGGGACAATGATCTGAGCGTCTGTTTGACACTAACATGTAAATAATAACCAGCTCCTTTATCTTTCATCATGAGCATGCACCTGCCACCATCTTTGTGTACTCATCGGGCCCCAACACACACACACACACACACACACACACACACACACATACATGTCTTGCCTACTTTGTGTGGACCCACGTTTGGTTAGTACAGAGGTCGGCAACCCGCGTTTAGCGCCGCCCTAGTGGCTCTCTGGAGCTTTTTCAGAAATGTATGAAAAATGGAAAAAGATGAGGGGAAAACAGTCTAATTTTTTTTTAATATGGTTTCTGTAGGAGGACAAACATGACACAAACCTCCCTAATTGTTACAAAGCACACTGTTTATATTAAACATGCTTCACTGATTCGAGTATTTGGCGAGCACCATTTTGTCCTACTAATTTTGGCGGTCCTTGAACTCACCGTAGTTTGTTTACATGTATAACTTTCTAGGACGTGTTTTATGCCACTTCTTTTTCTGTCTCATTTTCTCCACCAAACTTTTAAGGTTGTGCATGAAAGGTGAGTTTTGTTGATGTTATTGACTTGTGTGGAGTGCTAATCAGACATATTTGGTCACTGCATGACTGCAAGCTAATCGATGCTAACATGCTATTTAGGCTACCTATATGTACATATTGCATCATAATGCGCCCTGTGATGAGATGGCGACTTGTCCAGGGTGTACCCCGCCTTCCGCCCGATTGTAGCTAAGATAGGCTCCAGTACCCCCGCAACCCCGAAGGGAATAAGCGGTAGAAAATGGATGGATGGATGGGCATCATAATGCCTCATTTGTAGCTATATTTGAGCTCATTTAGTTTCCTTTAAGTCCTCTTAATTCAATTTATATCTCATGACACACTATCTGTATGTAATATGACTTTTAATTTTTTGCGGCTCCAGACAGATTTTTTATTTTTTATTTTGGTCCACTATGGCTCATTCAACATTTTGGGTTGCCGACCCCTGGGTTAGTAGGTTGTGAGGGCCCCCCTTTCCACTATAGCTAGAATGATGAAAAAAAACAACAACTATCTAGCACTAGATGGGAGTAGAGAGTTGCAACCTCACTTCAGAATGCAAAACACACAAAGTAAAACAAATATTTTACTTCTGTAGTTGTGAGGACCAGGCAAAGGTCCTTACAAGTCAAAAGGTTCTCACAGAAAGGGTGGTTTGTCAAGTGTATGTCCACACAAGGATGGTGAGACAAGTACACACACACACACACACACACACACACACACACACACACACACACACACACACACACACACACAGAGATAGGTGTGTTCCAACAGATAAAGTGAGTCTCTACCTGTAATCTTATCTTGCTGCAAGTGTCAGGTGCGTGCAGGTTGATGCAGAGCGCCATCGCCATCATCGCCATCATCCTCAGAGCTGCAGGATCCGTGTGTTTGTAGCCCAAACAGGCTTTGTGTTGACGCCTGCAGGGAGAAGGTCACCATGAGAGCGGCTGGAAGACGGGGACTTCCAAATAATATTTGATAAATAACGTTTGTGCAGCGCCTTGTTGGGACTTCTGGGTACCAAGTAGGATGACAGCGAGGAGGGATTGTCTCCTTATTTGACTTCTTCTTTCATGAGAACTGTTGACTTCCACTAAGCATGCGGAGGATATTGTTCATTTAAAAAATAAAAAATATAAACTATATTTTTGATATCTTTTGGGCTTCCTCTAAAGTTTAGTCCTTAGAAAATAAAATTAATTCAAATGTTATTTTTTTAATGTTTTCCTTCAACACTTAAACTTCAGGTTTATCTGTTGATAAAACTTTTTTTTTTTTTTTTCTATGTTTTGTTTTGTCAAAACCCTGTTTTTTTTTAATGGCAAAACACAAAATGTCCTATATTTGATGTGAAGTAAATGGAGTTTAAAATAGGTCAATTATTCAAAACAACAGTGATTTTTATTAATGAGATTTGGTAAATGGTAAATGGGTTGTACTTTTCTACCTTTTTAAGGAACTCAAAGCGCTTTGACACTATTTCCACATTCACACACTGATGGCGATTTAAAAACAATTAAAAAAAAAAAACAATCCAACTAAAACTCTTGGGTAACTCCACTCATAAAAATGTTAAAAACAAGTCATATATTCTTTAAAAACATTTTTCTTTTTTTACTTTTAACATTTAAGTCTTTGGATCAACTTCAGATCCATCCCTCAATTATATTTTTTTAAATTATTTTTCATTTGATTTTTTTTGGGTTTGTTTCATGATCTTATTCATCTTACATCATATGCAGAAATATCAACAAAGTGGAATATTAAATGTGAAGTAACTGGAGCCTTAAATAGGTCAATAATTTATAAAAACATTGATTTTGATTAATTATTATTGAAAAAAAAAAGTTTTTCCGTTTTAAAGTAAAAAAAAACAACAGCTTTATGTTATTTGGGTCAACATTGCAACACTTTTTATTTACATTTCACCGGTTTGCACTTTTATTCCACTTTTTTCATTTTATTTCTTAAAACATTTTTAAATGAACACAAGGCTTTTACTGGAATCTTCTTCTTTGGGAGTTGCTGGACTAGCAGAGGTGTGGACTCGAGTCACATGACTTGGACTCGAGTCAGACTCGAGTCATGAATTTGATGACTTTAGACTCGACTTGACAAAATGTAAAAAGACTTGCAACTCGACTTAGACTTTAACATCAATGACTTGTGACTTCACTTGGACTTGAGCCTTTTGAATTGACATGACTTGACATGACTTGCTACTTTCCCCAAAACCCAAAGATGAAAAAGTTATTCGGGAGCGCTCCGTATTTTTCATTGTGTACTTGTCTATCAGCGTTGCGTGTGTCAGCTGGTGTGCTCTCAGTACAACAGCCAATCAAATTAGATCTACTTTGTTTTCATCACACAGCATTCATCCAATCAAATTGCAGGACAACCAACGAAGAAGACATGTCCAAACCACACGCCAGTGAACAAGAAATGATACCTAAAATAATTTTGTTTGGGTATAAAAATTACGAGGTGGTCAACACAAAACGGTTTGCAGTATGCAACACATGCGGTTCCAAAATTACTGATGGAGAGGCAACAACTTCCAACTTCGTCCGGCATTTGAAGTTGCACAAAGAAGGGTAAGTTTTGAATGTAAGATAACGTTTATTGGCTAAGTAACGTGACTTTTATTTGCTGTGTAGTTAAATCAGTGAGGCTGTAAACTCACTGCTAACGTTATAACGTTATTGCAAACACGGGAATCTGTTGCAGTTCACTACCTTATTCATACTTTTTGTTCAGTGATTTTTTTTAAGCAGGGTTACGTTAGTCAATATATCACACGTAACGTTAGACGGCGGTCAGCAGCACCGCGTATTTTAGCCACCTAAAAAAAGACAAAAATAGTAAAATAAAGGTCAGTTAAAATGTATACTATATTATGAATATGTGTACCGTTTTAGCTAGCTTTCTGACATACTGTTGGTTGTTTACCTCAGTGGTCCCCAACCACCGGGCCGCGGCCCGGTACTGGTCCGTGGATCGATTGGTATCGGGCCGCACAAGAATTTTTTTTTTTTATTATTATTTTTTTTTTAAATTAAATCAACATAAAAAACACAAGATACACTTACAAGTAGTGCACCAACCCCAAAAAACTCTCTCCCCCTTTTGTTCTGGGCATTGAACATGAAGACTCTTCCTTCACTGTTCCGAGTGGCCATGAGAGTCTTGGCAGTGCCTGCCTCCAGTGCTCCAGTGGAGCGAGTTTTCAGCCATGGTGGCATCATACTACGCCCCCATCGTGCACAAATGACTGACAGACTCTTGGCTAATTTGGTCTTTTGCAAATGCAATGCAGCATAGGGCCCTGACATATAAAAAGTACAACTTTTTTGTTATGTTCACGTATATGTCATGTTTTTTCAATGTTAACACTTTTGTACAAATAAGTACATTTGCACTTTATTTTTCAATGTGTTTGTTCTGTAAAGGAATGAGTTAATGTTTAAAATGACTGGTTAATAGTGCTATTATAAAGTGCAATGTCAGCACAATTTTCTTTCCTGCAATTTAAAATGCACTTGTTTTAATAAATAAATACAGCGTTTGAAAAGCATACACAATCTGTGTTAATATATTAGTCTGTGGTTAAAAGGACTTGAAAGGACTCGAAACTCAAAATGCAGGACTTAGGACTTGACTTGAGACTTTCCAGTCTTGACTTTGGACTTGACTCGGGGCTTGCCTGTCTTGACTCGGGACTTGACTCGGACTTGAGGGCAAAGACTTGAGACTTACTTGTGACTTGCAAAACAATGACTAGGTCCCACCTCTGCTTTTAAGACAAAGTATCCATTCATTATGTAAACACTAGCACTACCATGAATTGATTTAAGTGGACCAGGACTTAAACAAGTTGAAAAACTTATAGGAGTGTTACCATTTAGTGGTCAATTGTACGGAATATGTACTTCACTGTGCAATCTACTAATAAAAGTCACAATCAATCAATCAATCAAGCAATAGAAACAAAACAAAAGCAAAGCTAGCACAAAAAGAAAAGTGCATGTTGCAATGATTTTTAGGAACTATTTACCGTAATTTTCAGAGTATAAGTCGCTCCGGAGTATAAGTCGCACCGGCCGAAAATGCATAATAAAGAAGAAAAAAAACATAAATAAGTCGCATTTTTTGGGGAAATGTATTTGATAAAAGCCAACAGCAAGAATAGACATTTGAAAGGCAATTTAAAATAAATGAAGAATAGTGAACAACAGGCTGAATAAGTGTACGTTATATGAGGCATAAATAACCAACTGGTATGTTAACGTAACATATTATGGTAAGAGTCATTCAAATAACTATAACATATAGAACATGCTATACAATCTGTCACTCCTAATCGCTAAATCCCATGAAATCTCATACGTCTAGTCTCTTACGTGAATGAGATCAATAATATCATACCTGCCAACTTTTGAAATCAGAAAAACCTAGTAGCCAGGGTCCAAGGGCCGCAGGCCCCGGTAGGTCCAGGACAAAGTCCTGGTGGAGGGTTCAGGGCTTCGCCCCCCGACGCAAAATGATTATTAGCATTCAGACAGGTTAAAATGTTGCTAAAACCATCACTTTTCTATCAGTCACAGTGACTTTTCAAAACAAAAATATTACAGCAAAAATCATATGGGTTGATTGACATGTTTATTCTGTAAGCTAACTTCAATAGTTTGAAATTATTTTGACAGTTAATGCCAGTTATCCTGTCAACCTTTCACAAGACTTCAATTTGTTGATTGAAAGTATAAACAGTATAAACACTTTTTACAGTAAACAAATGGTAAAACAGTACTAAACAATTCCATTAAAAAAAAAAATTGGTGTCATTATTAACTTTCTGTCCAAGCTTGTATAATCTACTGCCTTGTTCAATTGTAAAAAATATTCTGTGCCTAAAATTCACATTTCTATCACAATTATCATACTGTAAACATGGTAAGCTAACTTCATTAAAATTAATAGTCCTGTCAATAGCATGGAATTACAATTCAAATGTAGTTTTTTTGTAAGCCTTTCAAAAGAATTCAAAATATGAAAAATTAATGAAAATTAATTTAAGCCATCAGACACTTGAAAAGTGGCACATCACATCTCTAATGTAATCATTTGAACTTTTCAACAGAAATAGCACTGCGAAAATATTAAGGACATACTTCTGTATTTTGGTAGTTATGCTGTCAACATTTAACAAGATTTCTTCAACTTGGACTTGAAAGCATAAATAGTATAAACACTTTTAACAGTATGTCGTGCTGTGAAATACAGCCGACAGGATTGCGCACCAAACACGAAGCAAGGCCAAAGCGCATATGCATGGTGCAGGAGAACAAAGGACTTCTTTCATTTAAGGTTTGTGATAAACCATCAAACTCATTCGTTAAAAGGACTCTATAGTAATATAAAGCGAATTTTTCTGGACATTATCATGCAAGATAAGTTTATTTTTGGGACCGCGATCACTGCGTAATGATTTTTAAAGGTTGCATAACAAACATTTAACTGTCCCATGTGATCAGCCAGTGCGATTGGAAGTCCATGCTCAATTATTGCCTCCGTAAATAAAACTTCGGCATTTATCACATCCAAAGAATCTGTTTGGGCGACGAAAAACGTTGAAAGCTTTCCACTTGTATCGCTAGCAACGGCATTAGACTTGTGTTTTTTTGTCCCAACGTGGTCTTTTACATCGCTAATTCCTCCGTGTCCGATCGAAAAATCTTGTCTGCACAAGGTGCAATTCGCGTAGTTTTCACCCTTTTTTTTTTTTAATTAATGAAAAACCGTATTTTTTATCACTGCAACAGTAACCCGGAATAGGTTGATGAAAACCGTACGAATTACGGGAAAACCGGAGTAGTTGGCAGGTATGTAATATTATTTGATATTTTACGCTAATGTGTTCATCATTTCACATATAAGTCGCTCCTGAGTATAAGTATGAAAAAAATGCCACTTATAGTCCGAAAAATCCGGTAGACAAAGTTTAGCTGGCGGACTTTGGCTAAAATGATACTTTAAGGAGTTTTTTTTACCAACTGTTTTAAGCTAGCTATTTTAGCTAGCTAGCTTACCAAGGAGAGTTGGCGATTACTTCTTCAAAATGTGTATAATGCATTATATATAGATATATACACACACACAACAACACCCGACAGTTTCCTCGTTACAGATGTGCTGCCATGAAAAAGTAAGATCCTCTATGACGCGTTTCAAGTGAAAAGTTGAAATACTTTCCATGTTCGCAGTGTTGTTACGGTTTTGCTCTTCCTGCTCGTCGCCTAAGTTGGTTTCCGTCCGACAAAACTCGAGCGAGGACTTCCATTCCATGACCTCCTTCAGCCTTACTGCCCCACCCGATCCCTAAGATCAGCTGCTATTGACGGTCCCTGACACAAGGCTGAAGCTTAGAGGTGACAGAGCTTTCGCCACTGCTGCTCCCAAGCTCTGGAACGACCTACCTCTGAGTGTTAGACAGGCCTCCTCTCTTCCTGTTTTTAAATCTCTCTTAAAAACATACTTTTATTCCATGGCTTTTAACACTGAGTGATATCCATCCTGCTATGGCGCCCCATAATACACCTGCTGTCAACCTGTTTTTATGTTTTATTTATCTTATTTATTTATTTTTATCGTGCTCTGTTTGTGTTTGCTCGGTTCTCTTATCTTTTAACCTGCCCATTGTACAGCACTTTGGCTACCCCTGTGCTAAATTTTAAATTCGCTTTATAAATAAAGTTCCTTTGATTTGATTTGATTCCATCGGTACATTTTGTTAGCCATTTTAGTCCATTGTGTCGACACTCCTTTTCCGACATGTTGAACTGTGCAACTGAAGCCATTTTGTGCCCGGCAGCACCTGACTTAGTCAGTACTTTTTAGAATTGTATATACTTTTTTTCCCCTAAATGTGAATATCATTAAATACACATTACCATTGATGGCCACCTTACTCTATGTACCTTGCAGGTTTGAAATAAAAACATGAATAAATGATGATATAATCATGTCGGCGTTTAAGATAGCTAGCGATTAGCGCTGTAATCACAAGCTAACAATTTGTGCGCTAGTTGCGAGCTAGCTATTAGCGAGCTAGCTATTAGCGGCACTATATTGTATTATTTGAATATCTCAGTATGGGACAATAAGGTACTTTTAGAACCAGTTTAATTAAAAAAAAGTATACGATATATATAAGTCAGGGGGTCCCTGCTCCATCAGTTTGGGGGTCCTTAGCCCGGAAAAGGTTGAAGACCCCTGCTCGGAAGTATATCTTTTATTTCCATAGTGTTGTGTGGACTAGGGTTCAATAATAATAATAATAATAATAGATGTTATTTGTAAAAGTACTTTACATTGAGCAAACAACCTCAAAGTGCTACAGTGCATTTAAAACCAAAATCAAACAACAACTCTAGAACCCCAAATAGCTGCCCCCAACAATAAAATAAATACTAAAAAAAAAAAAAAAAAAAAAAAAAAAAAAAAAAATTAGAACAGCCTAATAGCTAGAACTAGCACACATATCAGTATCTAAAATAAGCTTCTTCTTTAATTTTTTTTTTATTTTTTTTTTTAAAGAAGGGTTTTTAAGCCTTTTTTTTTAAAGCCTCCACAGTCTGTGGTGCCCTCAGGTGGTCAGGGAGAGCGTTCCACAGGTAGATTTTATTTGTAAAAGCACTTTACATTGAGCAAACAACCTCAAAGTGCGACAGTGCATTTAAAAACAAAACAAAATAACAACGCTAGAACCACAAATAGCTGCCCCTAACAAGTAAAATAAATAGTAAAAAAAAATTAAATAAACTAGAACAGCCTAATAGCTAGAACTAGCACAAATATATTTAAAAAAAAAAAGGCTTTTTTAAAAAGAAGGGTTTTTAAGCCTTTTTTTTTTTTTTTTTTTAAAGAAGGGCTTTTAAGCCTTTTTTTTTAAAGCCTCCACAGTCTGTGGTGCCCTCAGGTGGTCAGGGAGAGCGTTCCACAGGTAATAATAATAATAATAACTGGGATTTATATAGCGCTTTTCTAAGTACCCAAAGTCGCTTTACATGTAGAACCCATCATTCACACCTGGTGGTGGTAAGCTACTTTCATAGCCACAGCTGCCCTGGGGTAGACTGACGGAAGCGTGGCTGCAATTTGCGCCAACGGCCCCTCCGACCACCACCTATCATTCATCATTCAATTCACCGGTGTGAGTGGCACCGGGGGCAAAGGGTGAAGTGTCCCGCCCAAGGACACAACGGCAGCGAATTTTGGATGGTAAGAGGCGGGGAGCGAACCTGCAACCCTCAGGTTTCTGGCACGGTTGCTCTACCCACTACGCCATGCCGCCCCGCCCCCGGTAGATTTTATTTGTAAAAACACTTTACATTGAGCAAACAACCTCAAAGTGCGACAGTGCATTTAAAAACAAAACAAAATAACAACGCTAGAACCACAAATAGCTGCCCTCAACAAGTAAAATAAATATTTAAAAAAATAAAAATAAACTAGAACAGCCTAATAGCTAGAACTAGCACACATATGTAAAAAAAAAAAGGCTTTTTTAAAAAGAAGGGTTTTTAAGCCTTTTTTTTTTTTAAAGCATCCACAGTCTGTGGTGCCTTCAGGTGGTCAGGGAGAGCGTTCCACGGTTGATTACGTTACCCAGGTGTACCTAATAATGTGGCGCGTGTGAGAGTATGTCCTGGCGGCCGACCTCTGGATCATCGCTGGACAACAGCGCGGAATGTTCTGGTGATAATCGTGTTTTATGTGCCGGGGAACAAACTGCACGTCCACAATTAGACGAGCACATTTCACACTGCGTTCCATTAAAATCGCTTAAGTGCGCCTCATGGAATTGTTGTATTTATATGACAGATTTCCGGGAAATCGGGGGTGTCCACACTTTTCCCACAGAGGGCCGCACACTGACTAATCTAAGCATGCGACGGCCATTTTCACATTTTTCATTTTCAAAACCATTCCAATTTTATATTTAATAATTGTCTTATATATATATATATTTTTTTTTTTATATTTTTTTTAAATCTGTAGATCAGTGATTCTCAAGCTGTGGTATGTGTACCACTAGTGGTACTCAGGCTCCATCTAGTGGTACTCAGGGCAAACATTTTATTTTCCTAAATTCAGTGTTACTGTTCGAACCGTGTGTAATGTTACAGTGGAAATAAATATAAACATACCTTTATTAAAAAAAAAAAAAAAAAAAAAAAAAAAAAAATCTGCCTTGTTTTTGATGAACACTTAGGCCTACTGCGCTACTGTATTTAAATGTTGGTTGTTATGGCGGAACATGGCGAGCCAAGTGTGGTTCTGAGGTGGTACTTAGTGGGAAAAAGTTTGAGAACCAGATCAACTTCAGATCTATCTGTCAATGTTAAGTTATTTCTTTATTAATTTGAGGTTTTATGCCCTTTTTTGTAAAGAAAACCCAATTTTTTTTATGGCGAAAACACAACATTTTTAAAAAGTGAAATATTTGCTATTTAATTGGATCCTTAAATAAGTCAATAGTTCATAAAAACATTGATTTTAATTCATTATTATTGTCACAATCTATCTTCTTTTTCTGAGCAATGACAGTTTTAGAAAAACATATCCCACTAAAATGTGTTGAAGTAAGTCATACATTACTTTTTGTTTTGTTTTTACTTTCAATGCTTAAATCTCTACATCAACTTCAGATCTATCCGCGGATTACAAGTTTTTATTTTTCGTGCCCTTTTTTATTAGAAAACTTAGTTTTTTTATGGCAAAAACAAATCACCAAAAATTCTGGACTATAAGACGCTACTTTTTTCCTCAATTTTGAACGGAATTAGCGGATAATTTGTGGATTTTATTTTCGCTAATGCCCAAAATGTTCTGTGTTGAATAGTTTGCATTAAACCCAAGCAGAGGACCGACGTGGTGTGTTATTATTTGCGCTACGGCGCCATCTTTAGGACGAGTTTGCTCACTGTAGGTATTGCGGGTTGAAAATGTACTTCCTGTTTTGATGCAGTCAACCGCAAATAAGCGTCCATAGCGTTTTTGCTCGGAAAAAATTCTTCATTCGTTACTCAAGTACAGTTTGTAAATTTTACAATGTAACTAAAACAATTCTTACTTACTAAAGCGTCCCATGTGTGATGTCTGTAGGAGTGTTTTCATGCACATTTGTACCTGCTATCGTGATGTAATCAAGCCAGCGTCATTAGCATCGGCTAATATGCTCAGTGTCCGTGTTAGTGTTATTATTCGTTTTGTATTGTTTCAGTTTCACAAATTCCTCAGTGAATTCACCAAAACGTCACCGTGGAGTTATTGAGTCTGATTGGAGAGCTAGCTTGCGCAGCTAGTGGGTCCATGACCCTGACTTCTGTTTTGTTTAATCAGCCGTTTTACTGCCGTTCGGAAACAATTAAGGTATGTAAATAAACATTTACAAAATATTTATGTATAAATAAATAAGTATATGTCTGCTCCTTATAGTCCGGTGCGGCTAATATTTGGAAATATGTTTTTTTCTTTCAAAATGAAGTGGGTGTGGCTTATATTTGTGTGCGCTCTATATAGTCTGGGAAATATTTCAAAGTGGACTATTTTTAAATTGTTTTAATTTATTGATTTTATTATTATTAAATATTTCAAAGTGGACTATTTTTTTATTTATGTATTTTTTTATTATTAAATATTTCAAAGTGGACAATTTTTTTATTTTTTTATTATTCAATATTTCAAAGTGGACTATTTGATGTGAAGCAATTGGATCCTTCTTTTTTTATGCATTACTATATTTTGAGCAATGTTAATTATTATACTGTGACACCGGGTGGTCACAATACTCCATGAAGATAATCTCATGACGCGGACACGTTTGTTACTGGACACTTTCTAATGTGCTTCGTTTAAGTATTATGCAACTATAATATTTTTTGAAAAATGTGATGATTTACAATGCAGTATTGTTCCATAAAGATTTTACATGTAAACGCATAAAAGCCGAGACATTTTTTTTTTTTTTTTTTTTTTTTTTTTTGTTAAAATAAAGCCAATCATGCCATTTTCAGTGTTGTGTTATTAGAGTCAACAATGCAACATTTCTTGTTACATTTCACACGCTTGCTTTTTAATTCCACTAGTAAATATGCAAGTGTTCCTGAGCTTGTTTCTATTTCCATAGCTAAAAGGCCAACACCCCCAGGGTCAGTTAGGGAGCGTAGAACACGTGACGGTTCCTCTGCGCACACGGTGAAGATTTACGATCGCAAAGGTCCTGAAAAGCGAGGCCCGCCAGGCGAAAGTGCGTTTTTCTCTCCACGCAATCAGACGCTGGTATTCACGCCGCCTTCTTCAGCTGGCGAGGGATGACGCGGCCGCTTGACCCGCCTGCTCGTCATCCAGGGGTCGGGGGAGGGGTCACGCACAATAAGGTCTTTGTGCAAATGTGTGTGCGTGGCTAAGAGTGTAAATGTGTGTGCGTGTCCACAGTCCCAACTGAATTGGACTTTGGACTGAGGGGTTTTTTGTTGTTTTTTTTCCCCTCCGGGGAAGTCCCCCTGCAGGCTGCAGTCACGGAGCGAGGGTGAAGACTCGCCAGTCATTTGCTGTGACTCATGCTGCCCACACGTGCAGGTGGTCCTCACACTCACCTGTGCTACAACTAGCAAATACAACTCCGTGTGAATGGATATGGAATGTAGAGTATTGTAATAATGTGTTTGAATAGGGTTGTAATGAATCTAATTCGGTACTATACCGCCTCTAAAAAGTACCCCCTTTTTTTTAACGGGCATGACGGCGCGTCGTCACGTGGTGACATTGCTGGTTTTACGAGCAGACGAGCATGTTGGGCAGCGCACACACACAGAGTACTTACAAGCAGACACAGTGTGTAGTAGAGATGCGCGGTTTGCGGGCACAACCGCGGAGTCCGCGAATTATCCGCGGATCGGGCGGATGAAATTAAAAAAAATTAGATTTTATCCGCGGGTCGGGTCGGGTCGGGTCGGGTGGTTCAAATTAAACCAATTCGGAAATATATATACATCCGCGGGTCGGGTCGGGTCGGGTCGGGTCGGGTGGTTCAAATTAAACCAATTCGGAAATATATATACATAGTTAAATGTTGTTACCCACATACGAAAAACGAGCAGGCACCTGCTGCATATGCCACAACAGAAAAAAAAAAGAAAAAGAGATGGACACTTTTACGGAGCGGAGAAGGGACGCCTCGCCGGGGTCCGGGACCGAGGCCCCTTCCCCCGAGAGGGCCCCACCGGGAGCCGTAGCTGAGGCGATCCGCGAGAAGGGCCCGACGCACGTCCAGGGTCACCACCGCGCCCACCGCACCGACACCCCGCCTCGTCCGCCTTCGCCGCGGCCGGCGTCACGCGCAGCAGGTAAGCAGCTTACCTGCCCGCCACCCCCGTGGCCGGGGGCTCGTAACAGGGGTCACTCCGCGCGCTCCGCCCGCGCAGCTTACCTGCCCGCCACCCCCGTTGCCGGGGGCGCGTAACAGGGGTCACTCTGCGCGCAGTGCGCTCACGAAAGGGGTGGGGCTCACCCTGGTTGATATAGACAGCAGGACGGTGGCCATGGAAGTCGGAACCCGCTAAGGAGTGTGTAACAACACACCTGCCGAATCAACTAGCCCTGAAAATGGATGGCGCTGGAGCGTCGGGCCCATATACCCGGCCGTCGCCGGCAGCGAGACGCGCTTGGAGGTGCGCTCAGCGCGGCTCCCATATGATTGCGCACTGGTGTGCGTCTGGGTCGTGACAGCGTGGCACGCGAATGTCTGTACTGCATTGGATCAGTCTCCTTTCTTTAACAGGCAAAAGCTTTATAACCTCACTAATGTCTTGCATCGTCTATATCAGATATATAACAACGGGCGGGTGCGGGCGGATGCGGTTCTGATCAAATGTTAGATCGGGTGGATTGCGGATGGTTGACGACTTTCTGATGCGGTTGCGGATGAAATAATTGCCTATCCGCGCATCTCTAGTGTGTAGACAGAAAAGGGAGAATGGACGCATTTTGGTGTAAAAAGTAAAGATAAAGGTGAAGTTATAACAGTGTTTTTCAACCACACTAGTGTGCCGTGAGATACAGTCTGGTGTGCCGTGGGAGATGATCTAATTTCACATATTTGGGTTAAAAATATTTTTTGCAAAGCAGTAATTATAGTCTGCAAATGATGTGTTGTTGTTGAGTGTTGGTGCTGTCTAGAGCGTGTAATACTCTTCCATATCAGTAGGTGGCAGCAGGTAGCTAATTGCTTTGTAGATGTCGGAAACAGCGGGAGGCAGTGTGCAGGTAAAAAGGTGTCTAATGCTTAAACCAAAAATAAACAAAAGGTGAGTGCCCCTAAGAAAAGGCATTGAAGCTTAGGGAAGGCTATGCAGAACGAAAGTAAACCTGAACTGGCTACAAAGTAAACAAAAACAGAATGCTGGACGACAGCAAAGACTTACTGTGGAGCAAAGACAATGTACATCCGAACATGAGATGACAATCAACAATGTCCCCACAAAGAAGGATAAAAACAACTGAAATATTCTTGATTGCTAAAACAAAGTAGATGTGGGAAATGTTGCTCAAAGGAAGACATGAAACTGCTACAGGAAAATACCAACAAAAGAGAAAAAGCCACCAAAATAGGAGCGCAAGACAAGAAGTAAAACACTACACACAGGAAAACATCAAAAAAGTCCAAATAAGTCAGGGTGTGATGTGACAGGTGGTGACAGTACACCTACTTTGAGACAAGAGCTATAGTGATGCATGCTTGGTTATGCTTTAAAGTCATATCCAACAATTGTGACGACGACTTTTTACTGTCAAC
Organism: Nerophis lumbriciformis; assembly: GCF_033978685.3. Classification (NCBI taxonomy): domain Eukaryota; kingdom Metazoa; phylum Chordata; class Actinopteri; order Syngnathiformes; family Syngnathidae; genus Nerophis; species Nerophis lumbriciformis. The sequence continues at coordinate 37,464,082 of NC_084568.2, read as the reverse complement.
TGAGTTTTGTTTTTAATGTTTTCTGCTGGTGGTGTGCCTCCGCATTTTTTCAACGCAAAAAATGTGCCTTGGCTCAAAACAGGTTGAAAAACACTGAGTTATAAGACTGAAACACCCTCAGGAAGAGGTGCTTTAAGACATGGCTGGCTAGCTAGCGGCTAACGTCCATCCACAGTGTTTTAGCTACTTCTAAATCACTAATCCTGGCCTCCATGGCGACAAATAAAGTATGTTTCGTACAAGTAACATTATCACTGGAGGACGAGAAATATCTAAACATGCTTCACTACACACCGTAGGAGGATACAACAGCTCACTGGCGTCACAATGTAAACAAATGCCATGGGTGGATCTACACCTGACATCCACTGTAATGATACCAAGTACAGGAGCGTATCTAGTCGATACTACTATGATTACATCAATATTGTTTAGCATCACAGAATCTTCATTCCTTATTTTTAAAATGTATATTATGTTTATAAAGTCAGTAAATACATGAGGACTTTGAATATGACCAATGTATGATCCTGTAACTACTTGGTATCGGATCGGTACCTAAATGTGTGGTATCATCCAAAACTAAAGTAAAGTATCAAAGAAGAGAAGAATAAGTGATTATTACATTTTAACAGAAGTGTAGATAGAACATGTTAAAACAGAAAGTAAGCAGATATTAACAGTAAATGAACAAGTAGATTAATAATCCATTTTTACAGTTTGTCCCTCATAATGTGTACAAAATAATATGTGTATAAATGACACAATATGTTACTGCAGACTAATTAGGAGTCTTTGTTTGTTTACTTACTACTAAAAGACAAGTTGTCTAGTATGTTCACTATTTTATTTAAGGACTAAATTACAATAATAAACATATGTTTCATGTACACTAACATTTTTTGTTAGATCTTAGTAGATCAGGCTCTAAAAGTGTATTAAATACAATACAACACTAACACAATACTATATAAGAGTATATTAAATATAATGCAATACTATATTAGAGTGCATTAAATAGAAAACAATATTATACTATATAATACAATATAAAAGTGTATTAAATTCAATACTATTTAAGAGTGTATTAAATATAATACAATACTATATAAGAGTATTAAATATAGTACAATACTATACAAGAGTCTATTAAATATAATACAATACTATATTAGAGTGCATTAAATACAAAACAATAATATACAATATAATACAATATAAAAGTGTATTAAATAAAATACTATATAAGAGTATATTAGATATGATACAATACTATATAAGAGTCTATTAAATATAATACAATATTATATAAGACTATATTAAATAAAATACAATACTATATTAGAGTGCATTAAATGGGAAAAAATAATATACAATATAATACAATATAAAAGTGTATTAAATACAATACTATATAAGAGTGTATTAAATATAATACAATACTATATAAGAGTGTATTAAATATAGTACAATACTATACAAGAGTATATTAAATATAATACAATACTATATTAGAGTGCATTAAATACAAAACAATATACAATATAATACAATATAAAAGTGTATTAAATACAATGCAATATAAGAGTCCATTAAATATAATATAATACAATATAAAAGTGTATTAAAAACAATACAATACTATATAAGAGTGTATTAAATATAATACTACATAAGAGTCTATTAAATAAAATACAATACTATATCAGAGTGTATTAAATACAATACCATATCAGAGTGTATTAAATACAATACTATATCAGTGTATTAAATACAATACAAGACTATATAAGGGTGTATTAAATACAAAACAATAATATACAATATAATAAAAAAGTGTATTAAATACAATACAATACTGTATAAGAGTGTATTAAATACAAAACATACAGTGTAAAACACGCAACAAAAGACAAGACTGGCACATTCAACTTAATGGCAAAGACTACTTCCTGAGTACAGTTGTCTATACACTACTGCCATCTAACGTCTTGGAATTGCAACTGCATGCAGAGTCTACAATATAATACTTGCAAATGAGCTTCAGAAATGTAATAAGAAAACAAGATAGAACAATTGTAGAGTAGAGTTATACATTTTTACATTTCACATTAAAAAAATGACTATTGACATTTATTAACACACACAAAAGTACCGTAAATTTGTACAGTTGAATACCGGGAATGGAGTCCCTGGTACCAAGAATTGGTATCGTATCAGTTCAAATGTGAACAGTATCCATCCTTAGCTTTCAACTCACGTAAAAATACTGAGAGACGCAGCAGGCTTGAGAAAAATAAAGAAATCGTGTTTTTCAAAAGTTCTCAGTTATCTCCTGTCATTACTCCCAAAAGTAACACATTCATCTATTTCATCTCTTTTTTTTAATATCACCTTAAAATGCTGAGAAAAGTCCGCGACTTGAAGTATTTTTATTGAAATTAATTACATGACTATAAAGGTAGACAATTAAAGACAAAATGTGTGTTTATAAAAGTAATTGATTGTTTTTAACAGACTTGAATATATGCAGGATGCTTTATTTACTCAGATAAATACAATGTTGAAGTAAATGCATCAAAAAAACTGTAAAGAAAATTACTTATGAGCGATAAGAACTTGCTGCTTTTCCTATAATCAATAATATATCAATCAATAATAATCAAATAAAAAATGATTGTAAAAATGTCATTGTACATGTAATATATCACTATATTGATTTTAAATACACATCATTGTACATGTAATATATCACTATATTGATTTTAAATATAATATACACATCATTGTACAAGTAATTTATCACTATATTGATTTTAAATATAATATACACATCATTGTACATGTAATATATCACTATATTGATTTTAAATATAATATACACATCATTGTACATGTAATATATCACTATATTGATTTTAAATATAATATACATATCATTGTACAAGTAATTTATCACTATATTGATTTTAAATATAATATACACATCATTGTACATGTAATATATCACTATATTGATTTTAAAAACACATCATTGTACAAGTAGTATATCACTATATTGATTTTAAATAAATAATAAATAAATAAATAAATATTATTTAAATTAAATATAATATACATATTGTACAAGTAATATATCACTATATTGATTTTAAATATAATATACATATCATTGTACATGTAATATATCACTATATTGATTTTAAATATAATATACACATCATTGTACATGTAATATATCACTATATTGATTTTAAATATAATATACATATTGTACAAGTAATATATCACTATATTGATTTTAATCATAATATACAAATCATTGTACAAGTAATATATCACTATATTGATTTTAAATATAATATACACATCATTGTAAAAGTAATATATCACTATATTGATTTTAAATATAATATACACATCATTGTACATGTAATATATCACTATATTGATTTTAAATATAATATACACATCATTGTACATGTAATATATCACTATATTGATTTTAAATATAATATACACATCATTGTACAAGTAATATATCACTATCATCGAATAAAAATGTACTTTGTTGTAAGAACCTTGTCTCCTGCATCTATAGTGTGCTGATTTTTTAAAAGTTTTTGCTAGATAAACATAAGCAACGGACAAGCAATGTGTGGTTTGTAACATTCAGGAAGTATCCACAGCGTTGTCAACACTGCCTCCTCCCCAACTCCCCCTCCCTTCCGCCGCACGCCAAGATTAGCCGACAAGGTAATGTGGATTTTATTGTTTTTTTAAATTCCTAATCATTGTAGTGACCCGGCTGTTAAAGGTAAGAAGTGTTTGTGATTCCAAACTGTGAGTGCGCCACAGGGCTAGTGACAGTGTGTGCGTGTCGGCAGGGCGGCCACAAACAAGGACAGTTATGTTGTTGTTTTGACATTGTTATTAAATGGATAGTTGTTATGTTTGTTTGATGTACAGTATAGCACTTTACATTATATTCAAAATGTACACATTTTTATTAAAATAGGGACTTTTGCCAAGGCTGGAACACATAATTCATATTTACGCTGCTTCTTATGGAGCAATTCGCTTCAATATACAAACTTTTCTACTTAGGAAACCTGTTCAAGAACCAATTAAGTTTGTACATCAAGGTTCTGCTGTAGATAGGTTAGTGTTACGTTCAAAAAAAGAAGCATTGTCTACTCTAAAACAAGACATTAAACTATAATCACACTTAAGCCTATTTTTTTTTTTTTTTTTTAGATGTAATTCATCCTATCGGTTGTGTTGGTGTTTTTGTTCTGGATCCCAGGATGCAGAGACAGCAGACAAGGTGCATAGGAAAACATTTAATTCGGAAAAGCGCATCAGAAATAGTGCAGCGGAGAAGTGCACAACAAGTAAAGCCAGACACAGGAAGCATCGGGAAAGCTACGCAAGCAGTTATGATTAAAATAAATAAATGAATAAAATAAAAATACCGACCAGGAGCAGGTAAGCTGTTCTCAGACTAAAGAAGTGGAGGCAAATTAAGATCGCTTGACAGGAAATAATACAGAAAGTAAGGAAACTAGTGGGGCTATAACAATGTAAAAGGTTATCCTGACCAAAATGATCAAAATTATCGTGGTATTGTTCAAAGTGCTTCAAAAGTATTTCCACACACACTGAAATATTTTGACTGAGTCATTTTCTTTTCCACAAAAAACACTAAAATAAATAAACACATTGTTAGAAAAAACACTATTTTGCATGTTTTGTGAAAGTGTTTTAGTACTACAGTACTATTATGTTTGGTACTACAGTACTACTAAGTTTGGTACTACAGTACTACTATGTTTGGTACTACAGTACTACTATGTTTTAGTACTACAGTACTACTATGTTTGGTACTACAGTACTACTATGTTTAGTACTACTGTACTACTAAGTTTGGTACTACAGTACTACTATGTTTGGTACTACAGTACTACTATGTTTGGTACTACAGTACTACTAAGTTTGGTACTACAGTACTACTAAGTTTGGTACTACAGTACTACTAAGTTTGGTACTACAGTACTACTATGTTTGGTACTACAGTACTACTAAGTTTGGTACTACAGTACTACTAAGTTTGGTACTACAGTACTACTATGTTTCGTACTACAGTACTACTATGTTTGGTACTACAGTACTACTATGTTTGGTACTACAGTAATACTATGTTTTAGTACTACAGTAATACTATGTTTGGTACTACAGTACTACTATGTTTGGTACTACAGTACTACTAAGTTTGGTACTACAGTACTACTATGTTTGGTACTACAGTACTACTATGTTTGGTACTACAGTACTACTATGTTTTAGTACTACAGTACTACTATGATTGGTACTACAGTACTACTATGTTTTAGTACTACAGTAATACTATGTTTAGTACTACAGTACTACTATGTTTTAGTACTACAGTACTACTATGTTTGGTACTATAATACTACTATGTTTGGTACTACAGTACTACTATGTTTGGTACTACAGTACTACTATGTTTGGTACTACAGTACTACTATGTTTTAGTACTACAGTACTACTATGTTTGGTACTACAGTACTACTATGTTTGGTACTACAGTACTACTAAGTTTGGTACTACAGTACTACTAAGTTTGGTACTACAGTACTACTACGTTTGGTACTACAGTACTACTATGTTTGGTACTACAGTACTACTAAGTTTGGTACTACAGTACTACTAAGTTTGGTACTACAATACTACTATGTTTGGTACTACAGTACTACTAAGTTTGGTACTACAGTACTACTACGTTTGGTACTACAGTACTACTATGTTTGGTACTACAGTACTACTATGTTTGGTACTACAGTAATACTATGTTTTAGTACTACAGTAATACTATGTTTGGTACTACAGTACTACTATGTTTGGTACTACAGTACTACTAAGTTTGGTACTACAGTACTACTAAGTTTGGTACTATAGTACTACTATGTTTGGTACTACAGTACTACTATGTTTGGTACTACAGTACTACTAAGTTTGGTACTACAGTACTACTAAGTTTGGTACTACAGTACTACTAAGTTTGGTACTACAGTACTACTATGTTTGGTACTACAGTACTACTATGTTTGGTACTACAGTACTACTAAGTTTGGTACTACAGTACTACTAAGTTTGGTACTACAGTACTACTATGTTTGGTATTACAGTACTACTAAGTTTGGTACTACAGTACTACTATGTTTGGTACTACAGTACTACTAAGTTTGGTACTACAGTACTACTAAGTTTGGTACTACTATGTTTGGTACTACACTAATACTATGTTTTAGTACTACAGTAATACTATGTTTGGTACTACAGTACTACTATGTTTGGTACTACAGTACTACTAAGTTTGGTACTACAGTACTACTATGTTTGGTACTACAGTAATACTATGTTTTAGTACTACAGTACTACTATGTTTGGTACTACAGTACTACTAAGTTTGGTACTACAGTACTACTATGTTTGGTACTACAGTACTACTATGTTTGGTACTACAGTACTACTATGTTTTAGTACTACAGTACTACTATGTTTGGTACTACAGTACTACTATGTTTGGTAATACAGTACTACTAAGTTTGGTACTACAGTACTACTAAGTTTGGTACTACAGTACTACTAAGTTTGGTACTACAGTACTACTATGTTTGGTACAACAGTACTACTATGTTTGGTACTACAGTACTACTAAGTTTGGTACTACAGTACTACTAAGTTTGGTACTACAGTACTACTATGTTTGGTACTACAGTACTACTAAGTTTGGTACTACAGTACTACTATGTTTGGTACTACAGTACTACTATGTTTGGTACTACAGTAATACTATGTTTTAGTACTACAGTACTACTATGTTTGGTACTACAGTACTACTATGTTTGGTACTACAGTACTACTAAGTTTGGTACTACAGTACTACTATGTTTGGTACTACAGTACTACTATGTTTTAGTACTACAGTACTACTATGTTTGGTACTACAGTACTACTATGTTTGGTACTACAGTACTACTAAGTTTGGTACTACAGTACTACTATGTTTTAGTACTACAGTACTACTATGTTTGGTACTACAGTACTACTATGTTTGGTACTACAGTACTACTACGTTTGGTACTACAGTACTACTACGTTTTAGTACTACAGTAATACTATGTTTGGTACTACAGTACTACTATGTTTTAGTACTAAAGTACTACTATGTTTGGGACTACAGTACTACTATGTTTGTTACTACAGTACTACTAAGTTTGGTACTACAGTACTACTATGTTTGGTACTACAGTACTACTATGTTTTAGTACTACAGTAATACTATGTTTGGTACTACAGTACTACTATGTTTGGTACTACAGTACTACTAAGTTTGGTACTACAGTACTACTAAGTTTGGTACTACAGTACTACTATGTTTGGTACTACAGTACTACTATGTTTGGTACTACAGTACTACTATGTTTTAGTACTACAGTAATACTATGTTTGGTACTACAGTACTACTATGTTTTAGTACTACAGTACTACTATGTTTGGTACTACAGTACTACTATGTTTGGTACTACAGTACTACTATGTTTGGTACTACAGTACTACTATGTTTTAGTACTACAGTACTACTATGTTTGGTACTACAGTACTACTATGTTTTAGTACTACAGTACTATTATGTTTTCATGGCAGCACTTGCCTAGTCAAGCACAAGACCGTGGCGAGGCAACTCGCATGCAAAAACAATAACGTTGGGCTTTAAAAATTAAATCAACACGATGAAAAGGATCATTCAAAGCCCTTTGTCAGATAGCGCACGGTTCCTGTTGGCGTGACCCCAGGATGCAGAGACGGTAGGCAAAGTGCAGATAAGAAGATCTTTGAATTAAACTAATACTATCAAAAGGCAAACCATGAACAAACCAACCGGTGTCAATTATGAATGGGTACTGTTCACATTTGAATGGATACAGTATACATTCCTGGTACCTGGGGGTTGATACCGGTACCAATTTTTGGTATTTTTGTGTGTGGAATAAATATGAATCCTTTTTGATATTTAAAGCAAATGAGCTGATTGTGATAACTTCTGTCTCATTTGCAAGTGTGACACGAAGTTCACTCCAGGACATTTGATTGATTGATTGAGATTTTTATTAGTAGATTGCACAGTAAAGCACATATTCCCTACAATTGACCACTAAATGGTAACACCCAATTAGTTTTTGAACTTGTTTAAGTCACGGTCCACTTAAATCAATTCATGGTAAAAGGCAGTAGTGTATAGTTTATGGTGGGTTATTTTGCTTGTTTTTTGGTTCCATCTCATCCATCTTCTTCCGCTTATCCGAGGTCGGGTCGCGGGGGCAGCAGCTTAAGCAGGGAAGCCCAGACTTCCCTCTCCCCAGCCACTTCGTCCAGCTCTTCCTGTGGGACCCCGAGGCGTTCCCAGGCCAGCCGGGAGTCATAGTCTTCCCAACGTGTCCTGGGTCTTCCCCGCGGCCTCCAACCAGTCGGAGGTGCCCTAAACACCTCCCTAGGGAGGCGTTCGGGTGGCATTCTGACCAGATGCCCGAACCACCTCATCTGGCTCCTCTCCATGTGGAGGAGCAGCGGCTTTACTTTGAGCTCCCCCCGGATGACAGAGCTTCTCACCCTATCTCTAAGGGAGAGCCCCGCCACCCGGTGGAGGAAACTCATTTGGGCCGCTTGTACCCGTGATCTTGTCCTTTCGGTCATAACCCAAAGCTCATGACCATAGGTGAGGATGGGAACGTAGATCGACCGGTAAATCGAGAGCTTTGCCTTCCGGCTCAGCTCCTTCTTCACCACAACGGATCGATACAGCGTCCGCATTACTGAAGATGCCGCACCGATCCGCCTGTCGATCTCACGATCCACTCTTCCCTCACTCGTGAACAAGACTCCGAGGTACTTGAACTCCTCCACTTGGGGCAAGATCTCCTCCCCAACCGGGAGATGGCACTCCACCCTTTTCCGGGCGAGGACCATGGACTCGGACTTGGAGGTGCTGATTCTCATCCCAGTCGCTTCACACTCAGCTGCGAACCGATCCAGTGAGAGCTGAAGATCCTGGCCAGATGAAGCCATCAGGACCACATCATGTTGAAAAAGCAGAGACCTAATCCTGCAGCCACCAAACCAGATCCCCTCAACGCCTTGACTGCGCCTAGAAATTCTGTCCATAAAAGTTCTGAACAGAATGGGTGACAAAGGGCAGCCTTGGCGGAGTCCAACCCTCACTGGAAACGTGTCCGACTTACTACCGGCAATACGGACCAAGCTCTGGCACTGATCATACAGGGAGCGGACCGCCACAATCAGACAGTCCGATACCCCATACTCTCTGAGCACTCCCCACAGGACTTCCCGAGGGACACGGTCGAATGCCTTCTCCAAGTCCACAAAGCACATGTAGACTGGTTGGGCAAACTCCCATGCACCCTCAAGGACCCTGCCGAGAGTATAGAGCTGGTCCACAGTTCCACGACCAGGACAAAAACCACACTGTTCCTCCTGAATCCGAGGTTCGACTATCTGGCATAGCCTCCTCTCCAGTACACCTGAATAGACCTTACCGGGAAGGCTGAGGAGTGTGATCCCACGATAGTTAGAACACACCCTCCGGTTCCCCTTCTTAAAGAGAGGAACCACCACCCCGGTCTGCCAATCCAGAGGTACCGCCCCCGATGTCCACGCGATGCTGCAGTGTCTTGTCAACCAAGACAGCCCCACAGCATCCAGAGCCTTAAGGAACTCCGGGCGGATCTCATCTACCCCCGGGGCCTTGCCACCGAGGAGCTTTTTAACTACCTCAGCAACCTCAGCCCCAGAAATAGGAGAGCCCACCACAGACTCCCCAGGCACTGCTTCCTCATAGGAAAACGTGTTGGTGGGATTGAGGAGGTCTTCGAAGTATTCCCTCTACCGATCCACAACATCCGCAGTCGAGGTCAGCAGAACACCATCCTCACCATACACGGTGTTGATAGTGCACTGCTTCCCCTTCCTGAGGCGGCGGATGGTGGTCCAGAATTGCTTCGAAGCCGTCCGGAAGTCGTTTTCCATGGCCTCCCCGAACTCCTCCCATGTCCGAGTTTTTGCCTCTTGTTTTTTGGTTGTGCCACTAAAATGTGTTAATACTGTAAGTATTGTACTTACCACGCACCAGCTGTTTGATTTGTAACGCGCATCCTAGTTGTAGATTTCAATCACATTTCTGTAGGTGTTGAAATCGCCATGTAAAATCGCTGATGCTAATCAGTAGCCTGTCAATAGCCAAGCCAATGTGTGTTAGCGTCAAGCTAGCGCATTTTTTTTGAAAAGCAGAGCCTCGCTTTACTTGGTCGGCGAGTGCGTTTCTTTGTCGGCGTTGAAAATTGCAACGTCACCGAGAGTGAGTGCGAGGAGTCGGCGTCACGCGCAACCCAGGTGGACCAAACATGGCGCCATTAGATGCTACATGAAACAAGTACCCGTCCCCAGTGTCAATAAAGCCTCCTGATGTTACTGTAACGCCGTTAGTTTCGGCGGTAACTAGTAATCTAACGCGTTATTTTTTTTTATTCAGTAATTTAGTTACCGTTACTACATGATGCGGTACTGCGTTGTTTTACGTTACTTTTGATGTAGTATCGGCTAGAAACAGAAGCGCTGCGGTGTCGTTCTTCTGAATCTTCCTCTGTCACAAGCCGGAGAGAAGAAAAGAGGCGCGGCCTACGTGTGTGTGGGTGTGGGTGTGGGGAAAAAAAGTTGTTGGCACGTTCAGTCCACACACAGCGTGGTCGTGGCGAGCGGAGTAACGGAGGAGCTTGAACGCCCCACGCCATTGAATCGGTGTGTTTATAAGTGCAGACTCGGTTGTGCAAAACGAGGGTTTTAAACACATGCTGAACGTGCTTGAACCACGTTACGACATCCCGTCGCGCACCCACTTCAGCGATAAGATTGTGCCAGATCTTTATGAGCAGGAGAAGAAAAAAGTTGTGGATGAACTATCCCGAGCATCATCTGTTGCGCTCATGACAGACGGCTGGACGTCCAGCGGAACTATAAGCGCTCACTTCATCACAGCAGACTGGGAGATGAGAAGACACGCCCCCTCTACGAGAGTCACCTTGCGCAGGTACTGACACAAGCAGTGGAGGACTGGAAGATAAAGATATCCCAGTCACACGTGATAATGCCAAAAATGAAATAATTACAGAGAATGAGGCAGGACTGGGACCACAGATAGGTGCTTTGCACATGTAGTGAATTTGGCATCACAGAAGGGAATCTCAGTCAATAGGATGGAGCGCCTCTTTGGGAGGATCAGGAAGGTTTCCTACTTCCACCCAAGCACAACAGCTGCTCATGTGCTTAAGACAAAGCAATAAATGCTAAAGCTGCCTGCTCATACATGATGTCCCAACGAGGTGGAACTCCGCTTATGATATGTTGGAGCAGCAGGCATTGACCCACAACACCATGAAGACAAATGTCACCCTGTCTGATGATGATGTGAGAGTGGCAGGTGAGGTCCTCCAGGTGCTTAAACCCCTCAAAAGTGTTCCATCTCTACTGAGCACTGAAACTTCACCATCTGTGTCAATGATCCTGCCACTGAAAACAAGGATTCTACAATCCATGGCTCCAAGTGTGGAAGACAGCAGCATCACTCCAGATGTCAGGCTTTATGTTTCAAGGAAGATGATGTGCCTTCTTATGTTGCACTTTAACTTGTTTTTTATTCATGGTCATTGGTCCAAGTTTAAAGAAAGGAGGAATGCCTTTTTATGTTGCACTGTTTTTCATTAATTATGTTAAAAGGAAAATAAAAATGCATGTCAAGTTGATCAACAGATTGTATTATTCTCCAGTGCAATAACAGTACTGAAATGAAGGCAAAAAGGGCATTAATGGGAGCTTTAAAAAAAAAAAAGAAGAAAAAAAGAAGTAACTAAATAGTTACTTTTCACAGTAACGCATTACTTTTTGGTGTAAGTAACTGAGTTAGTAACTGAGTTACTTTTGAAATAAAGTAACTAGTAACTGTAACTAGTTACTGGTTTTCAGTAACTAACCCAACACTGCTGATTAGTGGTCAGAGGCAGGCCAGTCTTTTGATCACCTGTCAAGAAGCCACTGCAAGACATAACCACAAAAAGGAAGTGGAACCAAAATAAGAGCGCGAGACAGGAAGTGACCCCCTGAATATATTTCAGCATGTCTCCTTCTTCTAAACGTCCACTGGAGAGTCAAAAGACAAAGACCAAAGGACCGAGGACGTCCTATCTCACATTTGTACGCCGTCGCATGACACACACACACACAAACACACACACATGAACACACAATCCCAAACTCTGCATGCAAACGCACAAAGACGCACAAACTCGATGCAGAACGCAGTCGGTTAAAGCGGCAGTCGACTCAGACATGCGGCGCAGTCAAATCAGGAGGGCACACACACACACACACACACACACACACACACACTCGCGCTGACACACAACCATCCACTCCAGCAGTCTCGCTGCACTTTTCCACACACTCTTGATACAACAATCTTTTAGAGCACCGAGCGGAGGACAAGGAGATTCCGGAGGGCGCGGAATCGTACATTTGGTCCGTCGGAGCCGCCGCCGCCGCCACTGCGTTCTTTCCCGTGTAAAGGAAGTTTATGGACGCCTGTCGGATACTTGTGATTCCTCCGAGGTGGACCCCTATGGATGTACTGCCAGACCAGAAGACCCTGGGCTGGGACTGAGGACTTTGCTGTGGTGTCGCCAGGAAGCGAGTCATGATCACTAATCTCCCATAAACAATATTTTGTTGCATATCAGCGACGATCTGCTTTTGTTGTTTTTTACCTTCCTCCTAGAAATGAGAGAGCATGCCATCAACAAACGCTGACTCAGCGTTGGAATGTACCGGTATGACCTTGCATCCTCCGCCTCCCTCTCTCCCGTCCTCACGTAGCCCCGGAGAAGCCAGCCGTGTCCTCGGCTCGCCCCGGACAGACGCTCCGAGCTCGGCGCGCCTGAGCCTGCGTGGTCCGCCTCCCTCTCCCCTCCCCTCCCCCGCTGCAGACATGCTGACCTACATGCAAGGAGGGAGAGGCGTGATATCATTTTGCCCTTATTTACTGACTTCCCTCCCGCTCCTACCCTCTCTGCCTCCCGCTCCTACCCTCTCTGCCTCCCGCCAGTTTCCTATGATCCTCGTCCAAGCGTCGCTGGCAGAGGGAGGATGACCCGCCTGCAGGGGAGGAGAGTCAGGCGCCATCGATCTCGTCTCCTCGCCGACGCTCGGTGCCTGCGCAGGGAGCAATTTGCACTTCGCCCGTCGCGCGCGCGCGGAAAAAGCGGCGTTCGTTCCCGCCGCGTCAAGCCCGCCACGCGCGATCATTACTCCCTGACGACGGTAAACGAGGATCAATTCCAATAGCGCGGCGGATAGATCAGGCTAACGTGAGCCCGGCTCTCCTGGGACGTTAATGTGGAATGTGACACGGCTCCGTCACACCACCGCGTCTTCTCAGCCTGAGGTGCAGCCCGAGTGGGAAGAGAAGGAGAAGGTGTCCTCCTGAGAGCCGGCGTCCACTGCAGTGGACATTTCTTTTTGCTATATTTTGTCAGAGGTAAACATTTCAGAAACAAAGTATCCCTGTTTGCAAAACACTAACGTCCACTACGGTGGACATGCGGGTCTTTTTTTTTTGGTCAGAATTGAACAATTCCGAAAAAATAGCAATGTTTTGCGAAACACTAATGTCCACTGTAGTGGACATTAGTTTTTGGTATATTTTGTCAGAGGTAAACATTTCAGAAAAAAAGTATCCCTGTTTGCAAAACCACAGTGTCCACTATGGTGGACATGTGGGTCTTTTTTTTTGGTCAGAATTGAACAATTCCGAAAAAATAGCAATGTTTTGCGAAACACTAACGTCCACTGTAGTGGACATTAGTTTTTGGTATATTTTGTCAGAGGTAAACATTTCAGAAAAAAAGTATCCCTGTTTGCAAAACATTAATGTCCACTACAATGGACATGTGTTGTTGTTTTTTTGTCAGAAATAATAATTCAGAAAAAATAGCAATGTTATGCGAAACACTAGCGTCCACTACAGTGGACATTCGTTTTTGCTATATTTTGTCAGAGGTATACATTTCAGAAAAAAAGTATCCCTGTTTGCAAAACACTAATGTCCACTGTACTGGACGTTAGCTTTTGGTCCATCTACATTTTTTCAGAAATTAACAACTCAGAAAAAATAGCAATGTTATGCAAAACACTAACGTCCACTACAGTGGACATTAGTTTTTGGTATATTTTGTCAGAGGTAAACATTTCAGAAAAAAAGTATCCCTGTTTGCAAAACATTAATGTCCACTACAATGGACATGTGTTGTTGTTTTTTTGTCAGAAATAATAATTCAGAAAAAATAGCAATGTTATGCGAAACACTAACGTCCACTACAGTGGACATTAGTTTTTGGTATATTTTGTCAGAGGTAAACATTTCAGAAACAAAGTTACCCTGTTTGCAAAACACTAACGTCCACTACGGTGGACATGTGGGTCTTTTTTTTTTGGGTCAGAATTGAACAATTCTGAAAAAATAGCAATGTTTTGTGAAACACTAATGTCCACTGTAGTGGACATTAGTTTTTGGTATATTTTGTCAGAGGTAAACATTTCAGAAAAAAAGTATCCCTGTTTGCAAAACACTAACGTCCACTACGGTGGACATGTGGGTCTTTTTTTTTTGGTCAGAATTGAACAATTCTGAAAAAATAGCAATGTTTTGCGAAACACTAATGTCCACTGCAGTGGACATTAGTTTTTGGTATATTTTGTCAGAGGTAAACATTTCAGAAAAAAAGTATCCCTGTTTGCAAAACATTAATGTCCACTACAATGGACATGTGTTGTTGTTTTTTTGTCAGAAATAATAATTCAGAAAAAATAGCAATGTTATGCGAAACACTAACGTCCACTACAGTGGACATTAGTTTTTGGTATATTTTGTCAGAGGTAAACATTTCAGAAACAAAGTTACCCTGTTTGCAAAACACTAACGTCCACTACGGTGGACATGTGGGTCTTTTTTTTTTGGGTCAGAATTGAACAATTCTGAAAAAATAGCAATGTTTTGTGAAACACTAATGTCCACTGTAGTGGACATTAGTTTTTGGTATATTTTGTCAGAGGTAAACATTTCAGAAAAAAAGTATCCCTGTTTGCAAAACACTAACGTCCACTACGGTGGACATGTGGGTCTTTTTTTTTTGGTCAGAATTGAACAATTCTGAAAAAATAGCAATGTTTTGCGAAACACTAATGTCCACTGTAGTGGACATTAGTTTTTGGTATATTTTGTCAGAGGTAAACATTTCAGAAAAAAAGTATCCCTGTTTGCAAAACATTAATGTCCACTACAATGGACATGTGTTGTTGTTTTTTTGTCAGAAATAATAATTCAGAAAAAATAGCAATGTTATGCGAAACACTAACGTCCACTACAGTGGACATTAGTTTTTGGTATATTTTGTCAGAGGTAAACATTTCAGAAAAAAAGTATCCCTGTTTGCAAAACACTAACGTCCACTACGGTGGACATGTGGGTCTTTTTTTTTTTGGTCAGAATTGAACAATTTTGAAAAAATAGCAATGTTTTGCGAAACACTAATGTCCACTGTAGTGGACATTAGTTTTTGGTATATTTTGTCAGAGGTAAACATTTCAGAAAAAAAGTATCCTTGTTTGCAAAACATTAATGTCCACTACAATGGACATGTGTTGTTTTTTTTTTGTCAGAAATAATAATTCAGAAAAAATAGCAATGTTATGCGAAACACTAACGTCCACTACAGTGGACATTAGTTTTTGGTATATTTTGTCAGAGGTAAACATTTCAGAAACAAAGTTACCCTGTTTGCAAAACACTAACGTCCACTACGGTGGACATGTGGGTCTTTTTTTTTTGGTCTGTATTGAACAATTCTGAAAAAATAGCAATGTTTTGCGAAACACTAATGTCCACTGTAGTGGACATTAGTTTTTGGTATATTTTGTCAGAGGTAAACATTTCAGAAAAAAAGTATCCCTGTTTGCAAAACACTAACGTCCACTATGGTGGACATGTGGGTCTTTTTTTTTGGTCAGAATTGAACAATTCTGAAAAAATAGCAATGTTTTGCGAAACACTAATGTCCACTGCAGTGGACATTAGTTTTTGGTATATTTTGTCAGAGGTAAACATTTCAGAAAAAAAGTATCCCTGTTTGCAAAACATTAATGTCCACTACAATGGACATGTGTTGTTTTTTTTTTGTCAGAAATAATAATTCAGAAAAAATAGCAATGTTATGCGAAACACTAACGTCCACTACAGTGGACATTAGTTTTTGGTATATTTTGTCAGAGGTAAACATTTCAGAAAAAAAGTATCCCTGTTTGCAAAACACTAATGTCCACTGTACTGGACGTTAGCTTTTGGTCCATCTACATTTTTTCAGAATTTAACAACTCAGAAAAAATAGCAATGTTATGCAAAACACTAACGTCCACTACAGTGGACATTAGTTTTTGGTATATTTTGTCAGAGGTAAACATTTCAGAAAAAAAGTATCCCTGTTTGCAAAACACTAACGTCCACTGTACTGGACGTTAGTTTTTGGTCCATCTACATTTTTTTCAGAATTGAACAATTCAGAAAAAATAGCAATGATATGCAAAACACTAGTGTCCACTACAGTGGACGATCGTTTTTGGTATATTTTGTCAGAGGTAAACATTTCAGAAAAAAAGTATCCCTGTTTGCAAAACATTAATGTCCACTACAATGGACATGTGTTGGTTTTTTTTTTGTCAGAAATAATAATTCAGAAAAAATAGCAATGTTATGCGAAACACTAACGTCCACTACAGTGGACATTAGTTTTTGCTATATTTTGTCAGAGGTAAACATTTCAGAAAAAAAGTATCCCTGTTTGCAAAACACTACTGTCCACTGTACTGGACGTTAGTTTTTGGTCTATCTAAAAATGTTTCAGAATTTAACAATTCAGGAAAAAAAAAGCAATATTATGCAAAACACTAGCGTCCACTACAGTGGACAATCGTTTTTCGCATATTTTTTCAGAGGTGAACATTTCATAAAAAATGTATTACTGTTTGCAAAAGATTAATGTCCACTACAATGGACATGTGCTTTGGTTTTTTTGTCCGAATTTAACAATTCAGAAAAATTAGCAATGTTATGCGAAACATTAACGTCCACTCCAGTGGACATTAGTTTTTGCTATATTTTGTCAGAGGTAAACATTTCAGAAAAAAAGTATTCCTGTTTGCAAAACACTAACGTCCACTGTACTGGACGTTAGCTTTTGGTCCATCTACATTTTTTCAGAATTTAACAACTCAGAAAAAATAGCAATGTTATGCAAAACACTAACGTCCACTACAGTGGACATTAGTTTTTGCTATATTTTGTCAGAGGTAAACATTTCAGAAAAAAAGTATTCCTGTTTGCAAAACACTAACGTCCACTGTATTGGACGCTAGTTTTTGGTCCATCTACATTTTTTTCAGAATTTAACAATTCAAAAAAAATAGCAATGTTATGCAAAACACTAGCGTCCACTCCAGTGGACATTAGTTTTTGGTATATTTTGTCAGAGGTAAACATTTCAGAAAAAAAGTATTCCTGTTTGCAAAACACTAACGTCCACTGTATTGGACGTTAGTTTTTGGTCCATCTACATTTTTTGCAGAATTTAACAATTCAGAAAAAATAGCAATGTTATGCGAAACACTAACTAACGTCCACTACAGTGGACATTAGTTTTTGGTATATTTTGTCAGAGGTAAACATTTCAGAAAAAAAGTATCCCTGTTTGCAAAACACTAATGTCCACTGTACTGGACGTTAGCTTTTGGTCCATCTACATTTTTTCAGAATTTAACAACTCAGAAAAAATAGCAATGTTATGCAAAACACTAACGTCCACTACAGTGGACATTAGTTTTTGGTATATTTTGTCAGAGGTAAACATTTCAGAAAAAAAGTATCCCTGTTTGCAAAACACTAATGTCCACTGTACTGGACGTTAGCTTTTGGTCCATCTACATTTTTTCAGAATTTAACAACTCAGAAAAAATAGCAATGTTATGCAAAACACTAACGTCCACTACAGTGGACAATCGTTTTTCGCATATTTTTTCAGAGGTGAACATTTCATAAAAAATGTATTACTGTTTGCAAAAGATTAATGTCCACTACAATGGACATGTGCTTTGGTTTTTTTGTCCGAATTTAACAATTCAGAAAAATTAGCAATGTTATGCGAAACATTAACGTCCACTCCAGTGGACATTAGTTTTTGGTATATTTTGTCAGAGGTAAACATTTCAGAAAAAAAGTATTCCTGTTTGCAAAACACTAACGTCCACTGTACTGGACGTTAGCTTTTGGTCCATCTACATTTTTTCAGAATTTAACAACTCAGAAAAAATAGCAATGTTATGCGAAACACTAACGTCCACTACAGTGGACATTAGTTTTTGCTATATTTTGTCAGAGGTAAACATTTCAGAAAAAAAGTATTCCTGTTTGCAAAACACTAACGTCCACTGTATTGGACGCTAGTTTTTGGTCCATCTACATTTTTTTCAGAATTTAACAATTCAAAAAAAATAGCAATGTTATGCAAAACACTAGCGTCCACTCCAGTGGACATTAGTTTTTGGTATATTTTGTCAGAGGTAAACATTTCAGAAAAAAAGTATTCCTGTTTGCAAAACACTAACGTCCACTGTATTGGACGTTAGTTTTTGGTCCATCTACATTTTTTGCAGAATTTAACAATTCAGAAAAAATAGCAATGTTATGCGAAACACTAACTAACGTCCACTACAGTGGACATTAGTTTTTGGTATATTTTGTCAGAGGTAAACATTTCAGAAAAAAAGTATCCCTGTTTGCAAAACACTAATGTCCACTGTACTGGACGTTAGCTTTTGGTCCATCTACATTTTTTCAGAATTTAACAACTCAGAAAAAATAGCAATGTTATGCAAAACACTAACGTCCACTACAGTGGACATTAGTTTTTGGTATATTTTGTCAGAGGTAAACATTTCAGAAAAAAAGTATCCCTGTTTGCAAAACACTAATGTCCACTGTACTGGACGTTAGCTTTTGGTCCATCTACATTTTTTCAGAATTTAACAACTCAGAAAAAATAGCAATGTTATGCAAAACACTAACGTCCACTACAGTGGACATTAGTTTTTGGTATATTTTGTCAGAGGTAAACATTTCAGAAAAAAAGTATCCCTGTTTGCAAAACATTAATGTCCACTACAATGGACATGTGTTGTTGTTTTTTTGTCAGAAATAATAATTCAGAAAAAATAGCAATGTTATGCGAAACACTAACGTCCACTACAGTGGACATTAGTTTTTGGTATATTTTGTCAGAGGTAAACATTTCAGAAAAAAAGTATCCCTGTTTGCAAAACACTAACGTCCACTACGGTGGACATGTGGGTCTTTTTTTTTTTGGTCAGAATTGAACAATTCTGAAAAAATAGCAATGTTTTGCGAAACACTAATGTCCACTGTAGTGGACATTAGTTTTTGGTATATTTTGTCAGAGGTAAACATTTCAGAAAAAAAGTATCCTTGTTTGCAAAACATTAATGTCCACTACAATGGACATGTGTTGTTTTTTTTTTGTCAGAAATAATAATTCAGAAAAAATAGCAATGTTATGCGAAACACTAACGTCCACTACAGTGGACATTAGTTTTTGGTATATTTTGTCAGAGGTAAACATTTCAGAAACAAAGTTACCCTGTTTGCAAAACACTAACGTCCACTACGGTGGACATGTGGGTCTTTTTTTTTTGGTCTGTATTGAACAATTCTGAAAAAATAGCAATGTTTTGCGAAACACTAATGTCCACTGTAGTGGACATTAGTTTTTGGTATATTTTGTCAGAGGTAAACATTTCAGAAAAAAAGTATCCCTGTTTGCAAAACACTAACGTCCACTATGGTGGACATGTGGGTCTTTTTTTTTTGGTCAGAATTGAACAATTCTGAAAAAATAGCAATGTTTTGCGAAACACTAATGTCCACTGTAGTGGACATTAGTTTTTGGTATATTTTGTCAGAGGTAAACATTTCAGAAAAAAAGTATCCCTGTTTGCAAAACACTAATGTCCACTGTACTGGACGTTAGCTTTTGGTCCATCTACATTTTTTCAGAATTTAACAACTCAGAAAAAATAGCAATGTTATGCAAAACACTAACGTCCACTACAGTGGACATTAGTTTTTGGTATATTTTGTCAGAGGTAAACATTTCAGAAAAAAAGTATCCCTGTTTGCAAAACACTAACGTCCACTGTACTGGACGTTAGCTTTTGGTCCATCTACATTTTTTCAGAATTTAACAACTCAGAAAAAATAGCAATGTTATGCGAAACACTAATGTCCACTACAGTGGACATTAGTTTTTGCTATATTTTGTCAGAGGTAAACATTTCAGAAAAAAAGTATTCCTGTTTGCAAAACACTAACGTCCACTGTATTGGACGCTAGTTTTTGGTCCATCTACATTTTTTTCAGAATTTAACAATTCAAAAAAAATAGCAATGTTATGCAAAACACTAGCGTCCACTCCAGTGGACATTAGTTTTTGGTATATTTTGTCAGAGGTAAACATTTCAGAAAAAAAGTATTCCTGTTTGCAAAACACTAACGTCCACTGTATTGGACGTTAGTTTTTGGTCCATCTACATTTTTTGCAGAATTTAACAATTCAGAAAAAATAGCAATGTTATGCGAAACACTAACTAACGTCCACTACAGTGGACATTAGTTTTTGGTATATTTTGTCAGAGGTAAACATTTCAGAAAAAAAGTATCCCTGTTTGCAAAACACTAATGTCCACTGTACTGGACGTTAGCTTTTGGTCCATCTACATTTTTTCAGAATTTAACAACTCAGAAAAAATAGCAATGTTATGCAAAACACTAACGTCCACTACAGTGGACATTAGTTTTTGGTATATTTTGTCAGAGGTAAACATTTCAGAAAAAAAGTATCCCTGTTTGCAAAACACTAATGTCCACTGTACTGGACGTTAGCTTTTGGTCCATCTACATTTTTTCAGAATTTAACAACTCAGAAAAAATAGCAATGTTATGCAAAACACTAACGTCCACTACAGTGGACATTAGTTTTTGGTATATTTTGTCAGAGGTAAACATTTCAGAAAAAAAGTATCCCTGTTTGCAAAACATTAATGTCCACTACAATGGACATGTGTTGTTGTTTTTTTGTCAGAAATAATAATTCAGAAAAAATAGCAATGTTATGCGAAACACTAACGTCCACTACAGTGGACATTAGTTTTTGGTATATTTTGTCAGAGGTAAACATTTCAGAAACAAAGTTACCCTGTTTGCAAAACACTAACGTCCACTACGGTGGACATGTGGGTCTTTTTTTTTTGGTCTGTATTGAACAATTCTGAAAAAATAGCAATGTTTTGCGAAACACTAATGTCCACTGTAGTGGACATTAGTTTTTGGTATATTTTGTCAGAGGTAAACATTTCAGAAAAAAAGTATCCCTGTTTGCAAAACACTAACGTCCACTATGGTGGACATGTGGGTCTTTTTTTTTTGGTCAGAATTGAACAATTCTGAAAAAATAGCAATGTTTTGCGAAACACTAATGTCCACTGTAGTGGACATTAGTTTTTGGTATATTTTGTCAGAGGTAAACATTTCAGAAAAAAAGTATCCCTGTTTGCAAAACACTAATGTCCACTGTACTGGACGTTAGCTTTTGGTCCATCTACATTTTTTCAGAATTTAACAACTCAGAAAAAATAGCAATGTTATGCAAAACACTAACGTCCACTACAGTGGACATTAGTTTTTGGTATATTTTGTCAGAGGTAAACATTTCAGAAAAAAAGTATCCCTGTTTGCAAAACACTAATGTCCACTGTACTGGACGCTAGCTTTTGGTCCATCTACATTTTTTCAGAATTTAACAACTCAGAAAAAATAGCAATGTTATGCAAAACACTAACGTCCACTACAGTGGACAATCGTTTTTCGCATATTTTTTCAGAGGTGAACATTTCATAAAAAATGTATTACTGTTTGCAAAAGATTAATGTCCACTACAATGGACATGTGCTTTGGTTTTTTTGTCCGAATTTAACAATTCAGAAAAATTAGCAATGTTATGCGAAACATTAACGTCCACTCCAGTGGACATTAGTTTTTGGTATATTTTGTCAGAGGTAAACATTTCAGAAAAAAAGTATTCCTGTTTGCAAAACACTAACGTCCACTGTACTGGACGCTAGTTTTTGGTCCATCTACATTTTTTCAGAATTTAACAACTCAGAAAAAATAGCAATGTTATGCGAAACACTAACGTCCACTACAGTGGACATTAGTTTTTGCTATATTTTGTCAGAGGTAAACATTTCAGAAAAAAAGTATTCCTGTTTGCAAAACACTAACGTCCACTGTATTGGACGCTAGTTTTTGGTCCATCTACATTTTTTTCAGAATTTAACAATTCAAAAAAAATAGCAATGTTATGCAAAACACTAGCGTCCACTCCAGTGGACATTAGTTTTTGGTATATTTTGTCAGAGGTAAACATTTCAGAAAAAAAGTATTCCTGTTTGCAAAACACTAACGTCCACTGTATTGGACGTTAGTTTTTGGTCCATCTACATTTTTTGCAGAATTTAACAATTCAGAAAAAATAGCAATGTTATGCGAAACACTAACTAACGTCCACTACAGTGGACATTAGTTTTTGGTATATTTTGTCAGAGGTAAACATTTCAGAAAAAAAGTATCCCTGTTTGCAAAACACTAATGTCCAGTGTACTGGACGTTAGCTTTTGGTCCATCTACATTTTTTCAGAATTTAACAACTCAGAAAAAATAGCAATGTTATGCAAAACACTAACGTCCACTACAGTGGACATTAGTTTTTGGTATATTTTGTCAGAGGTAAACATTTCAGAAAAAAAGTATCCCTGTTTGCAAAACACTAATGTCCACTGTACTGGACGTTAGCTTTTGGTCCATCTACATTTTTTCAGAATTTAACAACTCAGAAAAAATAGCAATGTTATGCAAAACACTAACGTCCACTACAGTGGACATTAGTTTTTGGTATATTTTGTCAGAGGTAAACATTTCAGAAAAAAAGTATCCCTGTTTGCAAAACATTAATGTCCACTACAATGGACATGTGTTGTTGTTTTTTTGTCAGAAATAATAATTCAGAAAAAATAGCAATGTTATGCGAAACACTAACGTCCACTACAGTGGACATTAGTTTTTGGTATATTTTGTCAGAGGTAAACATTTCAGAAAAAAAGTATCCCTGTTTGCAAAACACTAACGTCCACTACGGTGGACATGTGGGTCTTTTTTTTTGTGGTCAGAATTGAACAATTCTGAAAAAATAGCAATGTTTTGCGAAACACTAATGTCCACTGTAGTGGACATTAGTTTTTGGTATATTTTGTCAGAGGTAAACATTTCAGAAAAAAAGTATCCTTGTTTGCAAAACATTAATGTCCACTACAATGGACATGTGTTGTTGTTTTTTTGTCAGAAATAATAATTCAGAAAAAATAGCAATGTTATGCGAAACACTAACGTCCACTACAGTGGACATTAGTTTTTGGTATATTTTGTCAGAGGTAAACATTTCAGAAAAAAAGTATCCCTGTTTGCAAAACACTAACGTCCAGTGTACTGGACGTTAGCTTTTGGTCCATCTACATTTTTTCAGAATTTAACAACTCAGAAAAAATAGCAATGTTATGCGAAACATTAACGTCCACTACAGTGGACATTAGTTTTTGGTATATTTTGTCAGAGGTAAACATTTCAGAAAAAAAGTATTCCTGTTTGCAAAACACTAACGTCCACTGTATTGGACGTTAGTTTTTGGTCCATCTACATTTTTCGCAGAATTTAACAATTCAGAAAAAATAGCAATGTTATGCGAAACACTAACGTCCACTACAGTGGACATTAGTTTTTGGTATATTTTGTCAGAGGTAAACATTTCAGAAAAAAAGTATTCCTGTTTGCAAAACACTAACGTCCACTGTACTGGATGTTAGTTTTTGGTCCATCTACATTTTTTTCAGAATTTAACAATTCAGAAAAAATAGCAATGATATGCAAAACACTAGTGTCCACTACAGTGGACATTCGTTTTTGGTATATTTTGTCAGAGGCAAACATTTCAGAAAAAAAGTATCCCTGTTTGCAAAACATTAATGTCCACTACAATGGACATGTGTTGGTTTTTTTTTGTCAGAAATAATAATTCAGAAAAATAGCAATGTTATGCGAAACACTAACGTCCACTACAGTGGACATTCGTTTTTGGTATATTTTGTCAGAGGTAAACATTTCAGAAAAAAAGTATCCCTGTTTGCAAAACACTAACGTCCACTGTACTGGACGTTAGCTTTTGGTCCATCTACATTTTTTCAGAATTTAACAACTCAGAAAAAATAGCAATGTTATGCAAAACACTAGCGTCCACTACAGTGGACATTAGTTTTTGGTATATTTTGTCAGAGGTAAACATTTCAGAAAAAAAGTATCCCTGTTTGCAAAACACTAACGTCCACTGTACAGGACGTTAGTTTTTGGTCCATCTACATTTTTTTCAGAATTTAACATTTCAGAAAAAATAGCAATGATATGCAAAACACTAGTGTCCACTACAGTGGACATTCGTTTTTGGTATATTTTGTCAGAGGTAAACATTTCAGAAAAAAAGTATCCCTGTTTGCAAAACATTAATGTCCACTACAATGGACATGTGTTGGTTTTTTTTTTGTCAGAAATAATAATTCAGAAAAAATAGCAATGTTATGCGAAACACTAACGTCCACTACGGTGGACATTAGTTTTTGGTATATTTTGTCAGAGGTAAACATTTCAGAAAAAAAGTATCCCTGTTTGCAAAACACTAATGTCCACTGTACTGGACGTTAGCTTTTGGTCCATCTACATTTTTTCAGAATTTAACAACTCAGAAAAAATAGCAATGTTATGCCAAACACTAACGTCCACTACAGTGGACATTAGTTTTTGGTATATTTTGTCAGAGGTAAACATTTCAGAAAAAAAGTATCCCTGTTTGCAAAACACTAACGTCCACTTTATTGGACGTTAGTTTTTGGTCCATCTACATTTTTCGCAGAATTTAACAATTCAGAAAAAATAGCAATGTTATGCGAAACACTAACGTCCACTACAGTGGACATTAGTTTTTGGTATATTTTGTCAGAGGTAAACATTTCAGAAAAAAAGTATCCCTGTTTGCAAAACACTAACGTCCACTGTACTGGATGTTAGTTTTTGGTCCATCTACATTTTTTTCAGAATTTAACAATTCAGAAAAAATAGCAATGATATGCAAAACACTAGTGTCCACTACAGTGGACATTCGTTTTTGGTATATTTTGTCAGAGGCAAACATTTCAGAAAAAAAGTATCCCTGTTTGCAAAACATTAATGTCCACTACAATGGACATGTGTTGGTTTTTTTTTTGTCAGAAATAATAATTCAGAAAAAATAGCAATGTTATGCAAAACACTAACGTCCACTACAGTGGACATTAGTTTTTGGTATATTTTGTCAGAGGTAAACATTTCAGAAAAAAAGTATCCCTGTTTGCAAAACACTAACGTCCACTGTATTGGACGTTAGTTTTTGGTCCATCTACATTTTTTTCAGAATTTAACAATTCAGAAAAAATAGCAATGATATGCAAAACACTAGTGTCCACTACAGTGGACATTCGTTTTTGGTATATTTTGTCAGAGGCAAACATTTCAGAAAAAAAGTATCCCTGTTTGCAAAACATTAATGTCCACTACAATGGACATGTGTTGGGTTTTTTTTTGTCAGAAATAATAATTCAGAAAAAATAGCAATGTTATGCGAAACACTAACGTCCACTACAGTGGACATTCGTTTTTGGTATATTTTGTCAGAGGTAAACATTTCAGAAAAAAAGTATCCCTGTTTGCAAAACACTAACGTCCACTGTACTGGACGTTAGCTTTTGGTCCATCTACATTTTTTCAGAATTTAACAACTCAGAAAAAATAGCAATGTTATGCAAAACACTAGCGTCCACTACAGTGGACATTAGTTTTTGGTATATTTTGTCAGAGGTAAACATTTCAGAAAAAAAGTATCCCTGTTTGCAAAACACTAACGTCCACTGTACAGGACGTTAGTTTTTGGTCCATCTACATTTTTTTCAGAATTTAACATTTCAGAAAAAATAGCAATGATATGCAAAACACTAGTGTCCACTACAGTGGACATTCGTTTTTGGTATATTTTGTCAGAGGTAAACATTTCAGAAAAAAAGTATCCCTGTTTGCAAAACATTAATGTCCACTACAATGGACATGTGTTGGTTTTTTTTTTGTCAGAAATAATAATTCAGAAAAAATAGCAATGTTATGCGAAACACTAACGTCCACTACGGTGGACATTAGTTTTTGGTATATTTTGTCAGAGGTAAACATTTCAGAAAAAAAGTATCCCTGTTTGCAAAACACTAATGTCCACTGTACTGGACGTTAGCTTTTGGTCCATCTACATTTTTTCAGAATTTAACAACTCAGAAAAAATAGCAATGTTATGCCAAACACTAACGTCCACTACAGTGGACATTAGTTTTTGGTATATTTTGTCAGAGGTAAACATTTCAGAAAAAAAGTATCCCTGTTTGCAAAACACTAACGTCCACTTTATTGGACGTTAGTTTTTGGTCCATCTACATTTTTCGCAGAATTTAACAATTCAGAAAAAATAGCAATGTTATGCGAAACACTAACGTCCACTACAGTGGACATTAGTTTTTGGTATATTTTGTCAGAGGTAAACATTTCAGAAAAAAAGTATCCCTGTTTGCAAAACACTAACGTCCACTGTACTGGATGTTAGTTTTTGGTCCATCTACATTTTTTTCAGAATTTAACAATTCAGAAAAAATAGCAATGATATGCAAAACACTAGTGTCCACTACAGTGGACATTCGTTTTTGGTATATTTTGTCAGAGGCAAACATTTCAGAAAAAAAGTATCCCTGTTTGCAAAACATTAATGTCCACTACAATGGACATGTGTTGGTTTTTTTTTTGTCAGAAATAATAATTCAGAAAAAATAGCAATGTTATGCAAAACACTAACGTCCACTACAGTGGACATTAGTTTTTGGTATATTTTGTCAGAGGTAAACATTTCAGAAAAAAAGTATCCCTGTTTGCAAAACACTAACGTCCACTGTATTGGACGTTAGTTTTTGGTCCATCTACATTTTTTTCAGAATTTAACAATTCAGAAAAAATAGCAATGATATGCAAAACACTAGTGTCCACTACAGTGGACATTCGTTTTTGGTATATTTTGTCAGAGGCAAACATTTCAGAAAAAAAGTATCCCTGTTTGCAAAACATTAATGTCCACTACAATGGACATGTGTTGGGTTTTTTTTTGTCAGAAATAATAATTCAGAAAAAATAGCAATGTTATGCGAAACACTAACGTCCACTACAGTGGACATTCGTTTTTGGTATATTTTGTCAGAGGTAAACATTTCAGAAAAAAAGTATCCCTGTTTGCAAAACACTAACGTCCACTGTACTGGACGTTAGTTTTTGGTCCATCTACATTTTTTTCAGAATTTAACAATTCAGAAAAAATAGCAATGTTATGCGAAACACTAACGTCCACTACAGTGGACATTAGTTTTTGGTATATTTTGTCAGAGGTAAACATTTCAGAAAAAAAGTATCCCTGTTTGCAAAACACTAACGTCCACTGTACTGGACGTTAGTTTTTGGTCCATCTACATTTTTTTCAGAATTTAACAATTCAGAAAAAAATAGCAATGATATGCAAAACACTAACGTCCACTACAGTGGACATTCGTTTTTGGTATATTTTGTCAGAGGTAAACATTTCAGAAAAAAAGTATCCCTGTTTGCAAAACATTAATGTCCACTACAATGGACATGTGTTGGGTTTTTTTTTGTCAGAAATAATAATTCAGAAAAAATAGCAATGTTATGCGAAACACTAACGTCCACTACAGTGGACATTAGTTTTTGGTATATTTTGTCAGAGGTAAACATTTCAGAAAAAAAGTATCCCTGTTTGCAAAACACTAATGTCCACTGTACTGGACGTTAGTTTTTGGTCCATCTACATTTTTTCAGAATTTAACAACTCAGAAAAAATAGCAATGTTATGCAAAACACTAATGTCCACTACAGTGGACATTAGTTTTTGGTATATTTTGTCAGAGGTAAACATTTCAGAAAAAAAGTATCCCTGTTTGCAAAACACTAACGTCCACTGTACTGGACGTTAGTTTTTGGTCCATCTACATTTTTTTCAGAATTTAACAATTCAGAAAAAATAGCAATGTTATGCGAAACACTAGCGTCCACTACAGTGGACATTCGTTTTTGCTATATTTTGTCAGAGGTAAACATTTCAGAAAAAAAGTATCCCTGTTTGCAAAACACTAATGTCCACTGCACTGGACGTTAGTTTTTGGTCTATCTAAAAATGTTTCAACATTTAACAATTCAGAAAAAATAGCAATATTATGCAAAACACTAGCGTCCACTAAAGTGGACAATCATTTTTGGCATATTTTTTCAGAGGTAAACATTTCATAAAAAATGTATTACTGTTTGCAAAAGATTAATGTCCACTACAATGGACATGTGCTTTGTTTTTTTTGTCCGAATTTAACAATTCAGAAAAAATAGCAATGTTATGCGAAACACTAACGTCCACTACAGTGGACATTAGTTTTTGGTATATTTTGTCAGAGGTAAACATTTCAGAAAAAAAGTATTCCTGTTTGCAAAACACTAACGTCCACTGTATTGGACGTTAGTTTTTGGTCCATCTACATTTTTTGCAGAATTTAACAATTCAGAAAAAATAGCAATGTTATGCGAAACACTAGCGTCCACTACAGTGGACATTCGTTTTTGCTATATTTTGTCAGAGGTAAACATTTCAGAAAAAAAGTATCCCTGTTTGCAAAACATTAATGTCCACTACAATGGACATGTGTTGGGTTTTTTTTGTCAGAAATAATAATTCAGAAAAAATAGCAATGTTATGCGAAACACTAACGTCCACTACAGTGGACATTAGTTTTTGGTATATCTTGTCAGAGGTAAACATTTACTGTTTGCAAAACATTAATGTCCACTACAATGGACATGTGTTGGATTTTTTTTGTCAGAATTTAACATTTCAGAAAAAAACTATTACTGTTTGCAAAACATTAATGTCCACTACAATGGACATGTGTTGGATTTTTTTTGTCAGAATTTAACAATTCAGAAAAAAATAGCAATGTTATGCGAAACACTAGCGTCCACTACAGTGGACATTAGTTTTTGGTATAATTTGTCAGAGGTAAACATTTCAGAAAAAAAGTATCCCTGTTTGCAAAACACTAACGTCCACTGTACTGGACGTTAGTTTTTGGTCCATCTACATTTTTTTCAGAATTTAACAATTCAGAAAAAATAGCAATGATATGCAAAACACTAACGTCCACTACAGTGGACATTCGTTTTTGGTATATTTTGTCAGAGGTAAACATTTCAGAAAAAAAAGTATCCCTGTTTGCAAAACACTAATGTCCACTGTACTGGACGTTAGTTTTTGGTCTATCTAAAAATGTTTCAGAATTTAACAATTCAGAAAAAAAAGCAATATTATGCAAAACACTAGCGTCCACTACAGTGGACAATCGTTTTTGGCATATTTTTTCAAAGGTGAACATTTCAGAAAAAATGTATTACTGTTTGCAAAAGATTAATGTCCACTACAATGGACATGTGCTTTGTTTTTTTTGTCCGAATTTAACAATTCAGAAAAATTAGCAATGTTATGCGAAACATTAACGTCCACTACAGTGGACATTAGTTTTTGCTATATTTTGTCAGAGGTAAACATTTCAGAATAAAAGTATCCCTGTTTGCAAAACACTAATGTCCACTGCACTGGACGTTAGTTTTTGGTCTATCTAAAAATGTTTCAACATTTAACAATTCAGAAAAAATAGCAATATTATGCAAAACACTAGCGTCCACTAAAGTGGACAATCATTTTTGGCATATTTTTTCAGAGGTAAACATTTAATAAAAAATGTATTACTGTTTGCAAAAGATTAATGTCCACTACAATGGACATGTGCTTTGTTTTTTTTGTCCGAATTTAACAATTCAGAAAAATTAGCAATGTTATGCGAAACACTAACGTCCACTACAGTGGACATTAGTTTTTGCTATATTTTGTCAGAGGTAAACATTTCAGAAAAAAAGTATCCCTGTTTGCAAAACACTAACGTCCACTGTACTGGACGTTAGCTTTTGGTCCATCTACATTTTTTCAGAATTTAACAACTCAGAAAAAATAGCAATGTTATGCAAAACACTAACGTCCACTACAGTGGACATTCGTTTTTGGTATATTTTGTCAGAGGTAAACATTTCAGAAAAAAAGTATCCCTGTTTGCAAAACATTAATGTCCACTACAATGGACATGTGTTGGGTTTTTTTTTGTCAGAAATAATAATTGAGAAAAAATAGCAATGTTATGCGAAACACTAACGTCCACTACAGTGGACATTAGTTTTTGGTATATTTTGTCAGAGGTAAACATTTCAGAAAAAAAGTATTCCTGTTTGCAAAACACTAACGTCCACTGTATTGGACGTTAGTTTTTGGTCCATCTACATTTTTTTCAGAATTTAACAACTCAGAAAAAATAGCAATGTTATGCAAAACACTAACGTCCACTACAGTGGACATTATTTTTTGGTATATTTTGTCAGAGGTAAACATTTCAGAAAAAAAGTATCCCTGTTTGCAAAACACTAACGTCCACTGCACTGGACGTTAGTTTTAGGTCTATCTAAAAATGTTTCAGAATTGAACAATTCAGGAAAAAAAAGCAATATTATGCAAAACACTAGCGTCCACTACAGTGGACAATCGTTTTTGGCATATTTTTTCAGAGGTGAACATTTCAGAAAAAATTTATTACTTTTTGCAAAAGATTAATGTCCACTACAATGGACATGTGCTTTGTTTTTTTTGTCCGACTTTAACAATTCAGAAAAATTAGCAATGTTATGCGAAACACTAACGTCCACTACAGTGGACATTAGTTTTTGCTATATTTTGTCAGAGGTAAACATTTCAGATAAAAAGTATCCCTGTTTGCAAAACACTAACGTCCACTAAGGTGGACATGTGGGGTTGTTTTTGGTCAGAATTTAACAATTCAGAAAAAATAGCAATGTTATGCTGGGTCAAAAGTATACATACAGCAATGTTAATATTTGCTTACATGTCCCTTGGCAAGTTGACCTGCAATAAGGCGCTTTTGGTAGCCATCCACAAGCTTCTGCTTGACCACTTGACCACTAAATTGCTGCAGTTCAGCTAAATGTGTTGCTTTTGTCATCACATGGACAAAGATAAGACCTTCTGGAGGAAAGTTCTGTGGTCAGATGAAACAAAAAGTGAGCTGTTTGGCCACAATACCCAGCAATATGTTTGGAGGAGAAAAGGTGAGGCCTTTAATCCCAGGAACACCATGCCTACCGCCAAGCATGGTGATGGTAGTATGCTGTATGTATACTTTTGACCCTCACATTTTCAGTAGAGCCATAATAAATTCATAAAAGAAGCAAACTTCATGAATGTTTTTTGTGACCAACAAGTATGTGCTCCAATCACTACATCACAACAAAATAAGAGTTGTAGAAATGATTGACAGCCATGACATGATGTTCTTTACACGTGTATGTACACTTTGGATCGTGACTGTAAGTGTGAAAATAGAAGAATTATTCGAGAAATCCGACTAATTTAGTGCATGGAAACATCATGAGTGTAACACAGTCAGACTATGTCAGTGCCAGAGATCCCAGCGATCTGATTGGCCCTTCATCTTCATCCTCTGGAGCAGTCCAACATTTGGGAGGTTTAGCGTACAGAGTCGTGCTCAGCAACATGGAGCAGAAACATCATCTCCTACAAATCAAACCGTGTGTCTTCAAGTGTGCCTTCAAGTGTGTCCTCAAGTGTGCCTTCAAGTGTGTCCTAAAGTGTGTCCTCAAGTGTGTCCTCAAGTGTGTCTTAAAGTGTGTCTTCAAGTGTGCCTTCAAGTGTGTCCTCAAGTGTGTTCTCAAGTGTGTCCTCAAGTGTGTCCTCAAGTGTGTCTTCAAGTGTGCCTTCAAGTGTGTTTTCAAGTGTGTTTTCAAGTGTGTCCTCAAGTGTGCCTTCAAGTGTGTCCTCAAGTGTGTCCTAAAGTGTGTCCTCAAGTGTGTCCTCAAGTGTGTCCGCCAGTGTGTCCTAAAGTGTGTTCTCAAGTGTGTCTTCAAGTGTGTCCTCAAGTGTGTCTTCAAGTGTGCCTTCAAGTGTGTCCTCAAGTGTGCCTTCAAGTGTGTCCTAAAGTGTGTCCTAAAGTGTGTCCTCAAGTGTGTCCTCAAGTGTGTCTTCAAGTGTGCCTTCAAGTGTGTCCTCAAGTGTGTCCTCAAGTGTGTCCGCCAGTGTGTCCTAAAGTGTGTTCTCAAGTGTGTCCTCAAGTGTGTCCTCAAGTGTGTCTTCAAGTGTGTCCTCAAGTGTGTCCTAAAGTGTGTCTTCAAGTGTGTCCTCAAGTGTGTCCTCAAGTGTATCCTCAAGTGTGTCTTCAAGTGTGTCCTCAAGTGTGTCCTCAAGTGTGTCCTCAAGTGTGTTTTGAAGTGTGTCTTCAAGTGTGTCTTCAAGTGTGTCCCAAAGTGTGTCCTAAAGTGTGTCCTCAAGTGTGTCCTCAAGTGTGTTCTCAAGTGTGTCTTCAAGTGTGTCCTCAAGTGTGTCCTAAAGTGTGTCCTAAAGTGTGTCCTAAAGTGTGTCCTCAAGTGTGTCCTCAAGTGTGTCTTCAAGTGTGTTCTCAAGTGTGTTCTCAAGTGTGTCCTAAAGTGTGTCCTCAAGTGTGTCCTCAAGTGTGTCTTCAAGTGTGTCCTCAAGTGTGTTCTCAAGTGTGTCCTCGAGTGTGTCATAAAATGTGTCCTAAAGTGTGTCTTCAAGTGTGTCCTCAAGTGTGTCCTCAAGTGTGTCTTCAAGTGTGTCCTCAAGTGTGTCCTCAAGTGTGTCCTCAAGTGTGTCCTCAAGTGTGTCTTCAAGTGTGTCTTCAAGTGTGACTTCAAGTGTGTCCTCAAGTGTATCCTCAAGTGTGTCCTAAAGTGTGTCTTCAAGTGTGTCCTCAAGTGTGTCCTCAAGTGTGTCCTCAAGTGTGTTTTGAAGTGTGTCTTCAAGTGTGTCCTAAAGTGTGTCCTCAAGTGTGTCCTCAAGTGTGTCTTCAAGTGTGTCCTCAAGTGTGTTCTCAAGTGTGTCCTCGAGTGTGTCATAAAATGTGTCCTAAAGTGTGTCTTCAAGTGTGTCCTCAAGTGTGTCCTCAAGTGTGTCTTCAAGTGTGTCCTCAAGTGTGTCCTCAAGTGTGTCCTCAAGTGTGTCCTCAAGTGTGTCTTCAAGTGTGTCTTCAAGTGTGACTTCAAGTGTGTCCTCAAGTGTATCCTCAAGTGTGTCCTAAAGTGTGTCTTCAAGTGTGTCCTCAAGTGTGTCCTCAAGTGTGTCCTCAAGTGTGTTTTGAAGTGTGACTTCAAGTGTGTCCTCAAGTGTATCCTCAAGTGTGTCCTAAAGTGTGTCTTCAAGTGTGTCCTCAAGTGTGTCCTCAAGTGTGTCCTCAAGTGTGTTTTGAAGTGTGTCTTCAAGTGTGTCTTCAAGTGTGTCCCAAAGTGTGTCCTAAAGTGTGTTCTCAAGTGTGTCCTCAAGTGTGTCCTCAAGTGTGTTCTCAAGTGTGTCTTCAAGTGTGTCCTCAAGTGTGTCCTCAAGTGTGTCCTAAAGTGTGTCCTCAAGTGTGTCCTCAAGTGTGTCCTCAAGTGTGTCTTCAAGTGTGTTCTCAAGTGTGTTCTCAAGTGTGTTCTCAAGTGTGTCCTCAAGTGTGTCCTCAAGTGTGTCTTCAAGTGTGTCCTCAAGTGTGTTCTCAAGTGTGTCCTCGAGTGTGTCATAAAATGTGTCCTAAAGTGTGTCTTCAAGTGTGTCCTCAAGTGTGTCCTCAAGTGTGTCTTCAAGTGTGTCCTCAAGTGTGTCTTCAAGTGTGTCCTCAAGTGTGTCCTCAAGTGTGTCTTCAAGTGTGTCTTCAAGTGTGTCCTCAAGTGTGTCCTCAAGTGTATCCTCAAGTGTGTCCTAAAGTGTGTCTTCAAGTGTGTCTTCAAGTGTGTCCTCAAGAGTGTCCTAAAGTGTGTCCTAAAGTGTGTCCCAAAATGTGTCCTCGAGTGTGTCATAAAATGTGTCCTAAAGTGTGTCCTCAAGTGTGCCTTCAAGTGTGTCCTCAAGTGTGTTCTCAAGTGTGTCCTAAAGTGTGTCCTCAAGTGTGACCTCAAGCGTATCCTCAAGTGTGTCCTCAAGTGTGTCCTAAAGTGTGTCCTAAAGTGTGTCCTCAAGTGTGTCCTAAAGTGTGTCTTCAAGTGTGCCTTCAAGTGTGTTTTCAAGTGTGTCCTCAAGTGTGCCTTCAAGTGTGTCCTAAAGTGTGTCCTCAAGTGTGTCCTCAAGTGTGTCTTCAAGTGTGTCCTCAAGTGTGTCCTCAAGTGTATCCTCAAGTGTGTCCTAAAGTGTGTCTTCAAGTGTGTCTTCAAGTGTGTCTTCAAGTGTGTCCTCAAGTGTGTCCTCAAGTGTGTCCTCAAGTGTGTCCTCACGTGTGTCCTCAAGTGTGTCTTCAAGTGTGTCTTCAAGTGTGTCCTCAAGTGTGTCCTCAAGTGTGTCCTCAAGTGTGTCTTCAAGTGTGTCTTCAAGTGTGTCTTCAAGTGTGTCCTCAAGTGTGTCCTAAAGTGTGTTCTCAAGTGTGCCTTCAAGTGTGTCCTCAAGCGTGTCCTCAAGCGTGTCCTAAAGTGTGTCCTAAAGTGTGTCCTAAAGTGTGTCCTAAAGTGTGTCCTCAGGCGTGTCCTCAAGCGTGTCCTCAAGTGTGTCCTCAAGTGTGTCTTCAAGTGTGCCTTCAAGTGTGTTTTCAAGTGTGTCCTCAAGTGTGTCATAAAATGTGTCCTCAAGTGTGTTCTCAAGTGTGTCCTCAAGTGTGTCTTAAAGTGTGTCCTCAAGTGTGTCCTCAAGTGTGTCGTAAAGTGTGTCCTCAAGTGTGTCCTAAAGTGTGTCCTCAAGCGTGTCCTCAAGTGTGTCCTCAAGCGTGTCCTCAAGCGTGTCCTAAAGTGTGTCCTCATGTGTGTCTTCAAGTGTGCCTTCAAGTGTGCCTTCAAGTGTGTCCTCAAGTGTGTCCTAAAGTGTGTCCTAAAGTGTGTCCTCAAGTGTGTCCTCACGTGTGTCCTCAAGTGTGTCTTCAAGTGTGTCTTCAAGTGTGTCCTCAAGTGTGTCCTCAAGTGTGTCCTCAAGTGTGTCTTCAAGTGTGTCTTCAAGTGTGTCTTCAAGTGTGTCCTCAAGTGTGTCCTAAAGTGTGTTCTCAAGTGTGCCTTCAAGTGTGTCCTCAAGCGTGTCCTCAAGCGTGTCCTAAAGTGTGTCCTAAAGTGTGTCCTAAAGTGTGTCCTAAAGTGTGTCCTCAGGCGTGTCCTCAAGCGTGTCCTCAAGTGTGTCCTCAAGTGTGTCTTCAAGTGTGCCTTCAAGTGTGTTTTCAAGTGTGTCCTCAAGTGTGTCATAAAATGTGTCCTCAAGTGTGTTCTCAAGTGTGTCCTCAAGTGTGTCCTCAAGTGTGTCTTCAATTGTGCCTTCAAGTGTGTCTTCAAGTGTGTCCTCAAGTGTGCCTTCAAGTGTGTCCTCAAGTGTGTCCTAAAGTGTGTCATAAAATGTGTCCTCAAGTGTGTTCTCAAGTGTGTCCTCAAGTGTGTCCTCAAGTGTGTCTTCAAGTGTGTCTTCAATTGTGCCTTCAAGTGTGTCTTCAAGTGTGTCTTCAAGTGTGTCCTCAAGTGTGTCCTCAAGTGTGTCCTCAAGTGTGTCTTCAAGTGTGTCCTCAAGTGTGTCCTCAAGTGTGTCCTCAAGTGTGTCCTCACGTGTGTCCTCAAGAGTGGCCTAAAGTGTGTCCTCAAGCGTGTCCTCAAGTGTGTCCTCAAGTGTGTCCTAAAGTGTGTCCTCAAGTGTGTCCTCAAGTGTGTCCTCAAGTGTGTCTTCAAGTGTGTCTTCAAGTGTGTCCTCAAAAGTGTCCTCAAGTGTGTCCTAAAGTGTGTCCTCAAGTGTGTCCTCAAGTGTGTCCTAAAGTGTGTCCTCAAGTGTGTCTTCAAGTGTGTCTTCAAGTGTGTTTTCAAGTGTGTCCTCAAGTGTGCCTTCAAGTGTGTCCTCAAGTGTGTCTTCAAGTGTGTTTTCAAGTGTGTCCTCAAGTGTGCCTTCAAGTGTGTCCTCAAGTGTGTCCTAAAGTGTGTCCTCAAGTGTATCCTCAAGTGTGTCCTAAAGTGTGTCTTCAAGTGTCTTCAAGTGTGTCCTCAAGAGTGTCCTAAAGTGTGTCCTCAAGTGTGTCCTAAAGTGTGTCCTAAAGTGTGTCCTAAAGTGTGTCCTCAAGTGTGTCTTCAAGTGTGTCTTCAAGTGTGTCCTCAAGTGTGTCCTCAAGTGTGTCTTCAAGTGTGTCCTCAAGTGTGTCCTCAAGTGTTCCTTCAAGTGTGTCCTCAAGTGTGTCCTAAAGTGTGTCCTCAAGTGTGTCCTAAAGTGTGTCCTCAAGTGTGTCTTAAAGTGTGTCCTCAAGTGTGTCCTAGAGTGTGTCCTCAAGTGTGTCCTCAAGTCTGTCCTAAAGTGTGTCCTCAAGTGTGTCCTCAAGTGTGTCTTAAAGTGTGTCCTCAAGTGTGTCCTCAAGTGTGTCCTAAAGTGTGTCCTAAAGTGTGTCCTCAAGTGTGTCTTCAAGTGTGTCCTCAAGTGTGTCCTAAAGTGTGTCCTCAAGTGTGTCCTCAAGTGTGTCCTAAAGTGTGTCTTCAAGTGTGTTCTCAAGTGTGTCCTCAAGTGTGTCCTCAAGTGTTCCTTCAAGTGTGTCCTCAAGTGTGTCCTCAAGTGTGTCCTAAAGTGTGTCCTCAAGTGTGTCCTCAAGTGTGTCCTAAAGTGTGTCCTCAAGTGTGTCTTCAAGTGTGTGGTTTCCTGCAGCCTAATTACGGGAGAAGGTCTGCAGCCTGATTGAAAGTGAGTCCAGATCGCGGCAGATAGAGACGTCAGTGTGTATGTTGGCTTCGGGGTTGGGGACGGACACACACACACACACACACACACACACACACACACACACACACACACACACACACACACACACACACACACACACACACACACACACACACACACACACACACACACACACACACACACACACACACACCAGATCAGGTCCAGATGCAAAGAAAAAGTAGGTCACGACTCCAAACTTGTGCCAGACCTTGTACTTACTTTCCACATGTACGCTGAATAAGTCCACACATGTGGGATGCCAAGTCGTATATACATATAGTATATATTTATATACACTATATTGCCAAAAGTATTTGGCCAGCCATCCAAATGATGAGAATGAGGTGTCCTAATCACTAATCACAGGTGTATCAAATCAAGCACTTAGGCATGGAGACTGTTTCTACAAACATTTGTGAAAGAATGTGCCGCTCTCAGTGATTTCCAGCATGGAACTGTCATAGGATGCCACCTGTGCAACAAATCCAGTCGTGAAATTTCCTCGCTCTTAAATATTCCAAAGCCAACTTTATTATAAGAAAAGTGAAGAGTTTGGGAACAACAGCAACTCAGCCACCAAGTGGTAGGCCACGTAAACTGACAGAGAGGTCAGCATAGTGCAAAGACTTTCTGCACAGTCACTTGCTACACAGCTCCACACTTCATGTCACCTTCCAATTAGCCCACGTACAGTACGCAGAGAGCTTCATGGAATGGGTTTCCATGGCCGAGCAGCTGCAAATAAGCCATACATCACCATACGTGGTGTAAAGCACGTCACCACTGGACTCTAGAGCAGTGGAGACGCCTTCTCTGGACTGATGAATCACACTTTTCCATCTGGCAATCTGATGGATCAGTCTGGCTTTGGAGGTTGCCAGGAGAACGCTACATTTCGGACTGCATTGTGCCGAGTGTGAAATTTGGTGGAGGAGGAATTATGGTGTGGGGTTGTTTTTCAGGAGTTGGGCTTTTGGCCCCTTAGTTCCAGTGAAAGGAACTTTGAATGCTCCAGGATAGCAAAACATTTTGGACAATTCCATGCTTCCAACCTTGTGGGAACAGTTTGGAGCGGGCCCCTTCGTCTTCCAACATGACTGTGCACCAGTGCACAAAGCAAGGTCCATAAAGACATGGATGACAGAGTCTGGTGTGGATGAACTTGACTGGCCTGCACAGAGTCCTGACCTGAACCCCGATAGGTGCGGTGTGGGGTTGTTTTTCAGGAGTTGGGCTTTTGGCCCCTTAGTTCCAGTGAAAGGAACTTTGAATGCTCCAGGATACCAAAACATTTTGGACAATTCCATAGGATATATATATATATATATATATATATATATATATATATATATATATATATATATATATATATATATATATACACATATATATAAATAAATAATAAATGATAAATGGGTTGTACTTGTATAGCGCTTTTCTACCTTCAAGGTACTCAAAGCGCTTTGACACTACTTCCACATTTACCCATTCACACACACATTCACACACTGATGGAGGGAGCTGCCATGCAAGGCGCTAACCAGCACCCATCAGGAGCAAGGGTGAAGTGTCTTGCTCAGGACACAACGGACATGACGAGGTTGGCACTAGGTGGGGATTGAACCAGGGACCCTCGGGTTGCGCACGGCCACTCTTCCACTGCGCCACGCCGTCCCAATATATATATATATATATATATA
>NC_084568.2:37377500-37415000 GCF_033978685.3 Nerophis lumbriciformis | reverse complement strand
TAAGTACCACCATAATGACAACATTAAAATACAGTAGTGTAGTAGACCTAAGTATTCATTAAGTACCACCATAATGACAACATTAAACACAGTAGTGTAGTAGACCTAAGTATTCATTAAGTACCACCATAATGACAACATTAAATACAGTAGTGTAGTAGACCTAAGTATTCAATAAGTACCACCATAATGACAACATTAAACACAGTAGTGTTGTAGACCTAAGAATTCATTAAGTACCACCATAATGACAACATTAAATACAGTAGTGTAGTAGACCTAGGTATTCATTAAGTACCACCATAATGACAAC
Organism: Nerophis lumbriciformis; assembly: GCF_033978685.3. NCBI lineage: Eukaryota > Metazoa > Chordata > Actinopteri > Syngnathiformes > Syngnathidae > Nerophis > Nerophis lumbriciformis. The sequence continues at coordinate 37,414,687 of NC_084568.2, read as the reverse complement.
ATTAAATACAGTAGTGTAGTAGGCCTTAGTATTCATTAAGTACCACCATAATGACAACATTAAATACAGTAGTGTAGTAGATCTAAGTATTTATTAAGTACCACCATTATGACAACATTAAATACAGTAGTGTAGTAGACCTAAGTATTCATTAAGTACCACCATAATGACAACATTAAATACAGTAGTGTAGTAGATCTAAGTATTTATTAAGTACCACCATAATAACAACATTAAATACAGTAGTGTAGTAGACCTAAGTATTCATTAAGTACCACCATAATGACAACATTAAATACAGTAGTGTAGTAGACCTAAGTATTCATTAAAAACAAGGCAGAGGTTTTATTTAACAAGTATATTTAATATTTGTGTAACATTACACACTCTGATTGAATATAAGAAAATAAAACACTGTACTTTAATTAAGTGCCTCTTTGGGTGTACCACTAGTTTAAAAACCACTGTTTGGGATGCAAGCTGATAGTCTTCTTTTTTGAGGCTGATATTGGACAATATATCCAATATGACCACCAGAAAATATGTGAGGTGGAAGTTGCCGAGCCCCAAAACGAAATGTGTAAAAGAAACTAGACCGAAATCAAAAGTCCACAGCGGGGGATTTAAAAGTACAAACATGTTCGAAGGGAAGTCTGCTTAGGCTGCTGCCCCCGCGACCCCACCTGGGATAAGATGAACAACTGGAACATGCAGGTTTATGTTGGCGACACACAGGTGCAGCACACCTCATTACTGGAGCGTGATGTTCCCAGCTCCAGGCCCACACTCTGTGTGTGTGTGTGTGTGTGTGTGTGTGTGTGTGTGTGTGTGTGTGTGTGTGTGTGTGTGTGTGTGTGTGTGCGCAAAGTGCTGAGACAGCGGATTAGCAGTGAGTTGACTAAACAGCAGATAAGAATGTTTGTGCCCTCAGGTGTGCAGCTGATATCAGCAGGAAGAGGACAACAACACCCGATAAGGAACTTTTCCCAGCATCAACATTTCTAACTGCTGACCTTCATCCTGGATGTTGACTGACAGTCAGCACGGAGGAGAGGATTCCTTCATCTTCCTCCCACCACTCCACCTTCATCTCCACTCTGAAGTGATGATACTGATATTTATGCTCTAATATCAACGCTCAAATCAAAATAATGATAACAGATGGCTGGGGGTCCAAACTTTTTTTTTTGGAAAGTTAAATTATGCGGCAGCTATATTTGTATTTTTTTAATAAAAAAAAAAGAAGCTAAAAACAGATAGTCAGTTTTGTAATACAGATAACAAAGAATATTATTATTATTATTATATATATTTTTTTTTAAAGTTAAATTATGCGGGGGCGAAATGTATATGTTTTTATTCTAAAATAAATGCTATTAAGAGATATTGTGTCAGCTTTGTAATATACATAACTAAGAACATTATTATATTATTATTATTATTATTAATAATTATTTTTTTGGAAAATTAAATTACGCGGGGGCTGTATTCATATTTTTTTATTAAAAAAAATAAGTTAAAAACAGATGTTGTGTCAGCTTTGTAATATAGATGAGTATATCATTATTAATGATTAATTATATTTTTTTTTGGAAAGTTAAATTATGCGGGGGCTATATTGGTATTTTTTTTATTAAAAAAAAATGCTAAAAACAGATAGTTATCTATATTACAAAGCTGACACTGTTTTTAGCATTTTTTTTAAAAAAATAAAAAAAATCAATATAGCCTACGCATAATTTAACTTTCCAAAAAATAAAAAAATATAATACTAATAATATTCTTCGTTATGTATATTACAAAGCTGACACTCTGTTTTTAGCATTTTTTTAAATAAATAAAAAATACCAATATAGCCCCCGCATAATTCAATTTTCCAAAAAAATAATTAATAATATTAACAATAATGTTCTTAATTATCTATATTACAAAGCTGACACAATATCTCTTTTTAGAATTTATTTTAGAATAAAAAAATATCAATATCACACCCGCATAATTTAACTTTCAAAAAATAAATAAATAATAAAAACAATAATAATATTCTTAGTTATCTATATTACAAAGCTGACACTAAGAATATTATTATTATTATTATTATTTTTTTTTTGGAAAGTTAAATTATGCGGGGGCAATATTGATATTTTTTTTTATTTAAAAAAGAAGTTAAAAACAGATATTGTGTCAGCTTTGTAATATAGATGAGTAGATCATTATTAATGATTATTTATATATTTTTTTGGAAAGAATTATAAATTATGCGGGGGCTATATTGGTATAGTTTTTAATTTTAAAAAAAATGCTAAAAACAGATAGTTATCTATATTACAAAGCTGACACTATCTGTTTTTAGCATTTTTTTTTAGATAAATAAAAAATACCAATATAGCCCCCGCATAATTTAACTTTCCAAAAAAATATATAATTAATCATTAATAATGATATACTCATCTATATTACAAAGCTGACACAATATGTTTTTAACTTCTTTTTCTAAATAAAAAAATATCAATATAGCCCACGCATAATTTAACTTTCCAAAAAATTTAAAAATATAATACTAATGATATTCTTCGTTATGTATATTACAAAGCTGACACTCTGTTTTTAGCATTTTTTTAAATAAATAAAAAATACCAATATAGCCCCCGCATAATTCAATTTTCCAAAAAAAATAATTATTAATAATAATAATAATAATGTTCTTAATTATCTAGATTACAAAGCTGACACAATATCTCTTTTTAGCATTTATTTTAAAATTAAAAAATATCAATATCGCACCCGCATAACTTAACTTTCAAAAAATAAATAAATAATAAAAACAATAATAATATTCTTAGTTATCTATATTACAAAGCTGACACTAAGAATATTATTATTATTATTTTCATTTATTTGGAAAGTTAAATTATGCGGGGGCAATATTGATATTTTTTTATTCTAAAATAAATGCTAAAAAGGGATATTGTGTCAGCTTTGTAATATACATAACTAAGAACATTAATATTATTATTAATTATTTTTTTGGAAAGTTAAATTATGCAGGGGCTATATTGTTTTTGTTTTTTTTAATTAAAAAAAAGAAGCTAATAACAGATAGTCAGCTTTGTAATACAGATAACTAAGAATATTATTATTATCATATATATATATATATGTGTGTGTGTATATATATATATATATATATATATACATATATATATATATACATATATATATGTGTGTCTATATATATATATACAGTACATATATATGAATGTATATATATATATACATATATATATATATATATATATATATATATAAATATATATATATATGTATGTATATATATATATATATATATATATATATGTATATATGTACTGTATACATATATATGTATGTATGTATATGTAAATATATTAAAAAAAAAAGAGAAATTGATATAAAAATATATATGTGTGTATATATATATATATATATATATATATATATATATATATATGTATGTGTATGTATATATATATATATATATATATATATATATATATATATATATATATATATATATATACATATATATATATGTGTGTCTATATATATATATATACAGTACATATATATGTATGTATTAGAGATGCGCGGTTTGCGGGCAAAACCGCGGAGTCCGCGGATCGGGCGGATGAAATTAAAAAAAATTAGATTTTATCCGCGGGTCGGGTCGGGTCGGGTCGGGCGGTTGAAATAAAAAAAAATTAGATTTTAAATAGATTCAGGCGGGTGGCAGTTAAACCAATTCGGAAATATATATACATAGTTAAATGTTGTTACCCACATACGAAAAACGAGCAGGCACCTGCTGCATATGCCACAACAGAAAAAAAAAAAAAGAAGAGATGGACACTTTTATGGAGCGGAGAAGGGACGCCTCGCCGGGGTCCGGGCCCGAGGCCCCTTCCCCCGAGAGGGCCCCACCGGGAGCCGTAGCTGAGGCGATCCGCGAGAAGGGCCCGACGCACGTCCAGGGTCACCACCGCGCCCACCGCACCGACACCCCGCCTCGTCCGCCTTCGCCGCGGCCGGCGTCACGCGCAGCAGGTAAGCAGCTTACCTGCCCGCCACCCCCGTGGCCGGGGGCTCGTAACAGGGGTCACTCCGCGCGCTCCGCCCGCGTAGCTTACCTGCCTGCCACCCCTGTTGCCGGGGGCGCGTAACAGGGGTCACTCCGCGCGCAGTGCGCTCACGAAAGGGGTGGGGCTCACCCTGGTTGATATAGACAGCAGGACGGTGGCCATGGAAGTCGGAACCCGCTAAGGAGTGTGTAACAACCCACCTGCCGAATCAACTAGCCCTGAAAATGGATGGCGCTGGAGCGTCGGGCCCATAGCCGGCCGTCGCCGGCACCGAGACGCGCTTGGAGGTGCGCTCAGCGCGGCTCCCATATGATTGCGCACTGGTGTGCGTCTGGGTCGTGACAGCGTGGCACGCGAATGTCTGTGCTGCATTGGATCAGTCTCCTTTCTTTAACAGGCAAAAGCTTTATAACCTCACTAATGCCTTGCATCAACTATATTAGATATATAACAACGGGCGGGTGCGGGCGGGTGCGGTTCTGATCAAATGTTATATCGGGTGGATGGCGGATGGTTGACGACTTTCTGATGCGGTTGCGGATGAAATAATTGCCTATCCGCGCATCTCTAGTATGTATATATATATATATACATATATATATATATATATATATATATGTATATATGTACTGTATACATATATATGTATGTATGTATATGTAAATATATTTTAAAAAATGAGAAATTGATATAAAAATATATATGTGTGTATATATATATATATATGTGTATGTATATATATATATATATATATATATATATATATATTTTTTTTTTATATATTTTTTTAAAAATTTTTATATAGATTTTTGATTGTTTTTTATCGAATAAGAATCGTTACAAGTAAGAATCGCAATTCATTTTAAAATAGTTTTTTGACACTCCTACCACATACTGAAAAGTCAAGTATGGGGTGGTCATTTTATTTAAAAAAAAAATGCTTAAAACAGATATTACATATATTTAAAGACAAAAGTATACTGTTATTGATTATTTTATAAATGTCAGCGTTTCCCCATTACATTCCAATTGTTAGCGCTTTTGCCTTACAACTTTTACAAATTTAGCAGACACGTTAGGTACAGTATATGAACACAAAGTATCGGTATCAGTATGAACACAAAGTATCGCTATCACCGTTACCAGCCTGCTTTTGACTTGGTATCGGATCGGAAGGAAGATGAGTGGTATCACACGTCACTATTGTTCACCTTTCCTCGCCGTAACACGGATTATAAAAAGCGTGGGAGGCGACGGCGAATCTTTCAAAAGGGCTCCTGGCGTTCCCCCGCCAAGACATTGATGTTGCAGCGTTCAGCTGGCGAAGGAGGCGGCGAGCAGATCTTCAACGGGACCCTCATCGATGCGCCTTGTTTTTACGGAAATAAAGAGGCTAATCCCCGCCGTGCGCCTCTGAGGTGACACCTGCGCCTGTCTGTTCTGTCACCAGCCAACATTTCCAGTACAAGCTGACAAAGGTACTTGGAACACGGCAACGTGGACGCAGCAGCTTTGCATTGTGGGAAGTGAGGTGTGCTGAGTGTAAGCACACACTAAGAGGATTGGCAGCCTCGTCTGTGCAGGCCTTTGTGCTGCACGTCACTCATCAACATGTGTCATACTACTCCAATATTAGTATCTACTTCCCACACTCACCGTATCTTTCAGACCATAGGGCCAACCCGATTATAAGGTGCATAAAAGGGGTCATTTTATTTTTGTTTTACGTTCAAAACACTTCAGTGTGGTGGTTCTTTAGTTGCTTGGATTATGTTTTACACACCATCTATAAGCCGCTTTCCGACCCTCTCTTCAGGATGCGCCGTTTTTGTTTTGTTTTTTTGAACGTGCCTCCACTTCGTCAGCATTTTCTCCCCATTTCTTTTGCCTGTGGTTTTTAGCGCTTCCATAGCAAGTCTACTACAGGTAAAAGCCAGTAAATTAGAATATTTTGAAAAACTTGATTTATTTCAGTAATTGCATTCAAAAGGTGTAACTTGTACATTATATTTATTCATTGCACACAGACTGATGCATTCAAATGTTTATTTCATTTAATTTTGATGATTTGAAGTGGCAACAAATGAAAATCCAAAATTCCGTGTGTCACAAAATTTGAATATTGTGTAAGGGTTAAATTTTGAAGACACCTGGTGCCACAAACTAATCAGCTGATTAACTCAAAACACCTGCAAAGGGCTTTAAATGGTCTCTCAGTCCAGTTCTGAAGCCTACACAAACATGGGGAAGACTTCAGATTTGACAGCTGTCCAAAAGGCAACCATCGACACATTGCACAAGGAGGGAAAGACACAAAAGGTTATTGCTGAAGAGGCTGGCTGTTCTCAGAGCTCTGTGTCCAAACACATTAATGGAGAGGCAAAGGGAAGGAAAAACTGTGGTCAGAAAAAGTGTACAAGCGATAGGGATCACGGCGCCCTGGTCAAGATTGTGAAAAAAAAACCATTCAAAAATGTGGGGGAGATTCAGAAGGAGTGGACAGCTGCTGGAGTCAGTGCTTCAAGATCCACCACCAAGAGACGCTTGAAAGACATGGGTTTCAACTGCCGCATACCTCGTGTCAAGCCACTGTTGACCAAGAAACAGCGCGCAAAGCGTCTCACCTGGGCTAAGGAAAAAAAGAGCTGGACTGCTGCTGAGTGGTCCAAAGTCATGTTTTCTGACGAAAGCAAATTTTGCATTTCCTTTGGAAATCGAGGTCCCAGAGTCTGGAGGAAGACAGGAGAGGCACAGGATCCACGTTGCCTGAAGTCTAGTGTAAAGTTTCCACCATCAGTGATGGTTTGGGGTGCCATGTCATCTGCTGGTGTCGGTCCACTCTGTTTCCTGAGATCCAGGGTCAACGCAGCCGTCTACCAGCAAGTTTTAGAGCACTTCATGCTTCCTGCTGCTGACCTGCTCTATGGAGATGGAGATTTCAAGTTCCAACAGGACTTGGCGCCTGCACACAGCGCAAAATCTACCCGTGCCTGGTTTACGGACCATGGTATTTCTGTTCTAAATTGGCCCGCCAACTCCCCTGACTTTAGCCCCATAGAAAATCTGTGGGGTATTGTGAAAAGGAAGATGCAGAATGCCAGACCCAAAAACGCAGAAGAGTTGAAGGCCACTATCAGAGCAACCTGGGCTCTCATAACACCTGAGCAGTGCCAGAAACTCATCGACTCCATGCCACGCCGCATTAACGCAGTAATTGAGGCAAAAGGAGCTCCAACCAAGTATTGAGTATTGTACATGCTCATATTTTTCATTTTCATACTTTTCAGTTGGCCAACATTTCTAAAAATCCCTTTTTTGTATTAGCCTTAAGTAATATTCTAATTTTGTGACACACGGAATTTTGGATTTTCATTTGTTGCCACTTCAAATCATCAAAATTAAATGAAATAAACATTTGAATGCATCAGTCTGTGTGCAATGAATAAATATAATGTACAAGTTACACCTTTTGAATGCAATTACTGAAATAAATCAAGTTTTTCAAAATATTCTAATTTACTGGCTTTTACCTGTATATGCTACTTTGTATGAGAAACGGCAACAACGCAGGGTGAATGCCCCACAACAAGGGGATCGAGAAAAACAAGGACCTCTTTGACCACGGCACAACCACAACGGTGAACGCGCTCACATTTTCGGGACTTGTGTAGGTCCGGAATACAAATCGGCAGGTACCAATAGGTGAGAAAAGTTGGTTTTGCGTAATGTTGCGTAACAAAACACCAGATAACTAATAATAGGGTCCTTCCACAATAATACCTGCATGTTGAAGCACAGTATGCCTGACTATGGTAGCCGTAATGCTCCGCGTTTCGTCAAGCCACGCGACTTCGTAGCTGAACAAAGTCGTACTAAAACATTTTTTAATGATTTTTGAGCGCCGTGTGTAATGTTCTACATTCTCGATGAAACGTCGAAGTTGTGGTGTCGCTTGCTTCCGTGTACTGGCTCGCATCATCTATTGAACAGGCGCGTCAATCTGCAGTGCACACGTATCTCTTATGTGTGACTGCCATCTATTGGTCACACTTATCATCACATCACGTACCAAATGAAATTGCCACTCTTGACAAAATTGGTGCAGATCAGCTAAATGTGTTGCTTTTCTGACATGGACTTGTTTCTTCAGCATTATCAGAACTTTGGGAAGACCATTCTAAAACCTTAATTCTAGCCTGATTTAGCCATTCTTTTACCACTTTTGAGGTGTGTTTGGGGTCATTGTCCTGTTGGAACACCCAACTGCGCCCAAGACCCAACCTCCGGGCTGATGATTTTAGCTTGTCCTGAACAATTTGGAGCTAATCCTCCTTTTTCATTGTCCCATTTAAAGCAGCAGTTCCATTGGCAGCAAAACAGGCCCAGAGCATAATACTACCACCACCATGCTTGACGGTAGGAATGGTGTTCCTGGGATTAAAGGCCTCACCTTTTCTCCTCCAAACATATTGCTGGGTATTGTGGCCAAACAGCTCACTTTTTGTCTCATCTGACATCACATGGACAAAGATAAGACCTTCTGGAGGAAAGATCACACACACACACACACACACACACACACACACACACACACACACACACACACACACACACACACACACACACACACACACACACACACACACACACACACACACACACACACACACACACACACACACACACACAGGACTCAAATTTGTGTGGGAGTGTGAAAAAGAGAAGTAAATCCCTAAAAGAGTGGTCTTCAGAGTACTTGATAAGATGTTTTAGGTCTGGGCCCCACAGACACAACCTGCCTCGCTACCAAGCAACAATTGCCTGTTCTGTATACATTATAAACACAAAGCGACGACTTCATCACCACGTAACATGAGAACATATTCTTTGGCTCCTGCACCTTCCTTCCACTCCATTGTGTCCCACAGGTGTGCCCCACAGGTGTGTGTCACCTCAGCAAGGCACTTGTCATCTTCCAGCTGTTTTGGCTGGTTAGCGTGTTGGAAAAGTGCCAAGCAGACTTCTCCTCTGACTTGGACCATGTCAACATCAACAGGGACGAGGGAGCATACAGTACATGCTTCCACACCAGTTATCCATCCATCCATTTTCTACCGCTTGTCCCTTTCAGGGTCGCGGGCACACCAGTTTTATTATTTATTATTATTATTGTCTATTGTGAGCGAACTGTGGTGCTGAATTTCCCCCAGGAAACAATAAAGTACTTTCTATTCTATTCTATTATGCCCATTAACCTTAATAGAGCTTATAATTATAATTATAGCGCTTAAAAATAATAGTGTGGTGAGGGGAAATTAGCATGGACTTATTATTATTGTGTTAACTACACATCACGTCAGATTAATGTTTACGGTGCATCCTCCCCAAAAAAATAGTGAAAGGAAATCAGAGGTGGGTAGTAACGCGCTACATTTACTCCGTTACATCTACTTGAGTAACTTATGGGATAAATTGTACTTCTAAGAGTAGTTTTAATGCAACATACTTTTACTTTTACTTGAGTATATTTATAGAAAAGAAACGCTACTTTTACTCCGCTACTTTTATCTACATTCAGCTCGCTACTCGCTACTAATTTTGATCGATCTGTTAATGCACGCTTTGTTTGTTTTGGTCTGTCAGACAGACCTTCATAGTGCCTGCGTTTCAACAAATACAGTCACTGGTGACGTTCACTCCGTTCCACCAATCAGATGCAGTCACTGGTGACGTTGGACCAATCAAACAGAGCCAGGTGGTCACATGACCTGACTTAAACAAGTGTAAAAACTTATTGAGGTGTTACCATTTAGTGGTCAATTGTACGGAATATGTACTGTACTGTGCAATCTACTAATAAAAGTTTCAATCAATCAATCAAAAGTGTGAAGGAAAAAAGACCCTTTTTTATTTCAATCGTACATCCCGTCAAAAGCCTAAAGACTGACTGCACAGTTCCTGTCTTCACAATAAAAGTGCCGCTCCATCGCGCCTGCGCTTTCAAAACAAGAGTCTCCGAAAGCCAGCGCAAACAAGCTAGCAAGCTACGGAATTTGCCGCCAATGTATTTCTTGTAAAGTGTATAAAAACGAATATGGAAGCTGGACAAATAAAATGCCAAAAACCAACCACTTTCATGTGGTATTAGACAGAAAAGAGGAACTTTTTTTCTCCTCCATTTGAAAACGTGGACGTTATCATCACTACTGTCTGATTACAATCAATGCAAGTCATCAGAATCAGGTAACACACCAACTTATATTCTTGTCTTCATGAAAGAAAGGAATCTATATGTGTTAAACATGCATGTATATTCATTAAAACACCTTTAACATGTAAACAAAAACGGCAAAATAAATAAATATAAATTATATACTGTATATATATATATATATATATATATATATATATATAAATATGTATATATATATATATATATATAAATGTGTGTGTGTGTATATATATATATATATATATATATATATATATATATATATATATGTGTGTGTATATATATATATATATATATATATATATATATATATATATATATATATATATGTGTGTGTGTATGTTACTTATTAGTTACTCAGTACTTGAGTAGTTTTTTCACAACATACTTTTTACTTTTACTTAAGTAAATATTTGGGTGACTACTCCTTACTTTTACTTGAGTAATAAATCTCTAAAGTAACAGTACTCTTACTTGAGTACAATTTCTGGCTACTCTACCCACCTCTGAAGGAAATTAAGGTTAACTCGTTATAATCGCGATTGACGTTAACAGCGCTTAAAAGAAATAGTGTGGTCAAGGGAAACTAGCATTAATTATCCCGTTAACTACTGTACACATGACATGTGATTAATGGTAATGGTGCGTTAGAAAAATAGTGGAGTCAAAGAAATGAGCGTTAAATGGGTTATACAAACCCTGTTTCCATATGAGTTGGGAAATTGTGCTAGATGTAAATATAAACGGAATACAATGATTTGCAAATCCTTTTCAACCCATATTCAGTTGAATATGCTACAAAGACAACATATTTGATGTTCAAACTGATAAACTTTTTTTGTTGTTGCAAATAATCATTAACTTTAGAATATGATGCCAGCAACATGTGACAAAGAAGTTGGGAAAGGTGGCAATAAATACTGATAAAGTTGAGGAATGCTCATCAAACACTTATTTGGAACATCCCACAGGTGAACAGGCAAATTGGGAACAGGTGGGTGCCATGATTGGGTATAAAAGTAGATTCCATGAAATGCTCAGTCATTCACAAACAAGGATGGGGCGAGGGTCACCACTTTGTCAACAAATGCGTGAGCAAATTGTTGAACAGTTTAAGAAAAACCTTTCTCAAGCAGCTATTGCAAAGAATTTAGGGATTTCACCATCTATGCTCCGTAATATCATCAAAGGGTTCAGAGAATCTGGAGAAATCACTGCACGTAAGCAGCTAAGCCCGTGACCTTTGATCCCTCAGGCTGTACTGCATCAACAAGCGACATCAGTGTGTAAAGGATATCACCACATGGACTCAGGAACACTTCAGAAACCCACTGTCAGTAACTACAGTTGGTCGCTACATCTGTAAGTGCAAGTTAAAAATCTCCTATGCAAGGCGAAAACCGTTTATCAACAACACCCAGAAACGCCGTCGGCTTTGCTGGGCCTGAGCTCATCTAAGATGGACTGATACAAAGTGGAAAAGTGTGGTCTGACGAGTCCACATTTCAAATTATTTTTGGAAACTGGGGACGTCGTGTCCTCCGGACCAAAGAGGAAAAGAACCATCCGGATTGTTATAGGCTCAAAGTGTAAAAGGCAGCATGTGTGATGGTATGGGGGTGTATTAGTGCCCAAGACATGGGTAACTTACACATCTGTGAAGGCAACATTAATGCTGAAAGGTACATACAGGTTTTGGAGCAACATATGTTGCCATCCAAGCAACGTTACCATGGACGCCCCTGCTTATTTCAGCAAGACAATGCCAAGCCCTGTGTTACATCAACGTGGCTTCATAGTAAAAGAGTGCAAGTACTAGACTGGGCTGCCTGTAGTCCAGACCTGTCTCCCATTGAAAATGTGAAGCCTAAAATAGCACAACGGAGACCCCCGGACTGTTGAACAACTTAAGCTGTACATCAAGCAAGAATGGGAAAGAATTCCACTTCAAAAATGTGTCTCCTCAGTTCCCAAACGTTTACTGAGTGTTGTTAAAAGGAAAGGCCATGTAACACAGTGGTGAACATGCCCTTTCCCAACTTCTTTGTCACGTGTTGCAGCCATGAAATTCTAAGTTAATTAAAGCTGCAAGCAGCGTTGGTCGGGCCCGCATATTTGGCAGGTGCTAGTCCTAAGTGTCCCAATACTTTTGTCCAGATTTAGTCCTAAGTGTCCCAAAACTTTTGTTAAGTTGTAGTCCAAAGTGTCCCAATACTTTTGTCCAGTGTAGGTGTCCCAATACTTTTGTCCAGTGGTAGTCCTAAGTGTCCCAATACTTTTGTCCAATGTTAGTCCTAAGTGTCCCAATACTTTTGTCTAGTGGTAGTCCGAAGTGTCGCAATACTTTTGTCCAGTTTTAGTCGTAAGTGTCCCAATACTTTTGTCCAGTTTTCGTCCCAAGTGTCCCAATACTTTTGTCAAGTGTTAGTCCCAAGTGTCCCAACACTTTAGTCCAGTTTACGTCCCAAGTGTCCCAATACCTTTGTCCAGTTTTAGTCCTAAGTGTCCCAATATTTTAGTCCCGTGGTAGTCCGAAGTTTCCCAATACTTATGGCAATTTTTAGTCCTAAGTGTCCCAATACTTTTGTCCAATTTTAGTCCTAAGTGTCCAAAAACTTTTGTCCAGTATTAGTCCTAAGTGTCCCAATACTTTTGTCCAGCTGTAGTCCTAAGAGTCCCAATACTTTTGTGCAGTGTAAGTGTCCCAATACTTTTGTCCAGTTGTAGTCATAAGTGTCCCAATACTTTTGTCCAGTTGTAGTCATAAGTGTCCCAAAACGTTTGTCCAATTTTAGTCCTAAGTGTCCCAATACTTTTGTGAAGTTGTAGTCCTAAGTGTCCCAATACATTAGTCTAGTGTAAGTGTCCCAATACTTTTGTCCAGTGTAAGTGTCCCAATACTTTTGTCCAGTGTAAATGTCCCAATACTTTTGTCCAGTGGTAGTCATAAGTGTCCCAATACTTTTGTCTACTTTTAGTCCGAAGTGTCCCAATACTTTTGTCTAGTGTACCTACCTTGTCTGCATTGTGTGCTCATGCTGGTGCTTCCTGCTTCTAAGCAGCCATCTTGAGACAACAGCAGCATCAGCGCAGCGGTTCTTTGAAGGCTCATAAAATCAAAACCAGAGCAGTTATCAAAACTCTGTTCCATACTTTTAATCAGAAGGGTTCAATCTCTCTCCTGTGTTAGTTTGAAGCCGAAACAACAAACGTGCTCAGAGGAGATAATGTTTGAAGACAGGTGACCGGTTTTTACAAAAAATTTGTTTAGAAGGGGGAATTGCAAACTTCCTGTAGATTTTTGCTGAAGGATGTCAATGAATGAAATGTAGGTCTAAGTGAGACCTACGTAAAGGTTTTTGTTTCATGTCTCTCCGACCTTCCCAGTGGCAGGCAGTTTTGTCATTTCTTTCTTCCGGGGAGCAGTTTTTTCTGCGTTTTATTCAAAAATTGCGGTAGAGCGCAATTTTGAGATTTGGGGTTAGGTTTTTTATTATATCGCAATGTTTGCCAGTCCTGATGTGTGTATTCAGTTTGGTGAGTTTTGAAGCATGTTAAGGGGGTCAAATTACAGCTCAAAGAGGCAAAAGTGACTGTTTTTAGTACATTTTTGTCTTGTAGGGGGAATTGCCAACTTCCTGTTGATTTTTGCCGGGAAAAATTAATTAATGAAAAGTAGGTCTAAGTGAGACCTACATAGAGGTTTTTGTTTCATGTCTCTACGACATTTGTACTGGGAGTTAGAGGCAGTTTTCTTTCTAGGGAGCGCTAGAGCGCAATTTTGAGTTTTGGGGTTTGTTTTTTTTTTACCAAAGAGTTTTGTTTGCGTTTATTGATGTGTGTGTCAAATTTGGTGAGTTTTGAAGCATGTTAAGGGGGTCAAATTACAGCGCAAAGCTGCAAAGTGCGGAAGAATAATAATAAAGAATAAAACGTTACAAATTCAATAGGGTCCTCTGTCCCATTGTAAAAGGACTCCCTTTGGGATTCCTTTTACAATGGGCCATGCGGTGTAGAGATGCGCGGATAGGCAATTTATCTCATCCGCAACCGCGTCAGAAAGTCGTCAACCATCCGCCATCCACCCGATGTAACGTTTGATCAGAGCTGCATCCGCCCGCCATCCGCCCGTTGTTATATATCTAATATTAATAAAAAAAAAAAAAAAAGGGTGAAAACTACGCGAATTGCACCTTGTGCAGACAAGATTTTTCGATCGGACACGGAGGAATTAGCGATGTAAAAGACCACGTTGGGACAAAAAAACACAAGTCTAATGCCGTTGCTAGCGATACAAGTGGAAAACTTTCAACGTTTTTCGTCGCCCAAACAGATTCTTTGGATGTGATAAATGCCAAAGTTTTATTTACGGAGGCAATAATTGAGCATGGACTTCCAATTGCACTGGCTGATCACATGGGACAGTTAATAATGTAATGCAACCTTTAAAAATCATTACGCGGTGATCGCGATCCCAAAAATAAACTTTTCTTGCATGATAATGTCCAGAAAAATTCGCTTTATATTACTATAGAGTCCTTTTAACGAATGAGTTTGATGGTTTATCACAAACCTTAAATGAAATTCCATGGCCACTGTCCTGCTCTCTATATCAACCAGGGTGAGCCCCACCCCTTTCGTGAGCGCACTGAGCGCGGAGTGACCCCTTTTACGCGCCCCCGGCAAGAGGGGTGGCAAGCAGGTAAGCTGCGCGGGCGGAGCGCGCGGAGTGACCCATGTTACGAGCCCCCGGCCACGGGGGTGGCGGGCAGGTAAGCTGCTTACCTGCTGCGCGTGACGCCGGCCGCGTCGAAAGCGGACGAGGCGGGGTGTCGGTGCGGTGGGCGCGGTAGTGACCCTGGACGTGCGTCAGGCCCTTCTCGCGGATCGCCTCAGCTACGGCTCCCGGTGGGGCCCTCTCGGGGGAAGGGGCCTCGGTCCCGGACCCCGGCGAGGCGTCGGGGGCCTTCTCCGCTCCGTAAAAGTGTCCATCTCTTTTTTTTTTCTTCTTCTGTTGTGGCATATGCTGCAGGTGCCTGCTCGTTTTTCGTATGTGGGTAACAACATTTAACTATGTATATATATTTCCCAATTGGTTTAACTGCCACCCGCAAAAAAAAAAAAAAAAAAATATCTAATTAATCCGCCCGACCCGACCCGCGAGCGGATAAAATCTTATTTTTTTAAATTTCATCCGCCCGATCCGCGGACTCCGCGGTTGTGTCCGCAAACCGCGCATCTCTAATGCGGGGCCTAATTATTTGCACAAAAAAAAATAAAGTTTATGAGTTTGAACATCAAATATGTTGTCTTTGTAGTGCATTCAATTGAATATGGGTTGAAAAGGATTTGCAAATCATTGTATTCCGTTTATATTTACATCTAACACAATTTCCCAACTCATATGGAAACGGGGTTTGTATATTTATAAAGCGCTTTTCTCTAGTGACTCAAAGTGCTTTTCCATAGTGAAAGCCAATATCGAAGTGACATTTAAAGCAGGGTGGGTGTCACTGGGAGCAGGTTGGGTAAACGTTACAACACTCTACCTCTAACAAGCAAAAAGCTGTGAAAATGATGATGCTGTGATCCAAATTTAAATAATTTACTGAAATTGAGTGAGTCTATGGCTTTGCACTTTGCTTGGTAAGTATATATGTTTTGCATTCTATTTTAGTTACTTTGAATTTACAACCCCCTGGCGCGGTTTTGTACTGTTTTTGTACTTTGATTATTATTTCTCAACTGTTTGTAAATGTTAAAATGGATAAATAATGGCTTATAAAATTAAAATAAATAAATAAATAAAAACAAAAAATAATAATAAAATAAAGTGTCTTGCCCAGGGACACAACGGCAGTGACGAGGATGGCAGAAGCGGGGATCGAACCTGGAACCCTCAAGTTGCTGGCACGGCCACTCTACCAACCGAGCACGTGTGATGGCTTGTAGATGTGTGTGTGCGTGTGTGAGTGTGTGTGTGTGTGTGTGTGTGTGTGTGTGTGTGTGTGTGTGTGTGTGTGTGGTGGTATAATCTATTCTGTGACCCACATTTACGTGTTGAAAGGCAACAAAACTACACTGGAGCCCTCCCATCTAATTTCACAGCACATCACTGTCAGGGCCGTGTGGCGTGTGTGTGTGTGTGTGTGTGTGTGTGTGTGTGTGTGTGTGTGTGTGTGTGTGTGTGTGTGTGTGTGTGTGTGTGTGTGTGTGTGTGTGTGTGTGTGTGTGTGTGTGAGGGAGTATGATAAAAGGACTGCTATCCATCTTATCCAGAGGAGATGTTTTGAAAGAAAGTCTGTTATTAATAAATGTATGAGCGCCAGCAGAAAAAGGATCATTCTGCGGCTTTGCAAAAATAACAGCAAGAAAGAGAGGGAGGTTTGAAAAAAAAAAAAAAAAAAAAATAGAATAAAATAAGAATGGGTGCTTGTTAGCGTTCTACCAGGCGCCGCTTGCTCGGAGCGATACACGTCCACTATGAAAGTAAATTATCTCTGGTCAGCTTTCTGGCTCCCAAGTGGGTGAGAAGGAGATCCACACTTGGACGTCACCTGCAGACATTCATCGGTAGGGATGAAGTTCGAAACCGGTTCTCCCGGTTGTTCTATAAGAAAATAACCGATTCCATGGACTCGAATCCCTTTTTGAGAACCGGTTCCCGTTATCGAGGCCACTATAGTAAAGAAAAAGAGTTGGTTCTTTATTCGAATCCCTGGGAACGAATCCCGTCCCACAGGAAATGCCCTGTGGCCATACTTGCCAACCTTGAGACCTCCGATTTCGGGAGGTGGGGGGCATGGTCGGGGTGGGGCGGGGGCGTGGTTGGGGGCGGGGCTAGGAGGGGAGGAGTATATTTACAGCTAGAATTCACCATATACCGTATTTTCCGCACTATAAGGCGCACCTAAAAACCACAAATTTTCTCAAAAGCTGACAGTGCGCCTTATAACCCGGTGCGCTTTATATATGGATTAATATTAAGATTCATTTTCATAAAGTTTCGGTCTCGCAACTACGGTAAACAGCCGCCATCTTTTTTCCCCGTAGAAGAGGAAGTGCTTCTTCTTCTACGCAAGCAACCGCCAAGGTAAGCACCCGCCCCCATAGAACAGGAAGCGCTTCTTCTTCTACTGTAAGCAACCACCCGCCCGCGTAGAAGAAGAAGCAGCGCGCGAATATTACGTTTCATTTCCTTTGTGTGTTTACATCTGTAAAGACCACAAAATGGCTCCTACTAAGCGACAGGGATCCGGTTCATGAAAAGACGCAATCTCTCCATCCGCACACGGATTACTATTTCACAGCAACTGCCTAAAGACTTTCAAGAAAAGCTGGCTACTTTCCGTGCATATTATAAAAACAAGATAGCTGAAAAAAAGATCCGGCCAGAGAACATTATCAACATGGACGAGGTTCCACTGACTTTTGATATTCCTGTGAACCGCACTGTGGATACAACGGGAGCACGTACGGTGAATATTCGCACCACAGGGAATGAGAAGTCATCCTTCACTGTGGTTCTAGCTTGCCATGCTAATGGCCAGAAACTTCCACCCATGGTGATATTCAAAAGGAAGACCTTGCCAAAAGAGACCTTTCCAGCCGGCGTCATCATAAAAGCTAACTCGAAGGGATGGATGAAGAAAAGATGAGCGAGTGGTTAAGGTAAGTTTACGCGAAGAGGCCGGGTGGCTTTTTTCACGCAGCTCCGTCCATGTTGATATACGACTCCGTGCGCGCCCACATCACGCTGGTTTTTAATATATTATTAAAGTTTGACTGACCTATCTGACTGTTTTTTTGACATTCCTTTAGCGCAGTTAGATGCGGCTTATAACATGGGGCGGCTTATAGGTGGACAAAGTTTTGAAATATGCCGTTCATTGAAGGCGCGGCTTATAACCCAGGGCGCCTTATGGTGCGCAAAATACGGTATATAAGAAATACTTGACTTTCAGTGAATTCTAGCTATATATATATATTTATTTTATTTTATATATATATATATATATATATATATATATATATATATATATATATATATATATATATATATATATATATATATATATATACAAATAAAAGAAATACTTGAATTTCAGTGTTCATTTATTTACACATATACACACATAACACTCATCTACTCATTGTTGAGTTAAGGGTTGAATTGTCCATCCTTGTTCTATTCTCTGTCACTATTTTTCTAACCATGCTTGACACCCTTTCGCAGGTACCCAGAAAGGTTTCGAGTACCACCAAAAAAACTGAATCTCTGAAGACAGTATAAAAATCTGTGTTAAAGATGTACAAATACTGTTTGTATAATAAGCATGCTATTTTTTTTTTTACAAATGAGGGTTAAGAGTTCAGTACTAAAAAAAAAAAAAAAAAGAAATGTGGCTTAAGTACAGTTTTTTTAATTGAACTGCTGCATTTTTTGGTTGGGTTGTTTATTTATTTTGAGTAACTTTTATACATTTCTAAAACTGGAATAATGTAATAGAGTGATCTATGTTTGTCTGTTGCCATCTCCTGGTGAATGTTGGCTATAGCTACTGGGGTTACTTTTTGGTTGGCCAACGATTTACGTGGTGTTGCGCACCTGACGTCACTCAGGTCCGCATGGAGCTGGAGGGGGCGTGGCTTCCAGCTCCGCCTGAATTTCGGGAGATTTTCGGGAGAAAATTTGTCCCGGGAGGCTTTCGGGAGAGGCGCTGAATTTCGGGAGTCTCCCGGAAAATCCGGGAGGGTTGGCAAGTATGCCTGTGGCACGTCCCAGAAAATGACGTAGCTCAGTCATTAGGCGGCAGATACAGAAGCAGCAACAACAATGGACTGGAAAAAAACGCCTCAAAGCATGGCTTCACTTTACAAAAAAATACGACGAGGAAACGGCTATCTGCAATTATTGCCAGGCTTCGCTCTCTAAAAGGGGGTAAGTACAACAAGCATGATGAAACATGTTCAGGCCGTACATAACCTAAAGGCAGAGGTGGGTAGTAACGCGCTACATTTACTCCGTTACATCTACTTGAGTAACTTTTGGGATAAATTGTACTTCTAAGAGTAGTTTTAATGCAACATACTTTTACTTTTACTTGAGTATATTTATAGAGAAGAAACGCTACTTTTACTCCGCTACTTTTATCTACATTCAGCTCGCTACTCGCTACTAATTTTTATCGATCTGTTAATGCACGCTTTGTTTGTTTTGGTCTGTCAGACAGACCTTCATAGTGCCTGCGTTTCAACAAATACAGTCACTGGTGACGTTCACTCCGTTCCACCAATCAGATGCAGTCACTGGTGACGTTGGACCAATCAAACAGAGCCAGGGGTCACATGACCGGACTTAAACAAGTTGAAAAACGTATTCGGGTGTTACCATTTAGTGGTCAATTGTACGGAATATGTACTGTACTGTGCAATCTAATAATAAAAGTTTCAATCAATCAATCAATCAATCAAAAGCGTGAAGGATTTTTTCAACCGTACATCCCGTCAAAAGCCTAAAGACTGACTGCACAGTTCCTGTCTTCACAATAAAAGTGCCGCTCCATCGCGCCTGCGCTTTCAAAATAAGAGTCTCCGAAAGTCAGCGCAAACAAGCTAGCAAGCTACGGAATTTGCCGCCAATGTATTTCCTGTAAAGTGTCTTAAAACGAATATGGAAGCTGGACAAATAAGATGCCAAAAACCAACCACTTTCATGTGGTATTAGACAGAAAGGAGGAACTTTTTTTCTCCTCCATTTGAAAACATGGACGTTATCATCACTACTGTCTGATTACAATCAATGCAAGTCATCAGAATCAGGTAATACACCAACTTATATTCTTGCCTTCATGAAAGAAAGGAATCTATATGTGTTAAACATGCATGTATATTCATTAAAACACCTTTAACATGTAAACAAAAACGGCAAAATAAATAAATACAAATTATATACTGTATACATCAATGTATGTATATATATATATGTGTGTATATATTTATATATATATATATATATATATATATATATATATATATATATATATATATATATATGTATATATGTGTGTGTGTATATGTTACTCATCAGTTACTCAGTACTTGAGTAGTTTTTTCACAACATACTTTTTACTTTTACTCAAGTAAATATTTGGGTGACTACTCCTTACTTTTACTTGAGTAATAAATCTCTAAAGTAACAGTACTCTTACTTGAGTACAATTTCTGGCTACTCTACCCACCTCTGCCTAAAGGTTAGAGAAAGGTGTCGTGGAGAAGCAGCGACAGAGATGAAGAAGCAAACCCTTCTTCCTCTGCTTCAAACCTCCAGCTCCAGTGATAGTGGCGGTGAGTAACTAACGTTAACTGTTGCCGGTTAATTTTCTCACTTGTAGCCTTTAGGCTAAAATAAGGTTACCTCTTATGTCAACCAGGACTGCAGTAATGTTAGCTCGACTAACATTACTGTGATTTTTTTTACATTTTTTGTAAAGAAATACAATCATGTGTAGGGTTAGGTATCGTTTGAATTTGAACGATTCCGTCTCCGATTCTTTGTTTCGATTCCGATTCCTGACGATTCTCGATTCCGATTCTTCTTGTACCATGCCGGGATCAATGTGTTTGACAGGTAGTCCCTGGAAGGTGGTATGTATTTTGGGTTGAGAGTTTTCACCATATCCCTGCAAACATAAACAAACATGTAATGTTGCTGTTACTGTTTAACCCAGTAACAATTAGCTTAGCTCTGACGTTATTGCTTAACTAACCTAAATGTTGGAGATTCCACCTCTGAAAAGGGATGCAGTCTTTTGACTATGTGTGCAGTGACCGTTCTGTGGCACTCTTCCGTCTGCGGCACCGACATCTTCCCCATTGCCGCTACGGTGAACGGAGTACGCTGAGCACATCGCGGAGCCTGGCTAGCAGGTTGGAAATTGTCTATGAAAAAATATGCGGGCTAATTTGTTAGCTGCCTCAACGTTGGCGCAAAACACATTATTTATTGCATATATATTGTTTTACTTACCGGATTCGGACTGCAGTGCAGTCACCGAGGTGCCAGGCTGGGCGTCGGAGGAAGAGGTAGAGGAGGACGCGTCGAAGACGGGACACGCACTCCATGAACTCGGAGGTGCTTCATCATGTTCGACGTGCACCCTCCTAAGCACGAAACAGGCCTGTCGCACGTGTTACATTTCGCCGATATTTCATTTTTTTTTAGTAAAATAAAGCCACACTTTCGACCGCCGACGCCTGCTATCCATGCTTGACTGACTCGCTCGGCTACATAGGCTCGGCTATGCCAACCCTCCCGGATTTTCCGGGAGACTCCCGAAATTCAGCGCCTCTCCCGAAAACCTCCCGGGACAAATTTTCTCCCGAAAATCTCCCGAAATTCAGGCGGAGCTGGAGGCCACGCCCCCTCCAGCTCCATGCGGACCTGAGTCCGCTTTCCCACAATATAAAGAACGTCTACAGTAAATCAGTTTGTCTGCCGTAAACAGCAATGTTGTGAGCCTCTTAAACAGGACAATACTGCCATCTAGTGCATTTGATGAAAGCACTTTTGTGCGTGCCACACAGCAATGCATAATCAGAGAGGGTGTTCAGCATGGTTAGAAAAATAGTGACAGAGAATAGAACAAGGATGGACAATTCAACCCTTAACTCAACAATGAGTAGATGAGTGTTATGTGTGTGTATATGTGTAAATAAATGAACACTGAAATTCAAGTATATCTTTTATATATATATATATATATATGTCTTAATAAGGTTATCCAAAAAATACTGCTCGATACCGTAGTAGAGCGCAATACATGTATGTGTGGGAAAAAAATCACAAGACTACTTCATCTCTACAGGCCTGTTTCATGAGGGGGTCCCTCAATCATCAGGAGATCTCCTGATGATTGAGGGAACCCCTCATGAAACAGGCCTGTAGAGATGAAGTAGTCTTGTGATTTTTTTCCCACACATACATACATACATATATATATATATATATATATATATATATATATATAGCTATAGCTAGAATTCACTGAAAGTCAATTATTTCTTATATATATATATATATATATATATATATATATATATATATATATATATATACATCCATCCATCCATTTACTACCGCTTATTCCCTTCGGGGTCGCGGGGATATATATATATATATATATATATATATATATATATATATATATATATATATATATATATATATATATATATATTAGAGATGCGCGGATAGGCAATTATTTCATCCGCAACCGCATCAGAAAGTCGTCAACCATCCGCAATCCACCCGATCTAACATTTGATCAGAACCGCACCCGCCCGCCATCCGCCCGCACCCGCCCGTTATTATATATCTAACATAGACGATGCAAGGCATTAGTGAGGTTATAAAGCTTTTGCCTGTTAAAGAAAGGAGACTGATCCAATGCAGCACAGACATTCGCGTGCCACGCTGTCACGACCCAGACGCACACCAGTGCGCAATCATATGGGAGCCGCACTGAGCGCACCTCCAAGCGCGTCTCGCTGCAGGCGACGGCCGGGTATGGGCCCGACGCTCCAGCGCCATCCATTTTCAGGGCTAGTTGATTCGGCAGGTGGGTTGTTACACACTCCTTAGCGGGTTCCGACTTCCATGGCCACCGTCCAGCTGCTGTCTATATCAACGAGGGTGAGCCCCACCCCTTTCGTGAGCGCACTGCGCGCGGAGTGACCCCTGTTACGCGCCCCCGGCAACAGGGGTGGCGGGCAGGTAAGCTGCGGTGGGCGCGGTGGTGACCCTGGACGTGCGTCGGGCCCTTCTCGCGGATCGCCTCAGCTACGGCTCCCGGTGGGGCCCTCTCGGGGAAAGGGGCCTCGGTCCCGGACCCCGGCGAGGCGTCCCTTCTCCGCTCCGTAAAAGTGTCCATCTCTTTTTCTTTTTTTTCTTCTGTTGTGGCATATGCAGCAGGTGCCTGCTCGTTTTTCGTATGTGGGTAACAACATTTAACTATGTATATATATTTCCCAATTGGTTTAACTGCCACCCGCCTGAATCTATTTAAAATCTAATTTTTTTTTAACCACCCGACCCGACCCGACCCGCGGATAAAATCTAATTTTTTTAAATTTCATCCGCCCGATCCGCGGATAATCCGCGGACTCCGCGGTTGTGCCCGCAAACCGCGCATCGCTAATATATATATATATATATATATATACACATACATATATATAAATGAAATACTTGACTTGGTGAATTCTAGCTGTAAATATACTTCTCCCCTCTTAACCATGCCCCCAACCACGCCCCCGCCCCAACCACTACCCCCCGCACCCACCCCCCACCCCCCAAAATTGGAGGTCTCAAGGTTGGCAAGTATGACTTCCGGCGGTGGGCGCTTCTTCGTTGGTGTTCAGCGGCTTCTTCTTCTGGTCGGCGGACTTATTCTTTTTTTCCGGTTGGCGGACTGGGTATCGAAACTAGGAATCGAAATTTAAACTTTTGAACGATTCCGGGAGAATCGGAAAGTTAGTCCCGGTTCCAATCGATACTCGATACCCAACCCTAATCATGTGTGCTTACAGACTGTATCCCTGCATACTGTATTGATATATAGTGTATATGTTGACCACACCACTCCAGAGTTTGCAGGTCTGTCTAATAAACTAGTGCTTTCTTTCTTATTTGGTACATGAACACACTTAAGGCAAAGCACATCACAGTTTCATATCATTTCACTTGACATCATGTCCGAAAAGGAGTAGGAAGAAGTAAAGCTTATTTAATCCTACCCCTTTCCCACTTCAGAGCGTCTACAAAAATATACATCATTTACTGACCTTTTTATAATAAAATAACATCTGTCAATTAGTATATACAACAGTTTTGTAATATGTAATTAATTAATTCAGTCATTAATATATTAATAATGGGCTCGAACTCGATCATTTCTTATCCACATCATCCCTATTCATGGGTGCTCCTGATTTATAGGCGCCAGGCTGCAAAGTTGACAAAAGCGTGCAGACGCCCGTGGTGGTGTTTGGTGTTGAGGTGGAAGTATATTATTCACAGACAGGTAACATACGCTGCTGACCAGTCCAAAAGCAGACACTTCAAAGGGGGATATTTCCTTTTGAGCGCCGTTTTCCTGTTCTTCTCAGCAGGATTCCGTGGAAAATAAAAAAGAAATCCAGAGAATTCTTGGCAGAAAGGTGAACATGTTTATTAGATAACATCAGTTCTAACTTCCACTGATAGACTCTAGTTGGGGGGAGGGGGGTGGTGTCACCGCAGGTTTGGGTTTGTTGTTACCCTATTTTTCACACTATCATTTTAGATGTTTAATTTTATTTTTTTTACAAATATCAGCCACACCGTTTGTTAATACCTTGTCTTTCTATTTTATGGAGGAATGTAGTTCTGTCACGACTTGGTCCATGGGTTTAGTTTTTCCAGAAGGCAACGGAAAGTTGGCTCGGGCGAGACGGGAATGTGAGTACATGATTGTTTATTACTATAAAAAAAAGTACAAACGAAAAGCGCGCACCGTGGCGGAGAACAAACTATGAAACCAAAAGACTATAGCATTAATAAACAAAAACTTACTTGGCTTGGACTAAAGTAGCAGCATGAAAGATGGACATGAAAACAAGAGTCAGGAATGTGAAGAGCATAAATGTGGGATGTCGCCAGAAAGACAAACTGAAAACAATGAACTTAAATACTACAGACATGATTAACTAAAACAGGTGCGTGACTCAAAACGTGAAACAGGTGCGTGACGTGACAGGTGAAAACTAATGGGTTGCTATGGTGACAAACAAGAGTGCACAATGAGTCCAAACGTGGAACAGGTGAAACTAATGGGTAACCATGGAAACAAGCTAAGGGAGTGAAAAGCCAGAAACTAAAGAGTCCAATAACTAAACAAAACAAAACATGACTAAAACAAAACATGATTACACAGACATGACAAGTTCATCTCAGAACTGGCACCCAATGTTATTAAAGTATTGATTTTGAATGGAGAATCGATTCTGAATGGAATGGTTACCAACAAGAATCCAATCAAATAATCAGTCCTTCCAAATGTTTTCCATATCCCAAGATAACTTTTAATTTGAAATATTCAAGAGCAAATATGCGCATTTCGCCCTGAGTTACCTCGGAATTAATTGCGATTAACCACATTTTGTTCTGGAGTTAACTTGTAATTGATCGCGATTAATCACAGTTTGTCCGTAATTAACTCAATTAATCACTATTAATTGCTAAGTTTTGCATCTTTAAGTGGACCTTGGATCACTTTCAAATGTTGATACTATCACTGAAGTCTGAACAATTGTGTTTATTGCTTTATTCATTTCTTTAACCCAAATTATTTGAATTAGGGCTGCCAGACAATGACAATATGTAATCGCGATAATCATAATATTCATGATTAATCGCAAATGAATAGAGTTTTATTTAAATCTTTAATAAGTGTACATTCGCCAGATCATTTTTCACCTACTCAGTGGCCTGGTGGGTAGAGTGTCCGCCCTGAGATGGGTAGGTTGTGAGTTCAAACCCTTGGCGAGTCATACCAAAGACTATAAAAATGGGAGCCATTACTTCCCTGCTTGGCACTCAGCATCAAGGCTTGGAATTGGGGGTTAAATCACCAAAAATGATTCCCGGGCGCGGCACCGTTGCTGCCCACTGCTCCCCTCACCTCACCTCCCAGGGGGTGAACAAGGGCATGGGTCAAATGCAGAGGACAAATTTCACCACACCTAGTGTGTGTGTGACTATCATTGCTACTTTAACTTGTAACTTAACTTTAATATGATTAACATGGAACTTGTTTGCTTCATGCAAATATAAACATGTTTTTTTAATCTCAACTCAAAATGAACAAAAAATATTTTTTTCAGACACTATCTCTCACACATGCTTACCACTTTAAGAATAAACCTACTATCGCATTTTGTTTGTAGCTAATGATTAATCACGATTAATCGCAGACTTTTTTGTTTTTGTTTTTATCTTTTAATGAGTGCATCATAGACAGATCACGTTTAAGTTGTTGTTATTATCAACATGGGACTGGACAATTGGTTTGTTTTATACAAATAGTTGTTTAGTAAACGTTCACTTTTTTACACAGCTCAACAAAAATCAACATTTAGTAATGATTAAATTAGGACTGTCAAACAATTGAAATATTTAATCGTGATAATCACATTTTGTCTGTAGTAACTCACAATTAAACGCCGATGAATAGAGTTTTTTATTTAATTTAATCTTTAATAAGTGTACTTTCGACAGATCATTTTCAGGTTTTTAATAATATGGACATGGGACTGGAACATTGGTATGTTTGTTTGCATGATGATTTTTTAAACCGATCAACCCAAATGATTGAATTAGGGCTGTCAGACAATGACAATATGTAATCGTGATAATCATAATATTCATGATTATTTGCAAATGAATACAGTTTTTTTTTATCTTTAATACGTGTACGTTCGCCAGATCATTTTTAATATGATTAACATGGAACTTGTTTGCTTCATGCAAATATAAACATGTTTTTTTAATCTCAACTCAAAAAGGACAAAAAATATTTTTTTCAGACACTATCTCTCACACATGCTTACCACTTTAAAAACTATCGCATTTTGTTTGTACCTAATGATTAATCACGATTAATCGCAGACTTTTTGTGTTTTTGTTTTTATCTTTTAATGAGTGCATCATAGACAGATCATATTTAAGTTATTATTATCAACATGGGACTGGACAATTGGTTTGTTTCATGCAAATAGTTGTTTAGTAAACGTTACACAGCTCAACACAAATCAACATTTAGTAATGATTAAATTAGGACTGTCAAACAATTGAAATATTTAATCGTGATAATCACATTTTGTCTGTAGTAACTCACAATTAAACGCCGATGAATAGAGTTTTTTATTTATTTTAATCTTTAATAAGTGTACCTTCGACAGATCATTTTCAAGTTTTTAATAATATGGACATGGGACTGGAACATTGGTATGTTTGTTTGTTTGCATGATGATTTTTTAAACTGATCAACCCAAATGATTGAATTAGGTCTGTCAGACAATGACAATAAGTAATCGCGATAATCATAATATTCATGATTAATCGCAAATAGAATAGAGTTTTTTTTAAATCTTTAATACGTGTACGTTCGCCAGATCATTTTTAATATGATTAACATGGAACTTGTTTGCTTCATGCAAATATAAACATGTTTTTTCAATCTCAACTCAAAATGAACAAAAAATATTTTTTCCAGACACTATCTCTCACACATGCTTACCACTTTAAACATAAACCTACTATCGCATTTTGTTTATAGCTAATGATTAATCACGATTAATCGCAGACTTTTTGTGTTTTTGTTTTTATCTTTTAATGAGTGCATCATAGACAGATCATATTTAAGTTATTATTATCAACATGGGACTGGACAATTGGTTTGTTTTATGCAAATAGTTGTTTAGTAAACGTTACATTTTTTTACATAGCTCAACAAAAATCAACATTTAGTAATGATTAAATTAGGACTGTCAAACAATTGAAATATTTAATCGTGATAATCACATTTTGTAACTCACAATTAAACGCCGATGGATAGAGTTTTGTTTATTTTAATCTTTAATAAGTGTACCTTCGACAGATAATTTTCAGGTTTTTAATTTTATGGACATGGGACTGGAACATTGGTATGTTTGTTGGTTTGTTTGCATGATGATTTTTTAAACAGTGCAACACAAAATGAACACAAATGTAATAAAATAAAAAAATGCCTGTTCTGTATTTTTCGGAGTATAAGTCGCACCGGAGTATAAGTCGCACCTGCCGAAAATGCATAATAAAGAAGGAAAAAAACATATATAAGTCGCACTGGAGCTCGGCCAAACTATGGAAAAAAACTGCGACTTATAGTCCGAAAAATACGGTATATGCCAATAAAATGTGCATACATCCCCATTACTTCTTGTTAAAAAAATTAGGTTTATAAATAAATTTATACTAAAATAATACCATTTTAATTAATATAAATTAATTACATTTGTGTATTTTTTTAAACTTTTTATTTATGTATGTTTTTTTTTTAATCTACATTTTTAGTTTCTGCAACATTTTTTACATGGCCAAATTGCACCTTTTTGCCCAGCTCTTGGACGGCGTACAGTAGGTGTGCCTTTAATGTGATGCGTGTTGTATGTTTAATAAAAGGAAATCTTGCTTTGTCCTTTGGGGCCACCTTCCTTGGCTTTTACAAGCAACCAACAACCGCGCCTGCTTATTGCTTTATTCAAATTTCCCATCGTGCAGGACACACACACACACACACACACACACACGACAGTATACTTACTGTATGCATCAGTGAGTGCATACAGACTGAAATGCTAATAAATTCAAAGGGAAATTGCTTGGTGTTTATCTGTAATATGACAAAACGGCTCAACTTCGATCCCTGACCATGTTGAAGCTGGCGAAAACACAACTGACATTTCAAATGCTAATTCCCCATTGTGTGCCGGCCTCATTATTAGATAATATGTGGACGCAATAAGCACCTTTCACGTGGGCGTGGACAATGACATATGTGACCAGTGGATTGTGTAAAATGTGATACGAGTGGATGCATATCTCTTTATATACGATAGTGAACAGATAAACATGGTAGAGGAGATGTTTGTGTACTACATTCTGGATTCTATGGCAACACATTTGGATTCCTGAGTGTCGCTCTGGTAAGCAGGGAATATTTAAGAAGCCAAATTGCTTTTTTTGTGTGTTGCTTTTTAGGTACTCAGCAGTTGCTATGCAACAGCATCCTCCAAAGTGTCAGGTTCAGGGCCACACCCCCCCCACACTTTTATTCCACCCTTCCTTCCACAGAAAAGACGTGCACTCGGGCTTCCTCATTAGAATAAATTCCAATATTTTGTTTCCTCACAATATTAGCGGGCTGCTTGTAGCTTTACTTTGTTTGCCGTCGTTCTTTATTCATGCACTCGCCTCCTTTTTAAGCTCTCCTCGTCTCATCAGAAATCACTTTTCCTCTCACTGTGATCATCTTTGTCTGCTCTGCGCGCACACACACACACACACACACACACACACACACACACACTCTTGTATGTGTTACCTTCTTGAGACCTCCGAAAAATGCCTCTTTAGGACCAGCCTTTCTAGATGTATACAGAAGTGTATTTACAACATTAATAATATATACATACTATGCTCATATGAAAAAGCTTGTTGTGAAAAATGAGTTGGAATTTCACAAGAAAAACTTCGAATTTTGGCAGTATTATAATAATAAAAGTGGTAATTTTACTCAATGCAAGTCAAAATTTGACAAGAAAAACTGAACATTTGCGCAATATTCTGATAAAAGTTGGACTTTTACTCAATAAAAGTCGCAATTTTACGAGAAAAGCTTAAAATGTTAGCAATTTTATGAAAAGAGTGGTCATTTTACTCGACGAAAGGCATAATTTTATAAGAAAACTTAAAAATGTTGGCAATATTATAGTAAGAATCTGAATTTTTCTTGGCAAAATTATGACAAGAGTCAGTTACTCAAAAAATGTCAGTATTTTACAAAACAGAAGGGCAATATTGTTACAAAAGTCTGAATTTTATATGACAAATGTCACCATTTTGCATTAAAAAGTAATAATTTTACATAAAGTAATAATTTTACAAGAAAATATTGCAATATTACAGAAACAGAAAGAATATGAGAAATTGTTCCCAATTTTATAAGAAAAAAATCGACACATTGTGAGAAAGACTGCTTTTAGTTCTTTTTTTTCTTTTTTTAAATTGTTTTATAATCTTCATTATTTATTTCAAGTTAATACAGTATGTCTCTAAATACTTCTTTTTTTTTTAATGTTTTATTAATTTTGGCCAAAGGGGGCGCATTTGAATTTCTTACACACACTTGTTATTTCATATGTTGACCAGAGGGGGAGCACTTCACATTTTTACACACACTTGTTATTTCATATGTTGACCAGAGGGGGAGCATTGAAAAATGCCTCTTTAGGACCAGCCTTTCTAGATGTATACAGAATTGTATTTCCAACATTAATAATATATACATACTATGCTCATATGAAAAAGCTTGTTGTGAAAAATGAGTTGGAATTTCACAAGAAAAACTTCGAATTTTGGCAGTATTATAATCAAAGTTGTAATTTTACTCAATGCAAGTCAAAATTTGACAAGAAAAACTAAACATTTGTGCAATATTCTGATAAAAGTTGGAATTTTACTCAATAACAGTCGCAATTTTACGAGAAAAGCTTAAAATGTTAGCAATTTTATGAAAAGAGTCGTCATTTTACTCGACGAAAGGCACAATTTTATAAGAAAACTTAAAAATGTTGGCAATATTATAGTAATAATCGGAATTTTACTTGGCAAAATTATGACAAGAGTCAGTTACTCAAAAAATGCCAGTATTTTACAAAACAAAAGGGCAATATTGTTACAAAAGTCTGAATTTTATATGACAAATGTCACCATTTTGCATTAAAAAGTAATCATTTTACATAAAAAAGTAATAATTTTACAAGAAAATATTGCAATATTACAGAAACAGAAAGAATATGAGAAATTGTTCCCAATTTTATAAGAAAAAAATCGACACATTGTGAGAAAGACTGCTTTTAGTTCTTTTTTTTTAATTGTAATTGTTTTATAATCTTCATTATTTATTTCAAGTTATTACAGTATGTCTCTATATACTTTTTTTTTTTTTTTATGTTTTATTAATTTTGGCCAAAGGGGGCGCATTTCAATTTCTTACACACACTTGTTATTTCATATGTTGACCAGAGGGGGAGCACTTCACATTTTTACACACACTTGTTATTTCATATGTTGACCAGAGGGGGAGCATTGAAAAATGCCTCTTTAGGACCAGCCTTTCTAGATGTATACAGAATTGTATTTCCAACATTAATAATATATACATACTATGCTCATATGAAAAAGCTTGTTGTGAAAAATGAGTTGGAATTTCACAAGAAAAACTTCGAATGTTGGCAGTATTATAATAAAAGTTGTAATTTTACTCAATGCAAGTCAAAATTTGACAAGAAAAACAGAACATTTGTGCAATATTCTGATAAAAGTTGGAATTTTACTCAATAAAAGTCGCAATTTTACGAGAAAAGCTTAAAATGTTAGCAATTTTATGAAAAGAGTGGTCATTTTACTCGACGAAAGGCACAATTTTATAAGAAAACTTAAAAATGTTGGCAATATTTTCGTAATAATCGGAATTTTACTTGGCAAAATTATGACAAGAGTCAGTTACTCACAAAATGTCACTATTTTACAAAACAAAAGGGTAATATTGTTACAAAAGTCTGAATTTTATCTGACAAATGTCACCATTTTGCATTAAAAAGTAATCATTTTACATCAAAAAAGTAATAATTTTACAAGAAAATATTGCAATATTACAGAAACAGAAAGAATATGAGAAATTGTTCCCAATTTTATAAGAAAAAAATCGACACATTGTGAGAAAGACTGCTTTTAGTTCTTTTTTTTTAAATTGTAATTGTTTTATAATCTTCATTATTTATTTCAAGTTATTACAGTATGTCTCTATATACTTTTTTTTTTTTTTATGTTTTATTAATTTTGGCCAAAGGGGGCGCATTTCAATTTCTTACACACACTTGTTATTTCATATGTTGACCAGAGGGGGAGCACTTCACATTTTTACACACACTTGTTATTTCATATGTTGACCAGAGGGGGAGCATTGAAAAATGCCTCTTTAGGACCAGCCTTTCTAGATGTATACAGAATTGTATTTCCAACATTAATAATATATACATACTATGCTCATATGAAAAAGCTTGTTGTGAAAAATGAGTTGGAATTTCACAAGAAAAACTTCGAATTTTGGCAGTATTATAATAAAAGTTGTAATTTTACTCAATGCAAGTCAAAATTTGACAAGAAAAACTGAACATTTGTGCAATATTCTGATAAAAGTTGGAATTTTACTCAACAAAAGTCGCAATTTTACGAGAAAAGCTTAAAATGTTAGCAATTTTATGAAAAGAGTGGTCATTTTACTCGACGAAAGGCACAATTTTATAAGAAAACTTAAAAATGTTGGCAATATTATAGTAATAATCGGAATTTTACTTGGCAAAATTATGACAAGAGTCAGTTACTCACAAAATGTCACTATTTTACAAAACAAAAGGGCAATATTGTTACAAAAGTCTGAATTTTATATGACAAATGTCACCATTTTGCATTAAAAAGTAATCATTTTACATAAAAAAGTAATAATTTTACAAGAAAATATTGCAATATTACAGAAACAGAAAAAATATGAGAAATTGTTCCCAATTTTATAAGAAAAAAATCGACACTGTGAGAAAGACTGCTTTTAGTTCTTTTTTTTTTAATTGTAATTGTTTTATAATCTTCATTACTTATTTCAAGTTATTACAGTATGTCTCTATATACTTTTTTTTTTTTAATGTTTTATTAATTTTGGCCAAAGGGGGCGCATTTCAATTTCTTACACACACTTGTTATTTCATATGTTGACCAGAGGGGGAGCACTTCACATTTTTACACACACTTGTTATTTCATATGTTGACCAGAGGGGGAGCATTGAAAAATGCCTCTTTAGGACCAGCCTTTCTAGATGTATACAGAATTGTATTTCCAACATTAATAATATATACATACTATGCTCATATGAAAAAGCTTGTTGTGAAAAATGAGTTGGAATTTCACAAGAAAAACTTCGAATGTTGGCAGTATTATAATAAAAGTTGTAATTTTACTCAATGCAAGTCAAAATTTGACAAGAAAAACTGAACATTTGTGCAATATTCTGATAAAAGTTGGAATTTTACTCAATAAAAGTCGCAATTTTACGAGAAAAGCTTAAAATGTTAGCAATTTTATGAAAAGAGTCGTCATTTTACTCGACGAAAGGCACAATTTTATAAGAAAACTTAAAAATGTTGGCAATATTATAGTAAGAATCTGAATTTTTCTTGGCAAAATTATGACAAGAGTCAGTTACTCACAAAATGTCACTATTTTACAAAACAAAAGGGCAATATTGTTACAAAAGTCTGAATTTTATCTGACAAATGTCACCATTTTGCATTAAAAAGTGATCATTTTACATAAAAAAGTAATAATTAATAAGAAAATATTGCAATATTACAGAAACAGAAAGAATATGAGAAATTGTTCCCAATTTTATAAGAAAAAAATCGACACATTGTGAGAAAGACTGCTTTTAGTTATTTAAAAAAAAATTGTAATTGTTTTATAATCTTCATTATTTATTTCAAGTTATTACAGTATGTCTATATACTTTTTTTTTTTTTTTTTATGTTTTATTAATTTTGGCCAAAGGGGGCGCATTTGAATTTCTTACACACACTTGTTATTTCATATGTTGACCAGAGGGAGCAGGGCCGGCCCGTGGCATAGGCCGTATAGGCAAATGCTAAGGGCGCCGTCCATCAGGGGGCGCCACGCCAGTTCCACAAATGTTGGAGAAAAAAAAAAGAAAAAAAGTTGGTACTATTATTTCTAAATACAAAAAATAATCCCACGTTAATTAAAATGCAAAGTAAAGGCTATTTAATAGAAATATTATTTGTTACAACATTACGCCCCCCCCCCCCCGCACGGTGCGCCCCCTCCCTTCCCGTATCATGACTCTTTTTGGACGTCACCACATCAAAAAATCAACACAAGATGTCAAAACGGCCAAAACTGTCAGGTGCCCAGGGAAGAAAAAAGAGAAAAGAAGAGGAGGAGAAACGAGAAAAGACAGAGATAGCAGGTAGGTAACGTTAGCCTACATGAAATTATTTGTCTGTTACAGAATGTGATAGTAACCTGGCTTGTTAGCATTAAGCTAATGTTACATGATTCGGCAATTGCTAATCAATAAATAGCTAGTTCTGTTTTAACGTCGGGTTGATATTGTGGAGGGGGCTAAATTGTTATGGAAAATAATAATGTAACGTTAGGTAATTACAGTACTCCCACCTTACATTCCTCAGGGACATTTGTATTAGATCTTTTAAGCAGGTGTTTTTTGTTTACATTGTTATTGCCTTCTGGTTAGCTAATGTTTGCCCTGCAGGTAATAGTCACTTTTCCACCCCTTTATATATTAGGTATAGTTGTAAGTAAAAAAAAAAAGGTCAAAGACAAAGCTATTCGGTTTCTTGTGAGTATATACACTTCACTGCCGATGTGGGGGGGGCGCCACCTAAAATCTTGCCTAGGGCGCCAGATTGGTTAGGGCCGGGCCTGAGAGGGAGAGCACTTCACATATTTACACACACTTGTTATTTCATATGTTGACCAGAGGGGGAGCACAGTCAATTTGAAAACTCCCTCCTTTTTGGGACCACCCTCATTTTGATAGATGTCACCAGCAGGGGTGCAAATGAGATCTCTATTTTTTGTTTTTTGTAATGTGCTTTAGGCCGATGACAAAGGAGACAGGGACCACAGATGGCCCCTGTGCCGCACTTTGGGCAACCCAGCTGTAGAAGCTAACAGTTAATGTCCACTATAGTCTTAGTAGCGTAGTGTATTTGTTCATCCTATGGTCACATATGGCTTGTCTTACGTCAGCACTGGAAGTCCTAAAATCAGCTGTTCACCTGGCGGGTTTTTTTTAGGGATGAATAGGTAAGTCCTTCTTTGTCTTGTTTTATCATATATTGCTGCCTTTGCGCCTGTCAATGTTTACTTTTGTATGCACATTAAATCAACAAAAAATCCTGACTTTGGAGCAATGTTCACGGACTCTAGTATTTGGCTCTCTATTAGATGCAATGTTATTGGGACCATGATTTATGTCATCACTTGTTCACACCTCCCCATATGGAAGATACTTTTCCTTCTTCATGTCTCAAGAAGGGTAGAAATACAAGAACACACACACACACACACACGCACACACACGTTCTATCTGTCTACCTATATGTCTGTGAGGCAGACTGTCTCTATAATTGGGTTATCCTTTTCTTCACTAGTCTGATGCACTGAGACACACACACACACACACACACACACACACACACACACACACACACACACACACACACACTAGTAGTTTGATATGTGGCGACATGGGCGTACAGATTGTTGCTGAGGTTGCACAAGTGTCCCCATGCATGCTTTCATTGAGGACTGCGTGCGAGTGTTTTGATTGGACGCACTCTGAGGCCAATCCAACCGAATCTATCATGGGGGAAAAAATAGCTTTCACCTTGTCAACGTGTGGAGTAAAATCATGGAAGGAACTAAAAAGTGTATGGAGGGAGGAGGAGTCATTTAT
This sequence comes from Nerophis lumbriciformis, assembly GCF_033978685.3. Classification (NCBI taxonomy): domain Eukaryota; kingdom Metazoa; phylum Chordata; class Actinopteri; order Syngnathiformes; family Syngnathidae; genus Nerophis; species Nerophis lumbriciformis. Next base: position 37,378,924 of record NC_084568.2, on the reverse strand, counting down.
TATTTATTATTCAGTTTAATTTGCAAACACGAGTACCGTATTTTCCGCACCATAAGGCGCCCTGGGTTATAAGCCGCGCCTTCAATGAACGGCATATTTCAAAACTTTGTCCACCTATAAGACGCCCCGTGTTATAAGCCGCATCTAACTGCGCTAAAGGAATGTCAAAAAAACAGTCAGATAGGTCAGTCAAACTTTAATAATATATTAAAAACCAGCGTGATGTGGGCGCGCATGGAGTCGTATATCAACATGGACGGAGCTGCGTGAAAAAAGCCACCCGGCCTCTTCGCGTAAACTTACCTTAACCACTCGCTCATCTTTTCTTCATCCATCCATCCCTTCGAGTTAGCTTTTATGATGACGCCGGCTGGAAAGGTCTCTTTTGGCAAGGTCTTCCTTTTGAATATCACCATGGGTGGAAGTTTCTGGCCATTAGCATGGCAAGCTAGAACCACAGTGAAGGATGACTTCTCATTCCCTGTGGTGCGAATATTCACCGTACGTGCTCCCGTTGTATCCACAGTGCGGTTCACAGGAATATCAAAAGTCAGTGGAACCTCGTCCATGTTGATAATGTTCTCTGGCCGGATCTTTTTTTCAGCTATCTTGTTTTTACAATATGCACGGAAAGTAGCCAGCTTTTCTTGAAAGTCTTTAGGCAGTTGCTGTGAAATAGTAGTCCGTGTGCGGATGGAGAGATTGCGTCTTTTCATGAACCGGATCCCTGTCGCTTAGTAGGAGCCATTTTGTGGTCTTTACAGATGTAAACACACAAAGGAAATGAAACGTAATATCCGCGCGCTTTTTCTTCTTCTACGCGGGCGGGTGGTTGCTTACAGTAGAAGAAGAAGCGCTTCCTGTTCTATGGGGGCGGGTGCTTACCTTGGCGGTTGCTTGCGTAGAAGAAGAAGCACTTCCTCTTCTACGGGGAAAAAAGATGGCGGCTGTTTACCGTAGTTGCGAGACCGAAACTTTATGAAAATGAATCTTAATATTAATCCATATATAAAGCGCACCGGGTTATAAGGCGCACTGTCAGCTTTTGAGAAAATTTGTGGTTTTTAGGTGCGCCTTATAGTGCGGAAAATACGGTATTTATTGTACCCGCCAAAAAAACCTCAAGGTTAAAGTTCCAGCGGAGTGGAAAAACAAGTTGCTTCTATGTTGATTGAAGTTATTATCATGAATATTAGATTTAACAACAATGCTAATCAAACAGAGTTTGTAAGAGTCAACTATGATTACTTTGGGAAGAATTATGATCCATCACCTTATATTTTTGAGCCCGAACACAAAGAGGATGAGCAATAAGTTTTAGAAGCCGAGTGCTAAACAGATGTAGGACACTGGAATACAAGTACAGTGTACATCAACACACATGCACACGGGAATACAAGTACAGTGTACATCAACACACATGC